>NC_087562.1:5306207-5618908 GCF_036250125.1 Pseudopipra pipra
ATGTTGGCCCAGGGGGGATTTCACTGACTTAAGTGAACCTGCTCCTGATTTAGAACACAGTTCAAGGACCTTTCCCCAGTGCCTTCGACTCTAATGGGCTCTGTTACAAGCTCCGAGTTGTGATAATGTGCTTCGCTTGGTGAGGACCTGCTGCTGCCACATGGGAGGGTAGAATTAGGGGGAATGTTTTATTTGCTTGCCTAAACACAAGTTTACACAAACTTCTGAAGTACTCTGTGGACCAGTTAATGTCTGTATTTTCCTGTTAGATGATTGAAAGGAGCTATTTAGATTGACTGTATTCGTGCCTGGCTTCATTATCACATAAGAACGTGTGACGGGTTTCTCTGGCTGTTGCTCCTGCTTGATGTTACTTATGTTTATTGTGATTGTGGATGGGAAGGGCTGGTAGCCACATGGGCTATTAGATGGTGCTCTGTGACTTCATTTGGGGAACTGGTACACAATAACACCTGTACTTTGATTATCATCAGGTTATAGGACTTCATTAAAAAAGTCACCCTCTGAGCCACCTAAAATCCCACAACAAATGTTCCAGCTTTTTTAATTTGTTTCAGCTTTTTTAATTATTTGGAAAGTGAGGTGTCTAAATTAAATAGAATGTAACACAGCAAAGTTGGGTATGTTCTGTTGTTCAGCCATCCCAGGGTTTAGATTCCAGGTGTTTTCAATGTGTAAAATGTTGCCTTAGCTGGGTATGAGCTGGTCTGTGTGGCAGAAAAAGCTGATTCTTCCATGAACTGTGTGAAACCCAGATTTGTGTCATCCTGCAGGTACTTTAGCCATGAAAGGAACAGTCATCATGCATTCAGGTTCAGATGGACAGATGTGCAGGAGGCTGTTAAAGCAAAAGGCATCTGGATATATAATTGGTCTATGGGATAGTACTGAAATCTCAAAGTGGTACAGACATTTACATCTGTTCACTGATGTATATAATGACGAGTTATTTGGGGTAGTGGGGTGTGAAGCTTAAAAGGAGCTTAATGGCTTTTCCTTTAATAAATCATTTGACTACAGCAATGTCATCTTTTATTAGCTTGTAATTTTGTGAAAGTTAAAATCGAGCATAATATAGCATATAATTCCAGGACATCTGGTAGCAATATCTAGTAGCAGCTGTTTAGTACCTGAAATATAAACAAAACATGATTTTATCCATAGTTGTTACAGTTAATTTTCCTGGAAGTACTGGTTTTGGAGTAGATGCACTAGGAAATAGATCTGTCCAGAAGAAAGAGCGAGTGAAAATCAAGATATTGTTCAAAACTTGAGCAAATAGAATAGGGCTGCATAAAATGTGGACTAGGAGCACTGTTGTTTTGATAAAAGGATTTTGTTTTCTACTGAAGTGAAAGAAAAAACTTCAAAAGAAATCCTAAAATGAATTATGGTCCTTAACTACACTGTGCTTTGGCACTGGAGTGCATTCTATTAAAAGTTTATGATCTGTTATAATTGAGTTCATATTGTTTTGGGGTTTTTTTTTCCACAACCTATTCCTGTAAGGGAAGTCATAATGTGTTGATGTGCATATAACTGCATTGCTGGTGCTTGAGCACTAGAAGGGAGGAAAAAAACCCAACCCCACAAAGAAAGCAAAGTAAAAATGAGGTGACAGCAGTGGTTTTTTCCCCTTCTGCTTTTACTGTCTCGCTCTCTCTTGGGATTCCAAGGAGATGTGTGGGGTGTGTTGTCACATGGAGCAGAGAGGGTGACTGTGCCTCTGGGCTGCTGCAGTTTGTGCTGCACCTGAGACACCAACCGGGTGCCTGCTCTGAAGTTTCATGTTTCACTTTGTTTCTGTCCAGGGCATCAGATGTATTTGCTCAAGATGATGCAGCACCAGTTGCATCTGCTGAGGCTCCCCTTGACACGGGGAGTTTAACTTGTGCTTCTCCCAGGGGCGTTGCTCATGCAGGGTGTGTCAGACCCACCTGGCAACGGGAATGTGCTTTATGGTCCAACTGAACATGCCCAGGCCAGTTTTTCATGTGGTGTGTCTCTATTAGCTGCTCCTTCTCTGCTTCTTACAGAGGCAAGATTTAGATGTTAGCCAAGTCATCTGACTTTAGCGTTGCTGTAGCAGATTCTGGTCATTCTGGAGTCAAAAGTGGGATTTATACAGAGGCAGAATAAGATCTCAGAATACTACAGGGCATCAAAAGCTGTACATTTGGCACTAGTATCTTTCCCTTGCCTTTTGATGATCCTTTCCAGGTGCCTCTGGGGTGAGAATTCTGTTTGGGGCACTAATATTCCAGCAATCTATTTATCTAGTCAGGTTTAAACTGCCTGTACAGAACAATATCACTTCAGGGAGAGAATAATGTTAATATTTGACACCTGAATAGATTTTCTCACTCTGTATTTCTGATAAGGACCCCTGGTGAGTGCAAATGGTTAACTGTGATACTGGGTGTCTGTTTTGCCTTTTCACTTCCTAGTAAGGACACAAGAGGACTCTTTTAGAACATGAGCACAATGGTGTTTATTTCTGTCTTGGGGCATTGGTTTTCTTTTGATGTTTGCTTGTTTCCAGCAGTGATTAAAAGTCACCCATCCAGCATCTTGATCTGTGCCTACCAGGAGTCTGTATATCTGTTGCAGAACAAATAGACCTGTGCCTGTGTAGTCACAAGTTTTGATCCATTCTAAGCACATTTAACTAGAAAAATTCCTAATTTTCTATTGCAGTGAAATGACACTTTTAACGGATGATTCAGGTTCTTTACCTATAACTTCATTTTAAAAACATTATTCAGTATGGATGTTCTAGTGTAAATAATTTATAATCATAGCCTCATGCTAGAGGATGTTAAATATCAGTAATTTTGTATTATAACTCATTAGGGATGACATTTGGGCTCCCAGTGGGCTGACTGAAAAACTCCCCTGGCCTTGGAAATGTCAGGATTTCACCATAAGTATTAACTAAAAAATAAAATGATGACGTTTCACTTCTTACTAAATCTAATTCATCTCTGTTAATTGCCTAATAATTTTGAATGTAATCTTACTCTGAAGGCTTGGAAGTGCATCAAACTGTGACCTAGACCCTGTGTTTTTTAACTCCTCTATGATATAGAAGTTTCTGTCTGTGCATACATGGAGTACTTGTATTTCTAAGTGCTTACAGGATCTTGGTTTGATTGTGTGTACAAACAATCTGCAACTAAACCCAAGCTGTTGCTGTCTGGAATATGGTGCTCTTTCAAACAGCAAATGCAACAAATCCTCAGCAGGTTACAGCTTGAACAGGAGAGTTTTCAGCCTGTATTAACAAATGAGAATTTTTAGGTTGGAAAGTCCTTTAACATCAAGTGCAGCCATTAACCCAGCACTAGACCATGTGCTTAAGTGTTCACCCTCCTTCTGCACCAGCTGCTGTGCCATGGCCTGTCTGCCTGACCTGCCAGTGGTGCTCCCAGTCCCTGGGACTCCCCAGGGGCTTCTTTTCATGTGGGTGGGGGCCCTTGGCCATGGATGGTCCCAGCCCTGTGATCTGCAGGCTCCTGAAATTTCTCTCAGCAACCCGGAAGGTTCCCCTGGTTTGGGACACCCCCCCTCATTGCACTTTGCTAAAATGATCTCCTGCAGGTTGTGCTGGCACTGGGGCTGCTCACCTTGGCAAATGAGGCTCCTTTCTTGGCAAAGAGGAGAGCGTGGACTTGAGTCATCTTTGGAGGGAGAACAAAATGGGGTGTGAGTGAATGCTCTTGGCATTAGACAAGAAAATAAAGAGGATACAAACCCATTACCTTGTCATCTTCCTCTGTCCCTTGAAAAGACAGATTGCCTGAATGGGAAGGAGAAGGTCACAATGAAAAGATTAGGT
The DNA here is from genome assembly GCF_036250125.1 of Pseudopipra pipra. Taxonomy (NCBI): domain Eukaryota; kingdom Metazoa; phylum Chordata; class Aves; order Passeriformes; family Pipridae; genus Pseudopipra; species Pseudopipra pipra. The sequence goes on from NC_087562.1 coordinate 5,310,067, forward strand.
CTTCAAATATCTCAAATAGAAGGAGCTTCATCCTACAGCTCTTGAGGTGCCATAAGCCGTTGTCATACGTGCTTAGGATTGCTCTAGCACCAGCCAACTATCCTGCTGCTGTCTGTGTCTGTGCTACTAAATTCTCTTCCTCTGCATGTGGAGGTGGTTTCTGCTCCGTGTTAATTCCCAAATGGGCCAGGGTACTGTTAATGGGAACTAGCAGGGGTAGCACCAGTTTTACACAGAGCCAGCTGCCTCTCAACCTTTGCACACTGTACAGACTTTGTGTTTATGCTCTTTGTGGTGGGTACTGCAGACTGTACTTGTGTCCAATGCTCCCTGTGGAGGGAATAGAGACCATAGGCACCTCTGGCACTCCTGGGTTCTGGAGCTGTGGATCTGAAAGGTGTGACTGACCTTTCCAGTTCCTTGTAGCCAATAAAGCCATAAAAGGTAATAGTTGCTTTACTTTAGGTTGTTTCATCTCAAGCTGGTTAAGATGGCAAAAATTAATTAAATGTTGAGCATACATGCCAAGTATAACCACACCAAGAACTTTTTTACGACTGTTTTTCTAATCTGTTTTATCCAAAGCAAGCAAAAGATTTTAATTCACTTCATTTGGGAGAGCTTCGGTGAAGTTATTGCAGCACCTCTGTCAGAGAGAGAGACAGATTTTTGAGGCTTCAAAGCTCCACTGGAGGAGGCCCTGAGCAGTGTGGTCTGACTTTGAAGCTTTGAGCAAGGAGGTTGGACTAATTGACCTCCAGAGTCCTCTTCCAGCCTCAAGTATTCTGTGACTCTGTGGTGATCTCGTTATTTGTAATGCTCTTCTTGCCAAATGCTCTCTTTTCTCCTTGTGGACCTATTTATCTTAGAAACTGCAATTGGCTTGTGGTGCAACCATAGCTTTGAAAAATGGGAAGAATAAAACTTATATATTGCAAGGGAAATGACTCCCTGGAACAACCACAGACTGAAAGTAAGTTTTTAATATCTGATAAACAGGTGGAAAAATTTCTTATACTTTGAGTACTTCTGCTCGTGTCTTTCATTCCCTGTAATTCATGCTGGCTTTTTGATGGAACAACATAACTGCAACCTGAATAATTTCCCTGGTGCTGCTGGTAGCTTGTCATGATGCAGCTTACAGTTGATGGCCTTTGAATTTGGCTTTCTGTTACCAGCAAACTAATACAGGTTTTCTACTTTACTGCATCTGTGCCTTAGTAAGTGGGCTGCTGTCATGGAGGACATTCTACTGTACTTATACTTATGATATTTATTTTTTGGAAAAAAAGTTCTTTTGGTGTAGAAGTGTAACTATTAAACAACTCTAAACTTCATGTAGCAAGTGAGTTGGGCTTGAATTGTGCCTCTCTGTGTTCTCAAGAGATTCAACAGCTTTGTTAAATCAAAGTTTTAATACCACTAAGTCAGATGTGGAAATCCTTATAATTCCAGCATTTGGTTATCTTGTTTCCTTGCATTGCAGCAGAATCTAGAGATTCCATATCAGAGACCCAGTATATTGCTTATCTTTTTAAAACAGTCCTTGTACTTCTCATTGAGAGGAAAAGGCAAGATACCGATGGGGAGAGCACAAAGCAAGTACTGTTCAGAGTGTAACTCAGCCTTTTCAGCAGCTTAGCAGCCCTTGATAGTTGCCTTTTGCTGCAAGCAAAAGCGAATTTTGAGGATATTTTAGTTGAATAATGTAGTGACTTGGTACAATTTTATTCTCAGATTTTTTTTTTTGGGGGGGGGAGAGGCAGCATGAATCTTCATCGGATACGGACACTTTTGTGGCCCTTTACAACCTCTGCTCCTATTTATTGACATGCCAGCTCTCTCCTCTACCTGTGATGTGAACAGTGATGCAAATACTTTCTCCCCTGCTGCCACTCTGACCTGGGAGGAGCTACCTACAACCATTTACAACCACTCAATTGTTCCTCATTTAACTGTTCTCTAAAATTCTCTGTTGTAATGAATCTGTAACTGCTCTGTGGAGTCACTGGCAAGGAACACTACTCAGTACAATCTTCCCCTCCTCTCTGAATTATTTGTTGTAGCCTGGGCTGGGTGCCTGGGGCATGCGATTTTTAATTTTTTTCTTCTGAATTTGTGTGGACAGGCCCTGACCTGGGGAATCCTGTCACTATGTGTATAAATAACAAACATGGATGCAGATCTCAGAGAACTTGTTGAGGCATTTGATCCATCCGAGTGAGCTCAGTATGAAACATTCCTGGTCTTGACCCTGCACCTGAATCTCTTGGATGTGCTGGTGACACTTGCCGTGTGAATTCACAGGCAGGTTTCCCAACAGGGTTTTCTGTTTTGCTCCCATCTGACACTTACCAATTAGTGAATAAAAGGCAGCTTGGAGAGCAAGATAGGAGGAGGAAACGCATTCACACCAAGCAGATTTAAGAACCTAAGCTGGATACCTGGGCATTCCAATGGTAATTCAGCCTTTAGTAGGCAAATGAAAGCATCTGAATTAGGAACCTGCTTCTTTCTTCTGGCAGTATCCTGAAGCTGTGTGCTTGATTTTGACAAGTTTTGTAATGTGGATAATCTAAGCCACTGCTCATTTATTTGTCAAGGCCCTATGAGCATCAAGTGGGAAGACTGGGCTGTAACAGACCTCTAAATTCCTTCTCTGGGGACTTTAGTGTCTCCATCGAAATGCAAGCTGTGAAAGAGAGGGGATTAGTCTCTAGTGCAAGACCCAGGAGACTGGTTATGCTGGATGTGAATGTTAACAGAAGCTCTCCACACTCTTTGTTTTGTTTCCCTTTTTATGAGAACTGGGCAAACACCTGATGGAAGGATTCAGTTAATGAATAGAGAAGAAGTAAGAGTCTCTCTAATTGGTTTGCAGGCCTCTGAACTGCCTGAGGAGAGACCTAGGGAGTGTAATTAAACTTTCTTCTCCTTGTAATCATTACAAAAATGCCCTGTGCATTTCTGTGATTTCACTAGGTAAACTTCTGCACTGTGTTTTTGTTGGACCCTGTGCCATCTCTTAGGGTGCAGATAAATAGGTTTTGATATAACATTTTAAGTCTGGTGCACAACTGAGACATGTGAGGGTTGTTTTTGCCATTTGCATGTTATACCATGGCACTTGAAGGCATGACCCTTTATTCTGTTGTATGACATGGGCTGCATCTCTGGCTGATACACTGGAGGTCAGACTGCTTTAGTGCTGTCAGCCTGCATCAGCTTGTAACTTAAATGAACACAGGTCAAGTGACATCATATGAATAACTCATGTGGCAAAATGATGCAAAATTCCACAGCTTCTCTCCTCCAAGCTGCAATCATTTATTAACAATTCAATCCAGATATTTTATTCAGATGCAACAATATGTTTTGTGAGCCAGGAAAGTGGAGACAACTCTGTTAGTTCTTTGCAGAGTTTTTTCTTACAAACCAGAAGTCTGTGTCTTTTCAAAGGATAATTCTCCAGGAGCAGCAATGAAATCCTTCAGAATGTTCAGGTAGTCCTTGCTGGGAAGGAAGTGCTGAAATCCACAAGCTGTGGGTGAGCTTGTAGAGGTCTGAATTTGTAGTACTATCCAAATTCAGCTTGGGTGATCAGTTTAAATGTTTTTGGTCAGTGCCATGGTCAAGCAGCTTCTTGTTCTGAGGAGAGTTGTTGTATCTGTGCAAAAGGGTGTTGAGCAAAACGTCACCACCACCATTGGTAATGCAGTTGTGCATCCACCATCCTCTCCTGAGTGAAAGAAGGACCAGCAATACACTTTAGAACCTGCCTTATGAAAGCATCTTGTTTTTTTCAGAATATTCTTTATTTAGACTAATTAAATTTTGCTATTCAAATGTCTGTTTCTCACCGTACAAAGTGCAAGATTTTATTATTAGTCCAGAAAGCCTCTTCCACCTTCAGTCTCTGCAGGGCTTTGTTACTCTAGTGAGATGTCTGTCCCAGCAGCAGACAGAAAACCTATGCTAACACCTGGAAAATGATGGGCTGGGCCAAAGCCCCAGAACCCTTGGGATGTGAGTGTTGGCAGGTGCTGCAGGGAGCTTTGGTATCAGATGAAAACCTGTATCAGAAGGTATTTGCAAACAGAGGGAAAACACAGCATTTAAGGACCAGTGTAATGTATCATAATACTCTGTTGTCATGACAGGGCCTGGATTGCTCTCGTGAGAGCACTAAGAAGGTCTTGAGTTGATTCAATGTACATGAATTAATGTGACCACTTAGCAGGGTTTGACACGTGAGCTACTTGTCTTCCCTGTGTTAATGGAGGTTTCTTTTTTTTTTTTTCCCCAAAAGACAAAGGTTAACTATGTGACTGTTTTGGTACAGTGAGAATGCAACAACTTTTGCCTGTTCAATGCAGTAGTTAAGAAAACATCCCAGTCTGCTGGGCAGTTTGTTATAGAGGATGATGATAGCAATGTATTCAGGTACACAATAATGGTGAGACATAGCCACAAGCAGCACTTTCTGCTAAATGAACAAGAAAATTGCCAAGTAAAAAGGTGGTTCCAGTTATTCCATGCTTTTCTAGTCATTCCATGCTTGCAAAAACAGCTACCTAGGCCATGTGTACATGAACAGCAGAAACAAAGCAAACTGGACTTCAGACTTCAGGAGTGATGGTGGTGCTTCCTCTACTGCACAGCCAGCTGCTAGATGAAAAAAAATTAGTGATTACATAATCTGTATGTTGATTTATAGGGTCTCTAGTCTTCTGCAGTGCTGGGAGAGCTCTCTGTCATAGCCCTGTTACCCACAGGCTGCAGCTCACCGGCTTCTTCAAGTTCTCAGGGTGTTGCAGTCTTTGGATAATCTTATCTTGATTATTTCATTTGAAGAGGTCCTTGGGGAAAAGTGCTTTTTTAGAACTTGTCCTGCTATAAAGTACATCTTCTTCCCCTTGTAGCTCTTAGTACCAAGCCAGAGGGACATTTGGACAAAGGTTGTCTGGATAATCAGGAACTGCCGTGAAAGATTAGACCATAGGACAGAGGAGAGGGGAGAGGAGGGCATGTAGGCAATAAAAATATCATTGATGCAATAAAAATATCATTGATACAACAAAAAGGGGCTAATGCTGGAGTGAATAAAGATTCAGAGGCAGCTCTCAATCAAGGGTTTATTCCAATGCTTCCTTTGCAATTCAGAGATGGATACCATGCCTTCTCTGCTGGTCCATCGCCCCAGCAGACGTGGTGACTGCTGTTGCCCGGGACCAGCTCTGGGCACCAGAGTTCCAGGGGAGTTCCTGTGCTGAGTGCAGGGAGTAACCCCACCCCAGCAGAGCTGGGAGCCTGTGTCCCTGTGTGTGGTTTGCCTGGCTCTGGAGGAAACAGTGTGGCATCTCTTAACAAATCTTGACAAACCTCGTGCTCTGCAAATCCTTTTCCAGGCTTGCTTGCGATGCTCCCAGTAGGAACACTCAGCTCTGCTGTGCTCTCACCAGCAAGAACTTGAACAGACTTTTCCCCTCTGTCTAACTGCTCATTCAACAATTTATCTCAATGGTTTCCTGGCATTTTTGCTCAGTTCTCATGCCAAATCAACTACTACCTGCTCAAACCTGGCTTTTGCCCCTGCTGCCCCAAATCCAGCGTCTCGGAATGCCTGAGTGCTGGGTCCCAGGTGGGAATGTGAGTGCATCTCAGAATGCCTGAGTGCTGGGTCCCAGGTGGGAATGTCAGTGCATCTCAGAATGCCTGAGTGCTGGGTCCCAGGTGGGGATGTCAGTGCATGCTATGGTGGGTCTGTGGCAGCCAAGCTGGTATCGTTTTGCTTGGCATGGATGGAGACGTAGGGGGGCATGGCAGCCAGGGAGGACAGCTTGCTGTTTTCTGTTCTGCTTTGCTTGGCTGAGATGGAGCAAGGTGTTGCTGACATAAGCATCAGCTGGTTTAAAAACTGAAGTCTAAATAAAAAATAATAATAAAAAAAAGAAATCCAGACAGTGCTCCCTGTTGTTACAGTTTCGAGGTGTTTTCTTTAAAAGGTTTAAAGGGAAATTAAATTCTTGCACTTGCTTTTAATTAACAGTCTCATTAAACTGTCTTTGGAAGTTGATACAACCTGGTATAGGGTTTGTCCTAGGAATTAGGTATGACTGTCTCTGGTGTTTGCTTGCAGGCTCTGTTACCTTATATTCCCACATATCAAGATGTGGAAAGTGATACTGAGCTCTCTTATAAATCACATTAAGCTCTAGCAAGGCACTATTGAAGCTCTCTATAAGAGCTTGCTGTTACTGTTTTATAACCTCAACTGTAAAAACAAAGGATCTGGGACGTTGCTGTTACTGGATTGGGTGACAGGATAATAGTTGCTCTCAAATTAGTTGCCTATTTACAGTGTTTTATCCTAAAAGGTTTCTACAAATGGAGTCTCCTGGAAACATCCAGCTCTGACAATTGTAACTAGGAAAATGACAAATCTATTAGCTTTGGGGCTTGGATATGATAGAGAAGTAGGAATTATTCCAGCCTTCCACATGATTCCAAATGCTTCCTCTTTTAGGCTGGGAATATCCACAGGAGAATTATTTCTGAGGGAATTTGAGTATCTGTTGCAATTTCTGGGTTTTACATGAAGTGTTACACACAAGTGATGAATTATGATATAGATTCTAACAGATGTGATCAGCTGGAATCAGGACAGTGTAAGATTAATCCTTATTTTTGTAATTAAATTTTGTAGAACCTGTCACTGTAACGAGCTTAGTTTCTGTTTCTTCACTGTGTCTGTGCATGACACTGCCCACTTGCTGCCTGTTCTCTGTAGTTTTGTCCTCTGAGAAATGTTTCAATGCAGCCAAGAATTCTTTTAATGAGAGAAAGGAAGTTCTAAGGACAGAGGAAGATCAGTAGTCATTCCCAAACTAATATGACTGTTGAAAGCATTGACAGAAACAGTCTTTGATCTAGTTGTCTGAGAAGTTTTCTTTTTCAGTGCTGAACATGTTAGTCTGACTTGTCTGTTCCTGGTTTAAGCAGTTTGTAGTCCATCCCATTATCTAATATTACTCCTTTAATGGCTTAATGCTTTATAGAAACCATAATTGATTTCTTCTTAAAACTTCATGTAGCTATTGCCAAACTTTTCAACAACTTGGAGAAATGTCTGTAAGGGTTTTTTATATTTTAGCCTTAAATCTGTGCCGTTCATCTGAAGGACACTTAGATTTCTTCTCGCTGTAATCCTCTAGTTTTAAATTGTAAACCTTTCTCTAGGAACCCATAAATACAATGTGCCATGTTAAATCCAGAAATTTGGAGTCTGTAGGGAGAGATGTTGAGCTCCTCTGCCTTTGCAGTGAGCTCTAGGAGCCAACTCCCAGTGGTGGGATAGGGAAGCAGGGTGTGGGAGGATCTGAGACATTCTTTCATCTGCTGCCTACTCCAGGAAGGTCAGGCCTTTCCTGTTTGCTGGCTTCCCAAATCCTCAGAATGAAATGTTGGGCAAATTGCCTCTTTTCTATCACAGTCATACTTATGCTACCATGGGAAAGTTGGGAGTAAGAACTGGGAGTCTGTTTGCCTTGCTGCTTGTAGTAGCTGTGGTGCTGTCCCAGCAGCTTAGGGGAGTTCACATCAGCTGTCCAGGACAGTTGATTGTCAGTTTTCATAATGTGGAGGACAAATTTAGATGAGAAGATGAAGAGATTGGTCTGGACCTGATGTTTTCTGTAGGGAGAGTGTATAAAGCCAGAGATGAGTGTACATGACTTTGTGTAAATCCTGATCATCTCACACGGGCAGCTTCAGGTGATGATGTTCAGGGAGTGGTGAAAATAGGGAAGCACACACCTGTCTTCAGGATGCTACAGTGACTGTAAAAAAAAAAACCAAAACCAAAAAAATAAAAACAAAAAATACCTCAACAAAAAACAAAACAAAAAAGAAAAACAAAAAAACCAAACAAAAAACCAACCAACCAACCAAACAAAACCAAAAAAAACCCAAAACCAAACCTGAAAATACTGATGCAGAGAGTTGAGATATTGGGACTCTGCATGCCTAAAAGTTGCCTGACTGAGCACAGAGAGGTAACACCCCAGTCCTGAGGAACACGATGTTACGAGACCCTGCTCGAGCAGGGATGTTGGACTGGAGGATCTTCAGTGGTCCCTTCTGACCTTAACCATTCTGGGAGTTTTATGCTCTATTTTAATCCTTCTGTTTTTAAAGCCACTGGTAGGAAGCTCTGTGTATGCTCACAAAAGGTTTATCTTATCCCAGAATCCATAAATGTGTTACTAGTTTAGGTTAATATTTTGCTGGGCATAATGACAGGAGATGGCCAGAATGTGCTTGGATAAACTAAGCAAGTAATGAAAATATATGGAACATGCACAAGGATTATTTGACAAATAATTAAGAAGCTAAACATGAACCAAGTAAAAGAACTCTGTAACAAAGAGAATTCCTTACCAGCCAGTCCATTAGAGACCTTATAAATAGGAAAATAAAATTCCTTTGTGGAAGCAGGTGGGAGGAGCAGCTTGGAAATTCTGAAGTACAAAATCAGGGAGAAGAATTCTGGGATTTTAGATCTGTCCTAATGAGATAAGTGAAGTGTTTAGGGAATGCTGGACCATGTTCTTACTTTGCATGAGTCACTAGCCCCATCTATGCTGATGGAGCTATTTATGTGATGTAATGAAAAATGAACAGTTCATGGTATTTGGAACATTTTTGATTAAAGCTGCACTAGGAATTTAGTAGGGACTGTGAGGTTGTAAGACCAATGCAGTTGAACCTGAATTTTTTATTAAAAAAATAATAAATTCTAGGTGAAGAAATTTGGCAAACTTATAATATGCTCTTGTTGAAAGACAGAGGTTGAAAGCTGTCTCTGCTGCTTTCTCTTCTTCTATTTTAGTCTTCTGTTTTCTGAGAGAATAAGCCTGGGTTTTGCCCTTTTTTCTTTCCTTGCTTACTCTTTTGATGCTGCTATTTTCAGCCTACTCTGCTATATGCAGGTCACCTGCTTGTAGAGTGAAAAAAAGCTTCTTTAGCATGAAAATGAAATTTTAATTTCTACTGTAAAATGCAAGTGTTGTTCCTGCCCTGCATCCAATCCCAACACAAGTGAAAACACCATCGCTATGAATGACAAGAACTTCTTCAATTTGCTCAGCTATTGAATATAATTAAAGGAAGCTCCCTCCTTACTCCCCAAGAATTACAGAATTGAGGTATATGAGGTGGTCACGTAGCAATTTAAAATTAAGATACTTTAACATCTTTTAAGAGCTCAGCAATGCCATGAAATGTGATTTTTTTCAGAACCAGCAGCAAAACATTGAGCACCTTCCACAGCAGGGACTGACAGACCATGTCAGACCTTGCTCTGTGACTGTTTCTGACTCTCAGCAATGGGATCACTCAGGACACACACAGTGGGAGTTAATTTGGTGTATAGTTCCTAAAAAGACCAACTGAATTGCCAATAGTCTCCCTGTTGTCTCCAGTGCAGTGGGAATAATATTCTGTGCATGATGGTTATATTGGCACTGGGTAGTTATGCAAGATTTGAGGTTACACTGAACCAAAGCAACTGTGAAGTTTTTCTTTAGCTGCAGTCTCATAAATCATCAACCACTGTAAACTAAGTTCTATTTTTATTATTTTAAAAAAGTTTCAAAAGGAAAAACTTGTCATGTATTAACTTTGAAATAATTGAAAATCCTAGAGATTGTTTGTTTGGAAAGGCTTTTCAGCTCATTTAATTCAAGCTCACCTTTCCCATGGAAGAGGAATTTGTTAGAGCAAGCTTGCTTTAGCTAAGAATAACTCCTTGGTTATACCACTTATGACTTTTGAAGTGGCACAACTTGTACTTTTTAATGGTGTGGACAATAAATTTGTATATACATGCACAGAACTTCCCAGGATTAGGCTTTTTAATAATCGCTTACAGCTGAAGTAGTTGCCTGGCTCCTCTGCTGCTCTGTGGGGTGATTTGAATTGAAATGTTTTGTCCAAGTGCTTGCAAAATGTGACAGATTTCACAGCTCACAGGTCAGGAGCAGCAATGTTCCAGCTCCGGGTAAGTCCCAGGGATGCCAATTTGAAGCTCCATGAAAATGAAGCAGAGCTGGACTAAATGAATGCTGAGTGGCCTATGGGATGAAGGAAAATACAGGATATTTGGGGTGCTCGAGTCCAAATCACACAGCCACACGTTGTGCTTTACTGTAGCCCATGCAAAGACAAGTTTGAGAGATTTGTTATGCAAATAAAATGTCATTAAGTGTTGGCACTTCAAAGGCCTGTGCAGGCATTTGCCATATAATTGCCTGAAGAAACAGGCTGGTTTGGATGTTGAGCCTTTATTTGCATTTGGAGGATTAACAGACTGTTTATTTTACTACCCTTAGCCTTTAAGTGCACTTAAGCTGTTTTTCCAACAGAGCTGAATTTATTCAATTCTAACTTCTTGATTGACAGAGAGAGAGGAGCATATCAACAAAATGTGCAGGACCTTGCTGCAAACAGCTCGTTTCATTTGTGACCTTGTAACGTGTAATGGGAACCAGTGGATTTGAATTAAAAAAAATAAAAAATACAGATTATTACTAACATTACAGGTATCCCAAGGAAAAAATGTACACAGATGAGGATAAAGATTAGAGCTGACAGAATAACACTTTTTCCCCTGTTAACTTTATCATATCTTAAAAATATTCAGTGCATATAATTTATTTTCATTTCTGTTATCTTTCCAGCTTAGGTGACATGCTCAACTTCCAGAGAAGTTAATGGAAATCTCAATGTTGACTTGAGAGGACCTTTAGATCAGGCTCTAAATGACAAAGAATGAGCCCCAAATATTATGCATATTTATGAATTGAATGAAAATTTGCTAATGAAATGTTCACACACGCTTCATTCCGGGCTGGCTGTTCATTCCTCTCAAGAAGCCCATAAGGGCCTTTCTTTTAGCTTTCTGTTAAATGCTGACCAAAAAGTCAATGAGATTTCACTGGAATGAGGCATTTGGGATTTGGTCAGTATTCATGTACACAAATCTTTAATATTTATTGCTAAGGATTGCTGCTTACATGATCAACAGGCACTTTATGCATGGAAGGAAGATGTATAACTTCCAGCCTGATCACAGCCAAGCTCTCCATTTGTGATGCCATAAACCCTGACCAGCCGTGACTTTGTTCCTCAACAGGAACTCCAGGATGTCCTTATTGCTTCCAACCTGCCAATTTTCCCCACTTGAATGAAAAGGAGACACTTGACTCTGTCAGTTTAACAACAGATTGGCTTATTTACACTAATGCAAAGCTCTTGCCTGTGAGGATGAAGCACGAGGCAGCTGGTAGGAAATCCTAAATCCTTGCTCTCTAGGAGGCCAGATCTTCCAGGCTGAGCAGCTGCTGTCAGGGGATATCAATCATTGTGCCAAAATACCTTGACAGTGCCCCCTTGACTGTCTTTTGCAGAGGCAAAAAATTGGATTAGATATGACAAATGCATCTTTGCTATGGAAAGACCAGTGTCCCTTAGCCTGTGCAAGTACAGTTCTTTTGTCTGTATGATACATAGTGTGACAATGGATTGTGAATTTTCCCCCTTCACCTAATGTAGAAACAAATGGGCTTTTCCCCCCTCTTGTCCTTCTAGAGTTACTCACTGAATATTTAATCAAACTACTTTATATTTGCATCTTTTCTGACTTTGAGATTGTTTTGAACTGTCCCTTGGCATCAGCACTTGATTCCACCCTTCTCTCTGGTTTTATAGCCAACACTGCAAAAATGAATGTATATGTATTTCAGATATAGGATGCCTTATACAGGAGAGAAAGCATTTTCACACCCTGCCTAATTGGGGCTGACTGGGATGGAGAAGGTCGGTTCTCGACCTTGCTATTGCCTGAGGTAGATTATGTCTAAATTATCAGCACCTGGCTGTGGAATTCTCTATTGCATTGGCAAATTACTTTTAAAAATAGAGATAAGCAATTGCTCTCAGCCACTGAGCTTAGTTCCCTCTGTGCACACACTTCATCACATCTGGACCACGTACTGATGCTCTGCTAATTTGGGCCCTCTTTAAAAGACAGGAAACATGATCTGTGCAATTTTGCTGAGGATTTGACTGCTGAGGTGAGGTTAAGAGGCAGAGCCACTTTGGCTTCATAGCAGGGCATTCACCTGAGAGATGGTGGCTATTAATGCTTTTCAAGATGAATTTTCATTATATTAACTTAGTTAATTGGTTGTATGTGGTTCTTTGTCCTAGAGACTTCTCTCTGCCAATCTTCAACTAAATGCTTTCTTGCTAAAATTTACACTGTTCCTTACTACTGACCTGAAGGAAAAGCCTCTTGGATTAGGCTTGTGAGACAGAATGGTTCTGTTTGAACAGCTCTTATTGAAACATGGCCAAAATTGTTCCATTCATAACCTTTTCTGCTGTTCCTTGCATGTGAATATTGGTGGTATTATTAACTTGTAGTTCTGTGCTTTCATCATATGGACTGGTAGGGCAGAGACTTCTCTGATTGCTATAATTTAATAGGTTCCAGATAGATGAAGCAGCTGCTTGTTTATGCATAAATCTGCACTTTCACCAGTCATTAAGTGTGCAATTAAGAACATGCTTTTGGAGAGGCTGGTGATGCATCATTACTTGAGCCTTTGGTACACTCTGAACACCTCAGACTAGATGTCTATTGCCTGACAGCAGTGGATGTTTTGTTTGAACATAAACTGAAGGTGTTGCAAGTGGAACAGATTTCAGAAATGCAAAAAGTAACCATAGCTCTTAAACAAGCCTCTTATTATCCTGTGGTCAAGGAAGAAAAAGCTCATGAGAAGAGAGGTTTTATAGCCTGATATCTTCCCATGTGCTGTTGCACTGCGCAGGTTCCCCCAACACTGACAGCAAGTTGAGGGGGGGCCCTCAAGTCTGGGCCCAGGCAGATGTGTGCTGTAGGAATGGTGTTTTATGCATGCAGAATAGTGGCCCTTCAGTGGGTACAGTCTGCTGGAAATCCCACTGCAATCCTGCACAAAAATGTCAGAGGGAATGTGCCAAAAAGGGTAAACCTAAAGCCATTCCTACTTCAGTTAGAGAACAGCCAATGCATTGAAATTTTTCTTTCTAGCCTTTGAAATGAACTTTGGGTAGGTTTCTCCTCCAGCCATGAGCATCTCACATGAACTGAACTGCCAGAGTCCAGGAACAACAGCAACAGAGTCTAACTGGGATCCACCTCTCTCTGGAAGGTGATAGAGCATCCTGATTGCCCTTCCCAGGGACTGAATGCAATTACTTTCATATTTCCAGCCATCTAGGAATGACTCTTGATCTGGCCACTGTCACACCTCTGCTCTGGTTTGGGCTGGTTATTAAGGTGGATATTCAGCAGTTATCAAACCATGACCAACAGTACATAGAGTGAAGTTACACTTTGGTGACCTGCTGAATCTCTTACAAACAGAGGCAGGGTCATGCTCAGAAGGTTATCCCTGCCACTTCAACAGGCAAAGTGGGACACCAGGGCATATTTTGTGAAATGATTAGTGCCAACAGCACCATATGACTTATGGCAATGTCTACATTATCCTGCTCGAAAATTACCTTCCGCTGATGTAGAAGGACAATGTTTCCCCATGTAGTTTATAGCTCTCATAAACAACTTCTACCAGCATTGCTGTTGTGTCCTGTCTCTCACCTTCTCCTCGTGCCTCTTTGTAACAGGTGATGTAAAACTCTTCCTGTAAGGCTTCAGTGTGGACTAAGTTACAAAATCCCAGGGCACTGCAGTGAAAGTATCAATCTTCTGCTGACTCATCAGTGATGACAGATCCTGGAGTTTTACAGACACACAGGGTCACTTTTGCTGACTTATTAATTCTAATTTAGCTGAGTTTTATTTGTTCTGGTCACTGTTATTCCAGGTGCTAATATTTCTTGGATGTGAAGGGAAATAAGAGCAAGAGCAGCCCTCCAGGCTTAGACTTATTAAAAATAGCAAAGGTGAACTTCAGAGAAATGTCTTTTTGATTTGGCTGGGCCTGTACTCAGTTTAGAGCAGTCAGGATTTCACATGCTTGTGGTACTCAGTAATTTAAAATGTAATGCAGTGAGTGAATGCATTGTAGTGCTTTTGAAAATCAAAACATACACCAACAGTCCTTTCTTTTTGGAGTATGAATAGATTGGAAATGTTCAGATGCCTCTTGAAAAAGGTACTGTAGTGACATTTTTTTCTCTTTGGCTACATCTTCATTGGTACTTGTGTTTGCAGTTACCCAGCTTATTTCAAAGCTTGTCAGACAGTTGAGTGGAAAAAAGTAGCTGAGATGATCTGTGTTGACATGAAATTTCTGTTTGCACCCCTTTTGTTGTCATTATCTGCTTTTGTTCAGCAGATGCATTTGGAGTTGAGACAGACTTTGAGTTTTCTCACTGTCGTGTCTGTCTCAAGTTTTCCTTCTGCTCTTCACTTTTTATGGTCTCTTTGCCTCCCAGAGCCAGGGGATGACTTGTGCTGGTGCTGTGGGAGTTGGAATGTGTAAATTCCAGTAGTGCTAATGGCCTTTAGTGCTGTGAATTGGAAAAGTTGGGTACTGTGGACAACAAACCTCTCTTCTTTCTATGAGAAGGCACAGTGGCACCATTGCATAACTACATGGCATAGTCCTGAAATGGTTTTCTGTGGGGTTTTGCTCCATGTCTTTTTTTTCTCCCCGGAAAATACCGTGTCTTCGCAGAGTACTAAAATAAAAGGACAATGCAAAGCCCACAAAAGAAGCAAATCACTGTCACCAAATGGTGACTGCATCTCAGAAGATGAACAAAGGACTGTCATACTTTTTTCCTGTTTCAGGATACATTCTGGGATAAGTAAATAAGCCTCTCTGGCTCTTCTGGCAATGAAAACAAGTGTATCAATATTTTTTCCCCTCCCCAAACTCTTCCCTTACCTCCTGAATGCACATCCTTCTCTGCTCCAGGGTTATCTACATCCATTTTTTGAAGACAACTGCAAAGTGGCATTGAAACTTGAGAGCAGTAGAACACAGGTGAATGAGGGTTCACCAGGGCATATTGAAATCAGAAAATGTTCCTCAGATGGTTCAGACTGGCCATCTGGAATTAAAGGATCTGTATTGTAACAAATTACAAGTAATAATTAGAATGGACAATTAAAAAAAAAAAAAAAGCTTGTACTTGACTGAACACTAGAGATTCAAAGAAAGATTCCAGCTTTGGAAAGATCAGAGATAATTTGGTGACTAAAATATTTGTGTGGAGAATGGAATAGATTATCTTAAATTGTATTCTGACTGCAACTTCTGCTGTATTGCCTGAATTTGTCTTGTTAAATTTCTGTAGGTGTTCATCCTATACAATCTTATTGCATCATCCATGCTTGATATAGCAATAAACAGAGCTGGCAGCACAACATCTTTTGTAAAACCATAAATATTTTTATCTGCCTGGGAATGGGAACACAGTTACAACTAAGACAGCAATGAATATTTTATTTACTCAACAGAAGTGATGTCAGGCTTAAATGGAATCCTAATCTTCAATTTCTGTGTTCATGACACGTTTAACCTAAAGTTTTAAATAAAACGAGCATATTTGAAGTTCCTCTCATAATTACTGGCGGTGGGAAGTGCAACTTCTCCCAAGATTCAGCAAAGAGCACTCGATCATAAATTGTAAAGCTCAGGTTAAAGTACTTGTAACACAGGTTTTCATGGGAAATAATTGTCTTACATAAATGTTTGAGAATTTAATGGTTTTGCTTTGGTGCTCTGTTATGACCTCAAGCTCTTTTAAAGTTCTTTTGTTTTTGTTTTTTTTTTCTTAAGCAATTAATAGCCAGTGGGAAAAGAATACTCAGAGCTTTAACTGAGCTGCTCTAAACTTTGAGCTGTTGGCTGCCTGGGAGGTTGCCTGTCTGTACCTACATAAGATGTAGAGCTAAGGAATGTTTTTCTGACAAAACCTTAATCATATCAGCACATTCCTACAAAAGGGTTGCATTTTAACAGCTGTAGATCATTCAAAAGGAAATTAAAACCTTCTAGCAATCCTAATTGCCTGTTACATGACAGAAGTGAATGGTTGCTTAGATGAATATGGCACAGACGGAGGATCCCCATGACCTTCCCTGTGGATTCATTCAAACCATGTAGTCCAAAACATGTCTTCCCTGAATTTAGATATCATAGAAAAATGCTAATGTTGCTTGGCCAGCTGAGGAATTGGACCAGACTTGAGCCAAACTTGGTCCATCATTTTTCATGTTGGGAGCCAATCACTCCCTGTCAGTAGGAACACTACTATGCTTTTATTCCAAAAGCCTTGCTAATTATGTCTTGTAGAAGGATTTAAATGCAAGAGAAGTTTGATGCTTGTACCCCAGTAGGTATTGGGGCTGCATGTTCTCTTCAGATCTTAGTGTTTTCCTAAATGTGAATGCATGAAAATATTATGCCAGCAAAGGACAGAATGGAACACTATAATGTCATGGGAATGGATTAAAACTGAACATAAAATGTATTCCTATTCTCAGTGTCCAGTTAATATCAGTGTGATGGCATCAGCACATAATACCTGCTGTTGATTCAACTTTAATTTTATCTTACTGTTCTTCCTTGAAGAGAGGAACAGAGTGACTGCCTGGAGAGAAAATCAAGTAGAGAACATGTTTGAATAGTTCAGCTTTTGTCTTTTTTTGAACATCAGTTTCAAATGGAAACAATAGCGCCAGGAGTGGTTCAACCATTACAAAATCTTACTCCTGATTCAAAGGACAGGGAAATTAATATTGTGTTAAAATTGGTTTTGCTGAAGCTTTCATGTTGTTCAATAAGAAACTGTTGAAGTGGAATTTGTGTCCAGGTGATCCATGACATTTCACTGTTGTGAAGCTTCAGGTCATGGCTGAGAGTGCACAACGAGAATTCTATTTCTAGGAAAGGACTTGTTCAGGGTTTTTCTTATTTGTTTTGTACTTTTGTCATATGGCTGCTTAATCTGGTTTGCTGCCGTGGCCATTATGTGGGAGAGAAATTTGTGAATAGTTCTCTTTTCCTGTGACTGCAGCGGAGTGTCCTGAAGAGTAAGGGAAAGCTCATTAAAAATTCAAGAGTCCCTCTTCATGTTTACCATTCTAAAGTTACAGGTTGTATTTTTGGCATAGATTGTATCTCACTTAAAATAACACAAACAATAAATAATGTAGCATCAGTGAGGAACAATCTTAAATGAGAAACTTTCTTTGTTTCCTGATTTATACTTTATGAAACTTTGATTAATGTGGCTTTGTAACATCTAAGCAAATTCTCTGCGTTTTATAGAAGGGTGAGAGTGGCTGTGGAGACCTAAACAATTAATTTTCTTCACCAGGAGTTACTCTCATTGCCCTTCAAACCTGGCACATCAAAAGCCACAATGCCCCTCACAGATCTGAGAAGAATCTCCTTGCTTTGCAGCGAGGAAATCCTCCCAGTAAATGCTGTATGTGATTGGAATGAACTGGGGGGTGATGGTATCCTCTGCATGTCTCATGAAAGAGTGACCTTCATCTGCTCCTTTCTATGGATCCGTGGAGGAATCATAATCTTAACGCTTCCTTTGATCCCCGGAATGTTTGCTTGTGGGAATAGAGCAGCCGATCGCTGCCCTGTGATAGAATCTGTTCTGTGTGCCAGCGCTTTCAAAGGCTTTTTTGTCAGCTCTCGTGTAATAAGATGGTTATGAACATCTCAGAACACGAGTGAGAGGCAGTGAAAGGGGAGAAAAAGGAATATTAGACTCTATGCAGTTTGTAATTAAAATCCTAGAGAGCGATAGCTGTGGAGCGGGTAAAGAAACAGATCATAAAAGCAAGCACACAAAAAAACTCCACTTGATCCTGGAAAGCACAAAGCCAGGCTGTGTCATCTGCAAGGCTTCCTATTTCAAGTCACCTTATCACAGAGACAGCTTTCAGTCTAAGCTGACAAACAGGAAGCCCAAAGGAATTCTTTCCCCGTTCTGAGGGAGAGACAAGCCTTCCATGCAGATGCTTGGCACGTTTGAGCTCTGTCCCACGCTGAGCACTTCTACAGTTTTATACCTCACTGCTGTTTTATGATACTTCCAGGGGATTAACTTGACAGGGTGAAAAACAGCAAGATGTATATTTGAATAGAGATTAAAAATACAACACAGAGAGAGCATTCTATTCTCCTGTCAACAATTTCAAGGTGAAAAGACCAACAACATATCAAGTAATAAAAACCACTTTGTGGAGGTTAGCATAA
Organism: Pseudopipra pipra; assembly: GCF_036250125.1. NCBI lineage: Eukaryota > Metazoa > Chordata > Aves > Passeriformes > Pipridae > Pseudopipra > Pseudopipra pipra. The sequence goes on from NC_087562.1 coordinate 5,328,369, forward strand.
TGTAACAAAAAAAAAGGGAGGGGAGGGAATGAGGAAAAGAGTGAAACATCTTTGGTATGCTTCAAGCATTGGAGCTCTTAGCTGTGGTCTGAAGATCAATAAGGCAGAACATTCCTTTCATTAGATATTAATACTGTGTGAGCAGAAAGCATAGTAACTACTGGGATCATGTGGCTGCTGCTTGTACGTGCTTTTCCACTTTGTCAAGATGAGTTGAGTTAAAATTTCACTTTGTCAGGTGTGAATAGTTAAAACTTTCAAGTCAATGATAAGACTTACGGAGCTTTTCTCATACCACCTTAGAAAAGAATAGAGAGTCTAGTTGGAACTTTCTTTTGTCCAAGCCAGCAGCTGAAACCCTTCCTAATGTGGATTTGTGAGAGACTGACGGGGAGGTGTCAGAGATGAGGATGTGAAGGAGTTTGACAGCAATTGCATGGAGACAAACTTCCAAAACTAAATGACCCTGAGAATTCCAGATTTTCATCTTGATGTTAAGTTGCTCTCTTGTTTAGATTTTTGGCTTTTTTTATAGACATTGAACCTTCATTTAAAGAACTCAAGGTCTGAGGTAGAATCACATCTGCCCACACTCACCAGCTGACTGAGGATGCTTGGAAACTCACTGGGATCTGTTTTCCTTCAGAATTATGTTGTGCTGCAAGTTTGAAGTAGATTAGAGCATGGTATGAAATTTGTATGCTCCTCTCCTTTTCAGACGTGTCTTTTCTGTGAGGTGAAGCTTTATACCCCCTATTATCCATTACCAACAACAAAGCCAATCAAGATACCTATTTTCAGTAGAAATGAGAAACCTGTCTTTTAAAAGAAAATACAAATTCATGCTTTAATGCAGATATTAAAAAGTAGTTCAGTAATAATACACCAAAAAGAATATTATCTGTGGGGCTACTGAAATCTAACACTGTAAAGATGTTTTTCTTTAGTCTCTTAATGGCAGTTAACACTGCTGTGCTGGTGAAGGGGGTCACATCTGAAACTTAAATGTTGCAGTTTCATACCATTAATCAGAGTTCTTTGAATTGCATTCAAGACCTTGTCTACATCTGTCTGCAGCACCACTTCTGTTACAAAAACACTTAAAAGGAGAGTTAAATCATTATAAGTTAAATCATTATAAGTTAAAAGTCTGACATTCTCTTGCAAATTTGTATTAAAATGATTCTGTGTATGAAAAGAATTCATGGGCTTGACAGGTGCATTAAAGCTAAAACTTGTTTTCTAAGGTTACACAGCAAAAAAAAAAAAATCACATTGTTCCTCATGTTAGAGCTACGAAACTAAGAGTTCATCACATGGTTTAGTAGGTTGGTTTCTTTACTGAAGTTGATTTGAAGCCATACTGTTGCATGGATATTTTAAAGCAATAATAAAACTCATGACCAAAGAATGAGAATTTCAATACAGCATTTAATGATAAACGTGAACAAAAGCCTGAGGGTGACATTGCACTAAACATGTGTTACTGGTCTTCCTGGGCAACTGTGTAAGCCCATAACAAAGCTCCTCACTGTTTCTGCTGCAGCAGTTAGGCTGATAATAAATACAAGAGGTAGGTTAATGTGGAATGACCTCTTAAATGGCATCCTTTAATATGCTGTTCCTTAATTTGTTGTAGGCTATGCCAAAGCCCTTCCATTCAAACCTGGTTTAATGCAGTGTTGCATGAGCAGCTGATCACTTCTCCAGCACAGGCAGTTCTAACTCTTTTATATCGTTCCCCAGTCTCTGCTGAACCCATCTTCTCGTGTTGCAAGTCATTCAAGGACTGATTAATTCATGTTTGCAATGCACTTGAAAGAGTATCAAAGGAAAGTGTGACAGAAGAAACAATTTTATTTTTACTCTAGAACGCTGGCAGAGCTTCCAAGCTATCGCTGTGCTCAGGCTTTGGTGCTGTTTGTTTTAAGCACAACACCTCAGATGTCATCCCGAGTGCCCGCCCACTGCTTTCACGCAGCTCTTCCCCCTGCAAATGAGATTCATCTGTGCTCCCCTGCAGGAACAGGGACAGCAACAAACCCCTCACCACAATGCTGATTTGAGTTCTTTTTTTTTGTTTGTTTGTTTGTTTTTTGCTGCTGCAAACAGCTAAGAAGTTCAAACAACATTTTTATTTTAGTCGTGGCCTCGAGGAGTTTTCGGAGGAGAATGAACTGTTGCACTTGGTGACCTCCGTGGTGTGTCCACAGATCTGAAATGGTGATTTCTGAATCAGTCTTGTGATTGAAACACAGCTTATCTTTAAATCAATATTCAATGTCTTACTAAAGACTGCACTGATGGTCTAGCCACTACATATCTTGGAAAGCTGGAGAGCAAGTCACTTAAGCTGTGATCCTATTTCCAGTCAGGCATTTCTAGTTTGAAATTCTAGCCTGTAGATCTTGTTAAGATTACAGATTAGGGGCTTGCACCTCAGCAGAGTAGAATTCAGGGGAGTATTTCTATTGAGTTTGACAAGCATAAAATCAGACCTGCTCAGAACACGAGAAATCACACTTGTAAATCTTTTGTAGATCAGTATCAATCATTCCTTATTTCTTGTGAATGTCTCCTCATTATTTCCATTGTCAAAACTTGAAGTTTTTCGCTTTCAGCCCTCTTCTCTTGGGTTGTATCTTGACAAAACACATCATTACATTAAATCTATGTCATCCTCCTAGTTCAGATAGTGAAAATAAAACCAGAGGGAGCTGAACGTTTTGCTACATTCAGTATGTGGTGTTGGGATGAAAGATCCCTGTAAACTCTTGTTTTTTGAATGTTGTACTTCTGTTTGTAAGCACAGTAAATGATAGAACTCAACACTTCACACTTGTGGGATAAAAGATGAGTGTGTTCTGAAGAACATTTTATCTTAAAACCCAAAAGCTGTAGATGATCTGTAAGTGCCACTAATGCCTTTGAAAGCCACTATTGTACTGATTATATCTGAAGAAAATTCTCGTTACTCTCCAGTGCCATCTGTTACCTTTTTGAAGCTGTCAGGTGAAAGTGTGTAAGTACACCAGGCAGACTTGTGGCAGGTTCTGCTTTTTAGGTGCAAGTGAATGCAACAAATTTGTAAATGTTGATGTATCAGCTAGGAAGCCACTGCTGTCAGGATGTGCTGAGCAGATACACATCTCCAGCCCTTGGGAGGCACAGTCTGAAGTGTTCCCACACATTTGTGATTAGTCTGAGTGTGTTAAGCCAAAATTTACATCTAGAAATAATGGGAATTGCCAATATCCTCTTTTGTTGTCCTTCTTCACCTCTCACATTCAGACCTGCTCTTTCATATTCGGGCCTGCTCTTTCATTACTAAATAATTTTCCACTCCCTCCCTATCTCTTGAAAGATCAACAGATCAAAACTGACAAAAATGGAGCAGAAGCCTTGCCTTCGGGAGGGTTTCTTCTTGTTTTGTCCCTCCTTGCTTTCTCTCAATTCCTGGGTGTTTCCTATCCAGCTTTGGCTACTTTTGTAATCTCCAAAGTTCTCTGTTTTATCAGATCATGAAATAAAACCGGTGGGTAAAATTGATTTAAATACATGATAGTGCCACACTGGTGGTCATGTGACACACTAAGTTGTTATTTTAACCCTTGATAATTCAATTCCATGCATGGCTCTGTCCAGTCAACCTGTACGAGCAAGGGCAATGTTAAAATCCGAGTCAAAAATCAGAAAATGCGTGTCTGGCAGCATTGTGGAGCTCCTCTGATGTACAGGGTTGACTTTTAAATACTACTGCTGTCCTTATATTTGTATTTAGTGCAGTTTAGAAATAGAAAGTGTGTTGTTCCCTGTAAGTGCCCAAAAGTCCTGCAGAGGCAGCTCATGCTGAAGGCAGGTGATTGCTTTGCTGGAGTGGCACTTACACGTTCAGTAGGACAACAATGACAAACTTCACACTGGCTTGGAGTGCTCAAATGAGAATACAGATTTATACATTAATTCCACAGTGTTATCCAGCTCTGTAAACCTTTCTGAGAGCAAAAGCAATCAGTCCCCTCATTTGAAATTTCAAATCTCTATTTGTACTTTATGCTCACCTTGTTAAAAACACGACTTAGAACTGATCGTGCTCCCCTTCATTGCTTGTTAATAACCCCAAATACCTCTGTGTCTTAAGCTTAATTCTCTCCCTTCAAATATGTGACCCTGTTTAACCTCAGCCCTGCTCGCAGTCGGTGTCGGGTTCACAGCTGGTGTGAGTTGCTGTAGCTCTCTGCTGACACTGGAGCTGTGTTTGTTCACAACAGCCTCTCATTCCACCTCACAATTTACAATATTGCAGAACAGAGTTGAAACCAAAGCAAAAAGGAAGCAGCTTTTAACAGGTGTCCTTCTAGGTAGCTCTCTCAAAGTAGATTTTTAAGAAGGTAAAACATCCGAGGGGAAGGTGTGGAAGGCTCTTGGGCTTGAGGATACATACACGGAGAGGAAGGGGGGGTTGGAGGTTTATTTTTGTGGGGAAGGAAGGTAAATACTTGAGCTTTTGTTGCTCAACACATAAAAATGTCTAGCACATAGCCTCCACCTCTTCAGAAATTCAAAACTAATTACATCTTAATTTGCATATCAAAGCAAATTACAACCTAATGAAACATTTGCCTGCCAAACATTTCTTTATCTTAATGAACAGAAAAAGAATACCTATTATAGCCTGATTAAAATGTCTTTGTACTTGTCCAACAGGTTACACTCTGTATATATAAAAATATTGTTTCACCATCTTGCTGGCAATGGGAACAAAACAGATTCTAATTTACAGCATAAATTTCATTGTTTGTATCCATAGATATAATAACTGATTGGGGAGAATGCTTTGGATTTCCATTGGAAGTAGAAGAGAGGGAAACAGTTTAATTCTGAACAGATATTAATTATGCTATTTGGAGTCTTGTAATGCTTAGAATTTGAGAAATTGCTGCTCTTAATTCATATATTACTGCAATCATATACTGTGATTATTTTTTTCCCCCAACAATATTTATCTTGTGAAACTGGAGAGAACTTCGACATAAAATGAACTAATACTAAAAGTATTTCCCTGTAGGGAAAAATTTCTTTAACCTGTGTTACAATGAATTTATGTAATACACAAAGGTTACTATAACTTTGGCATAAATACAGTGCCATAAATCTGTTTTACTGTGAGTACATGTATTGGGTGGAATATGTTTTATTTACTTAATTTAAAAGTCTACACACTGCAGCTGTTTTGGATTATTCTCACTACTCTTTAGTAATTAACCAAAAGCTGAAATAAATTTGCTGAACAGAACTGTTCTTAATACAAATGTTAAATCATTTTTCCCCAAGTGTAATTGTACCTGAATAGATGCAACTGTAACATGAGCCATAAAAGGAGATAAAGCAGCAACATAATGTACAATTTCCTACTGCATAATGGTAACTGAATAACACATGCTCCAGGAAGAAAAGTAATTTAAACTGTATTACAACAAATGTCATATTTTAAAATGGAAACCATCCATCATGTGTTGAGAGAAAGCGTTGGTGAAATACAATAATTCTAAGGAATGTACTTAAAAATCCTTTCAGGAGTCCATTTAAAATAAATTGATGGAGTTAATTCCAGGACATCATAATAAATGGTAAGGGACAGATACATGTATGTCCCCTCCTCACCGTGTGCAAGGCTGATGATTGCAAACTTGGTGAACAGCAACTGTGTGAAATAATCAGAAGTGAGTCCTGTTCTGTACAAGGTAAAGCCTTCGTTTTAGGAAATGATTAGTGCATTTATAAATCATTTTGGTAAAAAGTCCTAATATTAAATTCAGATTTTTATTCCAGTGGGTGTTAGATTGATGGCAGCGCAGTAAGTTTTAACACTGAAAGCCAAAGCATGGGAAGTGGTAGTGGAAAATGTGTATTTAGGGTTAGTAGTGTTTTTCCAAACCTAGAAAATATGTTTAGGATTGATTACATTTCATGCTCATGCCAATGGAAAATGGAGACTTCTCATAGAATTTCCCTAAACCAAGTAAAAACTGTAATGCCAATTCAGTTGCTGTGATCAAGTCTTCTCTTGTGGGATGGGAAGGCACAAGAGGATGTCCAGCTAATAAAATGAGATCTGGAGCTCACTCTGGAGGAGAAAGACATTAATGGAGGAGGGAAGAAGTAGTTGGTAGGATTTCAAGCATATTCTGTGACTACAGAAATTGCCTTTAACCCCCCATTTTCTTACTGATGAGAGGAGATTTCTGTACTCACTCACTGAATAACTCAGCAGTTATCTTTAAGTCTGTTCCCTCTCGTTCTTCCAGATTTAAGACCACCTTTTGCCCAGAGCCACTCATCTTGGGATGGTTTCCCCAGTGAGATCTTGGCTGTTGTAACATAATTGTGTCTAAAGATTACAACAACAGGCTCAGCCAGCTTGGAGGGAGGAACTCAAAGAAGTAGGAATCAACTAGTTTGAGATACTGTCTAACTTTCCTCCCCTGAGTTCAAGGTGCTTCTACATTCAGCTACAAATTTATTACAGATTTTTGGGTTCTGTTTTTTTCAGGAGTTCCACAGTTACTCTTGCTCTCACCCACTGAAGAGGGTCCCTTCTTGATGATGTACTATCCTGCTCCTCTTGCAGGTGAACTTCCCAAGGGCTGGGTTTAGAATACTTGGGCAAGGTGGAAATTTTAGAGCCTCCTCCAAATGGATTAAACTCCATGGGTAACTCCATTATTACATCATTAACTCCATGTAGTGTCAGTGTGTGGAGGGAACCTTTCCTTGAACATCCCCCAGCACTGGTAGTTGGGGTGCCAGGAGAGGCTTGGCCTGATGTGAGGTGTTTTGGAGATCTGCAGCATGCACTGGGGAAATGTCTCCCTGTAGGGGCATTAAAACACAAGGAAATAAAGTATCTTCCCTTATCCAAATGTTATTTCTCTACTGAAGGGCCCTTTTGTTTCCTGCTGCAATTCTTTGGAAGAGTGGAAAGTGTGCAGAGAGCTCTGCCCCTTATGGGAGGGGCATCCTGGAGTTTACAGGAGTTTGGTGTTGTCTCTTTGTCTATAGATTTGCTTGAATATAAAAATGTGGGAATTTCTATATGTTGGGAGTCTCACACCCTCTGTAGTTTGCTACAATATGGCAAGTGCTGTTTTCAGCAAGCTTTCTTTGTTTTATTGAGTCCTTGCTTCCTTACTTCTTGTCTGGATGGATATCTAGAACATAGCCTGTAGTTTGGAAATAAGTGTATTTAAAAAGAAAGTCTACCCTCAATCTCTCACTTGGCTCCTATCAACATTTTACCCTTCACTTCAGTGGCTTTAAGTTCTGCTCTTTTTCTGGAAGCTGTTTTCTATTTTGTTACACTGCTTGAGGTGTTTTTAATAGGGGCTTCTTAATACTGCTTAAGAAATATTTGATATAGCCAGTTTGAGTCCATTCAAGCACTCGGAAGAAAGTGCAGGGGAAAAGGTTCTGGAAACTGCCAGTATTTGGAAGATGAAGGGGGGGTGTGTACAAATAGTGTGTGATTCCTGCTCTTGTGGGCTGATTAACACAGAGCACTTATAAAACCAACATGAAGCACTGCAGAACTTTATGCTTTGGTCCAGAAAAGAATGTAAGGAGAAAGTATTTGACCTTTAAACTGTCAGCAGTGTTTTGGCAGGCAGAATGCAGGCTGGAGTATTTCAATGGGGTGTGAAATATTTCTTTAATCTCTAAACCCTGAAAAGAGAGAAATTGAAGTCTACACTCTCCTGCACAGTGTGTGGATTAAAAACAAGACTTCTGTAAATGCAGATTTTTTTTTTTTTTTTTTGTTCTTGAAAGGTAGAAGGTGCTGGAAGAGGGTTTTGTCTTTGGGCATTACCTGTGCCACAAGGAATTTAACAAGTTTCCTGAGCTGCAGCTCACTTAATTATTTTTATTCAAAGAGCTGGAGAGTGGAGCTATAGCCTTCAGAGATACACACCCAACCCTATTATGGGCTGAAATTTGCTGTATCCTTCCTGGGGTTTAGCTTTACCAAACAGCAGAGATTATTTGTTGAGGTGGTTGTTAGCAACACCAGTGAAATGCATCAACGTGCCATGACTCAGTAGGAAAAAACTTGTGTTTAAAAGAAGGCTGAACAAAACTTGAGAAATGCAAGGGATAGAAAGAAACCACAGTTTGGATGAGATGATTGCAAGAGTACGGAATCTTATTTTTCCTGTGTGAAGTTTTGAAGAAGAAGCAACTTTTGACTAGAACTGAGTGCTGTGTCTTTGGCTCACTATCCCATATTTTTTGGCAGATGACTGCCAGAGCCTGGAACTTTGTTCTTCAACTACCTGTGTGTAATACATAAGGACTAAAGATAGAATTACATCTCACATGAGAACCAGACTATATAGTTCTAAAATGATTATTTTAAAATTCATATGCCTTGTAATATCTTCATACATGTTTAAATCTGTCTATTGATTGTTATAGAGTGTAGAAAAAAGTGTAACGTGTTGTTTTTGCCCAATGGTATCGAGGAAATCAAACTTTCATCCTTCTTTCCTCAATGTGGAGATAGTAAGTGTGAATTAGCAATTACAGCCTTCACATACCTGACCTCCCAAGCTTAACAATTAGCATCTATTATCTGCCTCTGTTCTCCTGGAGGGTGTTTGCAGAAAGGAGGGCAGGTTTGCCGTTCTAATTACAGTGCTGAGCAGCACTGATGTCATGGGAATGATTTAGGAGAGATGTAATGAGGTGAGACCAGTTGTGTGGAGACAGTCCTGCTATCACTCGCCACAGACTGAAGGGCTGTTTTTGAAATGGTCCCTTTTGAGTTTATTGAGGTGACAACCCGAGTTTATTTGGGTTGTTACTTGTGACAGCAATGAAATGTGTCTCGTCTGATCCAGACTTCCTCTGTCAGTCTCAGCAGGCCACCGAGAGCTGTGTCCCTGTTTTCCTTCCTCCATTCTCTTTGAAACAAAGTGTCAAACTTTCTTCTCAGCTGCAACGAAGTATTATGAGAATAAATTCATAAATTGAGAAGAGTCACGGATTCTGCAGTGATTTAGTTTATGTGGAAAACTGGATAGAAAACTAGATGATGCTCATCATTTGAGAGATTATTAACAATGTATTATGGAGACAGATGCTCTGGTTGGAACTATAGAATGTGACCCTTTTTTCCAGCATTTTTCCTTGCCCTACCTGTACTGATACTTGAAATGAATTTTTCTGAATAAATTTAGTCCCATTTATTGTAAAGTAACTTACTTTTGCTAATGAGGTAAAAGCGAACAAAATTGATCTCAAATGTAGGAATGGAAGCTAAAAATACATACAAAAATTCCAGAGCTTGAATTTTGGGAGTGAAGATAAATTTTCACCTTACAAATGGGGATGAGGCTATCTACATGGAGCACTGCATATCCAGGAAATTCATATTCACACTTCCACTGTGTCCCAAGTCAGCATTTAATGCTGCATCAGGCAGTATTTTTAAGAACAAAAGCCTTTTGTACACGAATCTGATATCCAGCAGCACATGGAGGTGGATAAGAGCATCCACTCCCTGCTGTGATCTGGAGCTGCCTTTGCAGAAATTGGCTCTGCTGGTGTCATCTTTCTGCTGTGACAAGGTGGGGAAAAATCTTCCCTCTGTGCTCCCAAAGCTGAGGATCTCCTTATGCTGATGGCTTTTCTCTGTGTTTGTCTTTCAGTGCAAACAGGAAGGCTCACTTTCCTCTAAGCAGGAAAGATGATTATTTGATGAAAAAGAAACTGGCTTTATTGAGGATAGAATGATGTAATCTCCAGGGTGCCTCTGTCCAGTCATATTTTTATGTTTGAGAGAGCAGAGCTCCTCAGCCTCATCACAGCAGAAATGAATATGAGATTATCTCTGGGGAATGGAAATTTGGGGCAGGTTTGCAGAGCTGTTGAGATGCTTGACAGGTGGTGATTTGAAACAAGCCCCACCAAATAAAGCCATTTATCTCTCACGTGCAAATTTTTCTAACCCTCGGAATGTGAGTGAGTACTTGGGTGTTTGTACTATTCATTTGGAGTATGGTAATGGAATGCAGGAGTGCTTTACAGCACATAATGGCAGAAGGCTGAAGATCATTATGACATGTAGTTGCTATTTCTAGTCTGTCTTTAGGTAATTATAGTCTTTTTGACTAACTCTTATGTGCAACCTGCCAAAACCCATATTTGTATATTCTTTTCTCAGGTATTGGTATGACTTAGTCACAGATGACTTGATAAATAGAAGTTGTAGTTATTTATTATTATGTGCAGTTCCTGGAGGAGAGAAGCACCTCTAAACCCAACTCCTTTAATCTTTCATGACTTCACAGTGGCCTCTGTTTTTTTTTCTTTAAGAAATAATAACTGGAGTATATTTGTAACTAGTTTGGAATACTGATCAACAGTTGTTCCCTTATTTTATTTCTTCACAATTGATAATTGAACAATTAGCAACTGTAGTGATTTCTTGAGTTTTGAGTTACTTAACCAATGAAACAACATTATTTCCACTGTAAAGACCAGGTCATATGTTTGATTTTTATTTTTATTTTTAAATCCCTTCTGGCTACTTCTGTTCATCTATGTGTGAAACCTTTATGAATTCCAATATTTCCTTTTCTAGGTGCAGTATATCTTAGAGCTAATTTTCCTAGATGAAGTGAAGCCTGATATTCCACCTTTTAACAGGTGCTCTTAAGGGTGCTTTAGCTCGTTGTGTCTGTGCCTTATTGGCACAGCCTCCAAGTGCTAATCTTGAGAGCCTTCATATCTTCCTTTTGAGGAGCACACTTTGCTGAAGTGGGAGATCCAGCTCTGCTTGTTTAGTCTTCAGCATAACTGAGATCCCTCAAACCAGAGCAAAGCAGAATAACGTCTATGGAATTCCTGGATGCTGCTTCATTGTTTGACTTTTAGCAGTTGCTTTACTTGGAGGCAGCAGATGAGATTTCATAGAACTACGAAGAAACCACCACACTTTTCACTATCAGTGAATATTTGGCATCCAGGGTGTCTGCAGGTGGTGTGTGGTGGAGGTCAACTGCTGCCTGCTGTGGCAGGTGACTGTCTTTGCAGTTCCAGCCATGTTGCACTGCTCTGTTTTCCCTGCTTGCACAAGGTTAGGAGAAGCTTCTTCAGTACCAAATTCAGGATACATCTACTGCTTCAAGTGTCAGCAAAATCGGCCTCAAGTACTCTGACTGATTAGGAAGGACTGAAAACCAGTGCAAAGTACTTTGTTTATCAAATGAGTCTTTTTCTGCTCATATTTGCATGCACATAGCTGTAAAATGTCCTCATTCGAGTGGCAATTAAGGCAGCATGTGCAAACTGGGCGATTCTGCATGCAGCTGGCCAGTTGTGCATGCACAATTACCCAAATTACAAATGCAATCACAAAGCCTAGAAATGCTCCTCAGCAGTGTGAAAATTGTCTCTGTTTTGTATCCCAGGATGGTTTCTGGATAAAGCTGTGATAAACTTGAGGTTGTGGATTTTTTGTCGTGGTCAGGAAGTTATTTGGTAGCGAGGGTGTCATTTAAAATTGTGAGCTACTGGTGTCTTCTGTGTTTTTGAACAGGCTGAGACAGAGTTTTAGATCAGAACTTTCCTTTCGTGGGGCAGCTTGTTTCTTCTTGTGTTATCATCCCATACAGTACTCCATCAACATCCTAATGAAATGGGTATGGTGGGATATGTATTGAACAAGTGAGTTATCTACTGAATTAATCTTTAACTTACTCCCTACTGATTCTGAAGTCATGCATGTCATTTTATTTACCTTCTGAAACTGGGAAAGGCCACACTCTAAATGGGAGCATCCTGTGTGTCTTGTAGAATTGCTACCTCAGAGTACCTGAGCTTGAGATTAGGACTGAAGCTGAACAAGGCTCTGGAACAGGGTTTTTACAACCACCACAATACAAAAAACCTGTGTTTCCTACATCAACATAGCATTACATTTCTCCATGTCAGTCAAAAATAAGCGTATCCCCAAATGTTCCAAGTCCATAATAAGACACAAGAAGAATGGGAAGGGGCCTTTAGGAGGTCAGATACTCTCTGTAGCAGCACACAGAGAAATTCTGGGAAATTGGAGATTCTCCAAGGCAGAAAGGTGGCCAGAAGGAGCCTTATGGAGCTGGTGCTTGTGGCAAGAAGTGTAACTGAGAGCTCGAGAACACTGTCAGAAAGTACTTAGTACAGAAGCAGTTGCTCACCTTGCTCTTCCCACAAAAAATAATTGAGCTTTGTAGTATTAGAAAGGATGTTTCTTTCTGGTAATGAACTAGTCACAATTCAGCAATTTTCAGTTGTGTAGATACGAAATTTATAATTAAACTTTAATGTTGCAAATTACTCATCTCTATCCCTGGTTCCCTTACAGGAACAATGGAAAAATGCAGAGAACTGTAACACATAAAACCGAGTGAATAACCATCTCCTTCTCTTCCATTAAAACTCAATTGAAATATTTCACAGGGATAAGCAAACACAAAATAATGAGTTTTAAAATGCTCCTGTCTAAACAGGCGAATCTTGAGATGCAAAGCAAATCCTTGTTGCTGCAGAAGGGCTGCAGGCTGTTGGTAGGATGGGTAAGGAGATGGGAGCAGCTGCACTGCAGGGGACTGACCATGAGACAAGAACTATGTGTGTAGGGCTGGGTGTCACAACCAGTGCTAGTGGAGGGGGAGGAAACAAACCACTGGAATTTTCTCTATGGGGCAAACTCCCTCAGAATAAATGAACATCTCCTGGGGGAAGCACATCCCGACTCACAGACGCACAACTTTAGCAATTATCAGCTTTGAGCATCTTGGCCAAAATTAATTCTCTGAAATGATCATTGCTGTGTGCACTACCACAGCCCTCCCTGACTGACTGCAGAGGCTCACACTGCTAATGAAGACAGAATGCCTTGCAGCTTGTAGGCAGCAGTGCATGTCTTCCTGAGCTGCTCTGGAGTGCTAAATGTAATCTCTGAGATCTGGGACAGAGGCAAACTGTCCCTCAAGGATACAGCACTCGCTTTGCTGGACACATTTATATATATATATATTTATATATATATATAGGTCATCCTAACATTCAGGAAAAGGAAATCAAGCCAACTAAAGACTTATTTCTTTTCAAAGTTCTTATAATTGATTCGCATTTAGAGAAATTCTCCTTCAGCTCTACCTCAGATGTCAGTTTTAATAATTCTTCTGTGCTTGGACCCATGGTTGCTACTTTAAAGCATTTGTAATCCAGATAGTCCTGACTGAGGAGTAGATCTATGTTTCAGTAATAAAAAAATAATTCTATGTGGGAAACTAAGGAATGGGAAGCCTTGGGGTTTGTAAATAGCCATAAACTCTTCCCTTCCTCTCAAATTTCTCTTTTTTAGCACTCCAGCTTCATACATTGACCTTCTTTTACAAACATTCAAATCTTACCCAAAGACCCCTTTATGTTTTATTCTATAAGAAGAATATATTACTATATATTATATATAATAATAGATATATGTTACATTTTAAAATTTTTGGACAAATCCAGGGGCTTAAGTGTAAAAAAAGACAGGGCAACAAATAGCTTTTTGGGAAAACATCCTCATGATCAAGTCAGAAATATGAACCTTACATATTATAACTCCAAGTAGTGGAGAAAATTGGAATGAACATCAATAAAGAAAGCCATGTTATCTGAAGAGATTAGTTTATTCATCAAAAGGCTGATTTGAACCCATCAGCCTGATGTGCACAAGGACAATCTCTACCCCAACCACAGTTCCTCGAGCAAGAGGAGCTCAGTAGCATTAGATTGATTGCCTCTAAGTGTTATCTACTGTTCATAAAAGGCAAATTGCTCTTTCTCATTCTTTTTTGGCACCAGATTTAACCTTGTTCTGCCTAAAATATGATTCCTTAATGCATGCAATTTTAAAGTATTTGGGCTAACTATGAAGGCTAAAAATGTATATTGGTGGTAAATGTGATTATAAAAGGTTCTTTAATAGACTCTAAATGGTACCTTGTTATGACCCCAAACTGACTCCAGCTCGGGAATGTGGGGCTGGGACTCTGCAGCTCTTACTCCTGCCTCTCCTGCCCTGATTTGTGGGCCCCTTCAGTAACTCTGCTGCCTCTGATGTTCCAGAACCTACCCATGATTATTTCATCCAGCCAGTTAATCAATTCCAGCCTTTTTGGAATGGTAGGACAGGCAGTGGGCTGGATCCTGGTCAGTCAGTTCCCTGGACCCAACCCCTTCCACACCTGGAAACAGCTGATACAAGAGGAGACTGGTGCTGCTCCTAAAGTCCCAATCTGACTCCTACGTGCTGGTTTAATTTTCTTTTTTGTTGGTACAAAACTACTTAAGCCTTCTGAACTTTTATAGACTTGCAGAGGGAACAGTTCTTAGCTGTTTTTTCCTGCCTCTGTCCACTTTGCACCCACACTTGAGTTGCTTGGGAAGACTTTGGGGGCAGAATTCAACCCTGTATAAAGAAAACAGGATGTAGAGTGGCCTCAAATGAAGGCTCTTTCTGATTAACTACAAATATTAATTTTTTTGGTGTTTAATTAACCAGAGTGATACCAAAGTGCTTATGCTATTTCTTATTCCTGATATAGCTTTAAAGGTATTCCAGTAACATTTTTTAATATCTCCTAATTTGATTAAGAGTGTGATTATACTTTTATGTAGTTGAATCTCACCTTTTACTCCTGATAATTAATTGTTGAAATGCAAAATGTGTATATTCTGTACTGAATAGCAGGATCCTCTTGTATTTTTGTATGTCTATATTGCTTTGATTTTCTGTTTTCCTCTAAAAAAAAACATGAACAACTTTCCCTCCCACCCAACTAAAACTTTCTTGTGTTCCCCAAAAGACAGAGCTGTGCTGTGGGCTCCCTGTGGCAGGGACCCTTTCACATGTCTTTATTTTAAATTTGAGTTGAAATTAATGCAAAAGTATAAATAACTGGATATTTTATGCGACAGCATAAGTAACTTTGGATCTCTGTGGAAGATGGAACAAGAAATGACAAAGTAATGAGAATGTTTTGATGAAAATATTCTCTTCCCCTTTGGAACCATCCTGCAGTAACGAGGAATGGCTTCCACTGTTAATGAGGAATGTTGGCTTCGTTGTCTCCTATTGCAACTTCAGCACTATTGAAATTTGGAGGGGAAAGGTTTTCATTTACTGTTTCTGAGTGCCAATACACAAATCAAGTGGTTGGACAAGCCTGGAGAGCAGCACATCTCATTCTGGAGACAAACAGGGCTGCTGCCGAGGCCGAGCGGTGCCGCGCAGGCACTTTGTCACGGTGTCGTCGGACATGGCTCCTGTGTTGCCTCTGAAAGGCCAGGCTGTGTGTTAAGACAGATAAACCAATTTGTTCATGTGAAAGTAGCTTGGCTCAGTCCTTCAGCCATGCTGACAGTGAACTGTTTGCTTTCCAATTCAGTGGAATTATGCCCAGTTACAGAATTACTTTAAAAGTTGTTTTAATGAACTCTTTAGCAATCAGCAGTGCAAGAGAAATGTCCCCTGTTCCTTATGCTCTGGAGAAGCAGAAAGATTAAATGGGCAGAGCCTCTTCTTCCCAGACATGAATTAATTGTTTCTTCTAGATCTTTGCTTTGCCCATTCTCTCTTAGATCTCTTCCTTAGGCAGGTTGTTTGTGACAGAAGGAGGTTGTACCTAATGGGCAGCTGGATGTCAATATTGTCCTGTCACCCCTAGGACTGAAGTTTGGGAAGTCCTTTGGACTTCTGTTTTGCCTTCTACCTCTTCAACACCCTAAAAACCTTTGGCCCTTTCTCAGACCAGTGGGGACAAACAGTGAGGGTGATTAGTCTCTCCTGCTGTGCCTGCCTGCCTTCTGGTGTGACAGGAGTGAGCTGTTGCTTGTGCCTGCCCTGAATCTCCCTGCATCTGGAGCAGGCACCTTCACAGCAAAAAAAACCCCAAAACAACCAAACCCACAACTCTAACTCTTCCCCTCTGCTCTGCTGCTTGCTCCTCTTTCTCCCAGCTCCAGTGTTCCCATTTGATTGGTCAGGGATACCTTTTCCCCTGTTAAATGGGATGTTTCCAGATGGAAACCTCCCAGTGAGGTCTGAACCCGAGCAGCAGCAGTTCATTCATATACATTGTGAATGAATAAACAACCTCTGGGACCAACCTTTTACCAAGTCTGATCAATTCTTAGGTCAAATGCCACTTACCAAATACAATTCTAATTCTGTTGTGGATGCATGATAATTATTTCCATAGTTCCTGCTTTTGTGTGGCCTGAAGTTGATTCTCTTACGTAGAATTTCAACCTATGAAATTTATCTGATCTTTCAAGCAACAAAACTGTGCCTTTGCAGCCTGTTATTCAGTGATGTTTAAAGTCACAGGTCACAGTGTAACTGGGTACAGATGCCCACCATGAGTGTTGCAAGAGGAATGGTGGCTTTTAGCCTTTGAGTAAACTGAAAGTATGCACTATTTATTTTAAGCAAGGCTCCATCCTTTTGAGATGAGTCAGTGGCATTTCTGCCCAGCCCCAGCACACTGACAGAATTGGTTGTATTGTCTTGAACGGTAAGGAAAACATTTTCAGATTTAAAGGATAAATGGTTATGTGCTGCAGTAATCAGATGTTGCAAACATTTTTCTAAATCAGCCTGATTAATGATTACATTCTGATGGGTTCTATTTGGACACAAATCTGGATGTTATGATTTTGGCAGCAAGCAAAGACCTTGTGTTTTGACTGCTTGGTTGGGTTCAGAAATCAATGTTCCCTTTTGATCAGTTCCCGTAAAGAGCTGACTTTGCTTTCTAACTGCCTGAACTAAAGATGCAAAGCAACTTATTACTTTCTATGGTCCAGATGTGAAAAAAGACTAGAGCTGAGCTTCACATTTGTAGGAGAGTAAGTCTCTCTAGGCCTACAGACAGTTTTGTAGGGGATTGCTAATCTTGGAGAGGTTTTTGCTGTTTTACCTGAATATTCTCTTGAATGAGCCTACCCAGACTCCAGTCAAAAATGGTTGGAAGAATAAATATTTATATACATAGTGGACATTGCAGGCTGGCAAACTCCTTTTCCATACTCATGCAATTCAGGTGGAGTCCCCTGAGGGCTGGGGAGTTGATGAAGCAGAAACGAAATGTAAAACAACCTTCTGAATACCTTTACTACTAAGCAGGACAGTTTTCTGTTCTGGTTCATGAGTCAGAATGATGCGTGTTTGTAAATCCAGCAGAATGAAGTGTAGGTGTTCTGGGTTTAATGGCTTGATTTTTTTTTATTTTTTATTTTTTTTTAACCTCTTGATGTTTCTCTGCTCCGGAGCTGGTGTCATAGAAAAGGTTGGGGTTTACTTATTTTTGTGTATTATTTTCATTCATCTTTCTGTAATTTAATCTTTTCAATGGTTTCTTCTGCATTGCAGCTTAGTACCTTTAGCTACCAGATGTTCATTAAAATTTCATGTTACCTTCTTATCTTTTCCCTTTTATTGACCAGATGAATCACAGCAGATGAGCATCCAAATTTGGTTAGAGATTGATTTCCTATGAATCTCTTCAAGAATTTGGATTGATTCGGAGGAATATGGGCAACTAAATTACCTGTTGCTCAACCAAAAATAAATTGCATCTCCCATGTGTTTACACTTCAGTTATTAGTGAACGCTCCCATTCCACCAGTTTTCCAGCAGTGACTTTATCTTGACTATGTTGCTGCTGGAAATAAAACATTTAAGCAACTAGTGGAGTTTCATTATGACTGTTTTCAGTAAATAAGGAAAATATATACCTTTTAAAAGCAGCTGAGAACAGTTCTGTGGCTGCAATAAGAGCTGAGGAATTGAATTTCCCTCAATAAAAGGTGGTGGCTCTTATCAATGACAGGAGCAGTTGGGTCAGACTATAAGTATATTCATACCTATAGAAAGACAACCAGATTCTCATAAATCCCCCGTCTTTGAGTGCTTCATTACATACATCTCATCTTGTTTTAGGCTTTGGCTGCCTGTGTCTGTATCTGACCTAGTTTTCCTGTTTATTTTAATAGTAAATTAGGAAGGTTAGGTATTTTCTGGGCTTTACTTAATCTTTACCTTATATTTAATCATAAAATAGGTGTGAATATTCAACTTAAACAAACATCTCGCTTTCCACGGATCAGAAGACAAGTGGACAAGTGCTGGATCATGGAATATCAAACAGGTGCTTATGGCAGTTCAATACTGAGATCCAGCACACACTGGAAACCAGGAGTGCTTTCCAGGAAGTTTTCATCCTGAACCTCTGCCAAGTTTTCCCACAGTGGTTTGTCTGTACAGTGGAATCACTTACCCACTGTGCAAGACTGAGCTCTCTTTCAGGAACACAGCTTGGATATCAGTGTTACACCAAACCAAAGACCTTCTGGATAAAGTTCAGGCCATATTTCAATGAAAATATCTGTTTTTGAAAATAGCAGATTATTATTTCTGTGGAGAACTAGCTCTTGGATGCTCCCACTTAAGTCTTTATCCATTAGGAATAGGATGTTTATGGATCAGAGATGATGAATTTTCACTAGCAGTTTTTTCTATGCTGATTCAAGAAACAAACCCTTCCTTCAGCCCTCCTTGAAGGAAAAATTAAATATTTCAACTAAAAGCCTGATTTGGTTTTCACAGGTGACTGCTGACTATTCCCATCTTGGTACAGTTCTTTTTCAGTATATTTTATTCTTCTTTAGACATGTTGCAGTTAGGTTAAACTCTCTAATGAACTATTCAGCTGTGTATGAGAGCACAGCTGTTAATCCAGACTTTTTTAGTCATTAATCAGGAGTATTTCTGTTACATAAACGTGACTGTAAGGTGTAGCCAGCTCCATGAATCAAAGTGACCTGTACAAATGTACTCTTCAGCATTTGGAAGTATGGGCAAAACCACAAATGTAACTTCCACTCACCTTGTACACATGGAGAATTTCACCTCCAAAAGTAATCTCTGAATGGGCTTTTTAAACATCTTTTTTTTCCTGAGAAAATTAGATGGTGTGTGTTTGAAACAATCTACCCCTCAATGTAAGTCAAAGTTAAGCCTACCTGCATTAACAAATATTTTTCTTTTTTCTTCTCTCTATTTTCCCTCTTTTTTTTTTGCTACTTTTTAACTTATACCATTATCTACTACACCAGGGAGTAAAAATAAGTTAAGTAAAAGGAAATCATGGTTAAAATCAAAACTCAAGAATTAGCTCTCACTTCGGGGGGGAAATTATTGAGCACAATGCAAAATACATTTTAGTGAACAAAATAATGAGAGACTTACTTATGAAAAATACAATCATTTTACAAAACCTTGTATACAGTGAGTAATAATCAGTTCTCCATAATATTAACCAGAAGGAGCACTTAAATTTTTTGACATCCCTAATCATGGAGCCCGGGGAGAGCTACAGAACATTTGCATTAAATTACTCCTCATTTTCCCAGCCACGTCTGCCCCTTCCATAGGTTTTGCTGCCAGTATTTGTGAATTTGGCAGAAGCCTGCAGATTTCATAGCTCAGATTGTTGTCCCCTGCCAGGAATATTGGGGTGAGGTGCCTTAGATGCTGCATGCCAATGAGGGTTGAGGGCAATCCTGCTGGTTTTCGTGTGTGGTACATGGGGGGCATCGTTCCTGTGGGATTCCTGAGCAGATCCTTGTGTGCATCGCTCCTGCTGGCCCGTGTTTCTGCCAGAGCTCAGGTGAGCTCTTGTGGGAAGGAGGTGAGCCTACAATTTCCACAGCAGCAGTGGCAGGAGGGCTGGAGTAGTTCTGACTGCTTTGTGCTGCCTTTCCTGAGGTTATCCTGCAGGGAAAGCTGCCTGACTTGCTGTTGAGGGCTCATATTCCCTTCCCAGGTTCTGTTGTTTGGGCTCC
Organism: Pseudopipra pipra; assembly: GCF_036250125.1. Classification (NCBI taxonomy): domain Eukaryota; kingdom Metazoa; phylum Chordata; class Aves; order Passeriformes; family Pipridae; genus Pseudopipra; species Pseudopipra pipra. Next base: position 5,348,313 of record NC_087562.1, read on the forward strand.
TGCCTTAGGAGTGACAAGTGGGCTTGTTTCAGAAGTGTTCATTCCTGGCCTAGTTCTGCTTTCATTTAATGCTTTCCAGTACAACAGGAGTTGTGCCAGTTGAGCTGTATCAGCAGAACATCTCTCTCCCGGGGCAGATCAGCCCTGTGGGATTACACTACTTTTATGCAAGCACTGCCTATTAAAAGCAGGCTCATCTGAACCATGTGGAGTAGAAACCAATGTAGCCAGTGTTGAAAACCCAGATAATTTGGGGGAGTGTGCTATAGCTATAGAAATGTGTTAACACAAGGGCAATTGTGATAGGACAAGGGGAAATAGCTTTTAGCTAGACTGGATATTCCAAAGAAATTCTTGAGGCCCTGGCACAGGTTGCCCAGAGAAGCTGTGGCTGCCCCATCCCTGGAAGTGTCCAAGGCCAGGTTGGACAGGGCTTGGAACAACCTGGGCTAGTGGAAGGTGTCCCTGCCCATGGCAGGGTATGGAATGAGATGGGCTTTGAGGTCCTTTCCAACCTAAACCATTCTCAGATTCTATGTGGATTTATGAGCTTGACTCATTTAGAGTTGATTATAAAAAAAATCCCAGTGTCTTTAGAGAAATGGAGTGACTGCTTTTGAAAATCAGAAGTAAATATGCCCGAGAACTGTGTAGCAAACACGAAAAGCAATTCAGCTACAGGTGTGTACATTCAAAAAGTACCTGTGAGGCTGATAATCAAGGTTTGTTTTGTTGGCCTTGATGCTACAAGCTGGGGAACCTTTCCCTGCTTATTGCATTCACAGAAGTAATGTGTGTTTCTTCCCAGAAGTGATGACACCCTTAGGAAAAAGGCAGGTCTGGAGCATCTGAGTTGGGATTTCTGAGAGGGAGTGAAACAAAACCTCAATTAAGTGGATTGGATTAATGCTGACTGGGAAGTGGAACTGATATTCTGAGGGAAAGGAAAATACTTCCAGAAAATGGTTGAATATTTCCCCAGTAAAAATTACTATAGAACTTAAATGCCAAAGAAAACAAACAAGCAAACCTCTGGAATTGTCTAAATGCTGTATTATCTCATTACTGAAACAATGTATTTTGATATTAAATACTTTGGCATTACTTAACTCAGTATTATGCAGGTCAAAACATTAATTTCTTTTGGCATTGCTGAAATCAGGTTTAAGAGGAAATAAATGCCCTTGAACTGTTTTATTCTTGGTAGAACTGCCTTTTCTAACAAAAAGCTGCTGTGTTGAAAACTAACTGGTCAGCTCTCTGTTTCAGCAAGAATCAACTCATTTGGGTATTACTGGCTCTCTCCCAAGCAGCTTCTGCTACCAGACTTGGATTTCTATTTTCTGATCTGCAGAGTGGATAAAAGTTAGTTTTTTGGCAAGGATGTGTTCAGGAATTGTGCAAAAAGAAATAATAATAAATATCATCCGCTGTGGCCTCTGTTTATTACCTCCTCTGTTGATATAATTTAATGTGGTACAGATTAAAATTGTTAAAATTAAGATTATCCTTGTTAAAATGCACTATATGGCTAAAATATCATATGGACTTCTTTTGAGTTATTGTGGGCCACCACCTTTAGTCCCACACCATGGAAAGTCTCTCTGGGCTGGGGGAGGGAAGTCACCTTTCCAGCCAGAGGGAAGAAGGTGTTAATATTTTAGCAGTTGCTGGAAGTTTCTTTCACTACTCTGTGGCACTGGCTCTGCTCCATATTTAGGGTTTCCATCTCATGAGGATTCTGATCTAATACTTTTACATCCCTTGCTGAAACTAAGTCCCTAAGTAGACTATTTCAGTGAGAAACACCATCATCTTGTCCTTGGTGCACACAACTAAAGTCACTGAACTAGAGGGAAGAATTACTTGAGGGAAAGTTTTTGGCATTTGCTGTGTAGCAGTTTGGACCTGGGTGATCGTTCTGTTTCTCTTTGCCTTTAATTCTGTGTCACCTTAAGCACTGTAGAACTCTAAGAAGATTTATAATTGCTTCTTTGGAAACAGTCCCAGTGATTGTCTCACTGTAACGTTACAGGGGATCCAGAGCAGTCCTGGAAACCACGAGCTTTATATGTCACAGAGGACTTCAGTCTATTGAAGAACCCCCTACGTAGTGATTTTAGGGGAGGGAAATTAAAAATGCAGCCTGAAACTTGGGTTTCCAGCTGTAACACTGCAGTGATTTGCCACAGAGTTTGCAAAAGCAACAGGACTTCTAAGAACTCCTTCTCTTGCTGTATCCTTCTCATTTATCACAGCCCTTCAAGGAGCTCCTCTTTAGCAGAACCCCATTCCCACCTAGCTATTATGTCTTCTTATTGTGCTCAGGAATCCAAAGTGGAGAAGCACTGCTGGATGGGATTCTCTTCTGAAAGGCTGGGAAAGCTGCCTCAGGAGTAAAATTACCAGCCTGACAAATTTTTTTCATCCACTTTTCCTGTCTGCTCTCACTAAAGACACGGGTGGGGCAACGGGATCACTGCTGTGCCCCACGGGTGGGACTGAGATCTCTGCTGGCAAAGGCAGCTCTTCCCTTTGACAAGTGGCTTTTGTTTGCCACACAGGTAGAATTTGTATTGAAATGGGCTTGGGAAAGTGAACTAGGAAAAGGAAATTCCCTTGCTGGGAGAAATCCTGGATTAGTGAACGAGCCTGGCTAAAGTACCTTGGGAAGAAGCCTAGGAGCATAAAAGGAATGGATCTATTTGCTGGTTGCTATTTAATGTGTGTGCTCTCTCTGTGTCATCTCTGGGAGTGGCTGTGTAAGTAGATGTGCTCTGAGTGCAGAAGAAAGCTTTGGGCAACCGAGTATCTTCCTAATTTGATTGCTGTGCCTGTCAAGGGCATGTTTTTAAGGCAGTGAGGAAAGGAGTGAGGAAGTTATAATCAATTTATATTGATACAGAGCATTTTCATAACACAGTGTTGAAAAGACTTTGTAGAAAGGTGGGTCAATTGAGAAGAAAATGTGTAGAACTGAAGTAAAGAAGGCTAAAGAAGGTTCTCGGTGTTTGGTTTTTCTTTTCCTTTTCTTTTTTTTTTAATTAAACCCTCTGGATGAAAAACTTCTGTACTCTTTATAGATGTGAAAAATACTGCCTGTGGAGCTGCTGGTAGTTCATTATTCAGTTTAATACAGTACCCTGTTTCAAAGACTGTTCTTGCAAATGATTATTCTCTGCTTCTGTCAGCCTGTCCTCACACTTGGAGGACCCTTACTGAGCCAAGTCATTTAAAAGTCAAAAACTCAGTAAGTGTGTTGGTTTTTCTTAACACTGACTATAGTAGCAAACACATCTGGTATCTTTGCTTTATTCCTTAAGTGATCTGGTTTATTTTTGCATTGATTACTATCATGGTGTTAGTGCATGGGAAAAAAGTAGAGACTTTCTCTCAGCCCCTGTTTCTAAGGCTTTGGATACAAACTGAGAGGACTGGGGCAGAAAAAAGCTTAGGAAACTTTTCAGAAGGAAATTGTTGGATGTGAATGTGCTGGCAGCGGGAAGAATTCTTAGGATTCTTGTCTGTGACCTGATCCAAGGAGAGATTCCCAGTAATGTTACTAGACATTGGATCAAGTTGGATATGGTTAGTGGGGCTTTGGTATAAGTACCCAGAAAAAGAAGGACTAATATTACCTGGATCATTGGCATGTGTCACCAATGTGCAAACACCTTCTAGGTGTAAAACCATCGATTAGATCGTCTAGTTCTCATATTTTGCATCCTCCCTGGCTCTTGTAAAGTTGTACCAACAATATTAAACATGTTGCATAATGAAATAGGTATTTTGAAGCCTCTACTGTTGATTTAGGGAGTAGGTAAGCAAAACAGAACAGTAAAGAGGAAAAGGAAGGACACAAACCAGTGTCACTTAGTCAATGAAGTTTTCAGAGTCTCAGATAAAGAACAGGGTAATACAATTTATGCTGTAGGCTCTGACTGGCTGAGGTGAAACATATGAAGAAACATTTTCTATAGAAAAGGAATATTCATATGAGTATTAAAAATAATATATATTTGATAGTCTTTTTAGTGTACCTTCTATGACTCATTTTGAGGTACTCTGCCTTTTTTTCTGCTTATATTATTTTTTCTATTGTCAGGTCCTACAATATTTTATCCTTTTCTATCCATTTATTCTTTTCTCTTTCTCTGTAGGAGGTACTGTAAAGCCTCTCTTTGATTGTGCATTGATGTAAAATTGAACAGTGTATATTATGAATGTACTGCTGTCCCCTGGCAAACACTGACAGATGTTGGAATACTTATTACTCTCACTTCATGATCTTATAAATGTGATCTCTTTTTATTATGAGGACATATTTCATTGCTTATCTGATCCAAACCCCATTACAGTTTCTGGACAGATTCCTATTGATTTCCATAGGTTTTGGAACATTCCTTAAGATCTTTCAATTCAAAAGCAGCTTGTGGCAGTGTAGAAAAGGGAAGATCAGAGGGACCTTGGCAGCTTTCTCCCTGTATTCCCTCAGTGTCTCTCCCTTCCCAGAGTCAAGTCACAGCCTCCTTTGCTGCTCCTGCCATCCACAAGTGCTTTCCTATAGCTCTCTGCCTCATTGATTCTCCATCTGTTTGAATCTGAACATCTTTCTGGTGACCTCTGTTCACATCTGGTGTAAATATGCTACTATTCAAAGTGTTTTTCCTCTGTCAGTCACCATTTCAGGGAATGATTTATTGTAGCAGGAGCCGTGTGCTCTGTGCTGTACTAAGGGATTCTGCCTTGAGGATTTCTCATGTCTTGCTTGACTGAGGCTGGGAAGCACGAGGCAATGTGCTGCCAAGAGGCTTGACTGATAACCTGTCCCCCCAAATTAGGGGGTAAATAAAGGAGATGGGGATCAGACAGGCAGAGAAGGCAGCTGCTAGACACATTTCCTCAAAGTTGTGAAGGACCCAAGCCAAACCTTAGGGATGTCAGTCAGGAGTCTGCCAACCAGTCTGAAAGACATCTGAAAACAGATGCTGGAGGCTTAACCCATTTGTCTGACTTAGAGGACAGTGCCTTAATTACAAGCAAGTTCTCCTTTTGCACTTAAAAACACAATATACTTCACATAGATGGAGCCACCACGTTACTACCTAATAGCAATTTATATTCTGAAGTTGTACAGATTTTTTTCTCTTATTTCAACACTAGATTAAGAGGGGAAGGAATTGTGACAGAATTGCTGTTTGAAAAGGAATTTGAATACAGACCAGGTGGTTAATTTGCCCACATTAGTTAGGATGTTTAACAAGGGAGGGTGCAGTCTGCAGTCAAGTCTCTGGAAGAACATCTCTATTGCTGTTTAGCATCGCTGCACAGCTTTGCATTTTTGCCCACATTCTTTTGTGCTGTAGCCTTTTTTTTCCCCCAAAACACCAGGCAAAGAAAATAGCATATGGATGAGAAGTGGCATATCTGAACAGCTCCGTGTGTCTGTTCCATGAATTGGTACAGAAGAAAAGGATGCATCATCATGCTTTGATAACAAGCAAATCAGGAGCAATTACTTTTCCCTTTCAGAGAAAAGGGGATCACTTACAGTACTTCAAAATAAGATTTATTTTTCCCCCCTGGAGAATAATAATCATTCTCTCTGTAAGCTGAGACACTATCATTGCTTTCAGTCTCACTGAGTGTGGTGTGTGAATGCATCTCTGCACTCAGGAGAGAGATTGCTGCTGTTGAACTGGAGAAGCTGTGGTGATGTCACTTCTTAAATATCACTGACTCCTGATCCAGTTGGATCAGATTTTGATCTTTGTAACACATCCTCTATTCTGAAGGAGAAAATGAGTAGAGCAGATTGTTTTCCATAAGGTTTTGGCAACTACAAAACATTTGTGAAGTGATAACGCAGTGATTGCTCATGTCTGAATGAAATTCTATAAGGAAAGCACTTTATTTCCTAGCAGAAACTCATGGCAAACAGATATATCTTACATCACAAATCACAGGTGGGGGAAGAAACCATATTGCTATTGTGCAATAAATGTCATGTCAAATAATGCAAATTGAAATTAAGAAGCAAAGACAAACGTAAATATCAATCAGTTAAAACTATTATTCTCCATGCGTGGCTTTATTTGTATTTATTTGCTATTTTCCAATGGGATTTAAAAAACTTCAACAGTTTCATGACAAGGCTTATTTCTTTAATACTTGAAGAGGCCACATGAAGAAAGCACGTTATGCTGATTATAAACATTTATACATTATTAATGAAACGAAACCAGCTAATTCATTAGCCAGTGTTAATACTTGCAACAGGAAAAGCTAATGCCTGGTTTCTTAGTAGCATTTCTGTGGGTGTTTTCTGTCACTTGGCTTTGCTGCAACACAGCAATATGCTGGAATAGCTTCTCAGGCTGAAGTTACCAGTGCCCCTTTCCGTGTCTTTTCCTCAGTTAGGTGTGATATCCATCCTGGCTCGGCTGTCCCAGCTCCTTGCCCTGCTGTCCCCTGCAGTGCTGGCCCTGCAGGTTTGTCCTGGCCCCAGGCAGTGGAGGCACAGACACACTGTGACACTGCAACTGCACATTTGTGTCCTGGAAGCACAAACACTCTACGATTTTCTTCAAGCCTCGATTTCCCCCAATCGATCTCCTTTAATCAATCTTTTAAGATGCTCCTGAGCTGCTGAAAGGCTGTCTGAGTTTACCACCTTGCTCAGTCCCACTGCCCTCTTCCTGTTGCTATTATGCCAGAGCCATAGAGGGATAGCATTACACCGGCTTCTACTGTGCCTATGGAATTACAGGAATCAGCTGTAAAGCCCGTGCTAAGAGGGAGCTAACGATGGAAAAAATGCTCATAATGCCTGTCTTTTGCTGTCAGTCCTATAGCAGTTGTTGTCTGTGAGGCACAATAGAACATCTGGAAGCAGAGCCCTTCCATTCAGGTAGCTGGAATTGCATTAGCTGCTCTGGCATAAAGAACAGGATTAGAATGACAGACCTCCCCACTGAAATATTTGCTTCTGAATAAACTTGTCAAATGCAACAAGGAGTGTCATGGCAAAACTTTCCTGCCTCTGCTGTGAGAAGAGCCGCTGTTTATAGGCTGACAAGAGGGCTGTGTTTAATTGAGCTGCATTTTGCTGCCGTCTGCTGTAGGCAGATACAATGAGAGGGGACAAAGGGCAGGTTCAATTCATTGCTATCAAGCTTCCTTTCTTCTCGGAGCAGGTAACAGCAAAATAATTCCTGCAGGTTTAAAACAGGTGCGTGGTAGCAAGAATGGGGGAAACAAGAAACTGCTGCAATAGCTTCACATTAATTTATGCTCAAGAGATTCACCATTCTTTATGGCACAACAGGGGACCCTAAATATAAAGGGGAATACAAACTAAGGAAGATAATGGAGAAGGAAGGCAGCCTCCAATACCTTTAGAGTTCCTGTATTATTCCTGTTTGCCAGAATCCACTCTGGTGAGCGTTCACTTCAGGATAATGAAAGGGTAGCTTACAGTATAGCTTTGTAGAAACTAGGTCAGGTAAATTGGAGTTGCTATTGTAGCTTTATGTGCTCTTCAAGTGTAGATCTAAATTCAAATAAAAAATTTTAAAAGGGTACCTTTCATTAGTATCCATCACAAAGCTATCATGCCATTCAGTACATTAAATCCAGACAACAGAGGTCTGCTTTGCAGTACTTTAGGAAGTTATGCAGATAGTTTTGTTGATACTTGAACTACTTCAAAACCCATTTCTGATTTGGAAATGCCTGTCTTTACACCTTAATATTATTATTTCTTCTCCCAGTGTTTATTTCCTTGTTTGTTTTAGATTATGCTGCAAGAAAAAAGTAATACCAGTTTCACAGCCTTAGTTGGGGGTTGGAAAAGCATCTCCACAGCCTGTGTCTGCCTTGCTCAGAAAGCTGCAGTTTGGGCACCAGAAACAAACCTGTTGCATTTGTCCAACTTTCTTTGTGGGCTGAAGTTTCATCCCCCTTCTCGAGTTGTTCAGCCTGAGCTGGGAGGTCTCACTGATGTCCTGCCTTGTTGCTTTGTGCCACCTTGGTTTGTCTGCAGAATGCTCTGCTGAACTAATGAAGGTGTTATTTGCCACCATAATGATTTTAAATATTGGCAAAATCAACCAGAAACTAGTGCTTCAGTGAGCCAGTGGAGTCACACAGGCAAGGAAATATTTTATTATAACTTCTTTTTAACACTTTCTGAAGAATTTTACCTTTCCTCCTCCCCGAGAAATGGGAATATGTTTTAGATTGTGTCCTCTCCAGTCGATGCAATTTAGTTTTGAAAGATTAAACTCTTTTTTTTGGTGCCAGTTTAGAGTGATTTGGGTTCCTTGGTAAGGCTACAACTTGGGTGCCTCATTCATGGGCCCTGTTCTCCTGAACCACAGAAACACATCCAGAGTGGTCCTTGGGATGGAGACCCTGGCACACATCAAGAGAGACAAAATCCCTGCCTTCCAGGCCATTAAACAGCAGTTGAAGTATAATGTTGAGCTGATGGGAATGAATTCCTACAATATGGCTCGTAAACCAAAAATGAAACCCTCTGTTTTGGGAGTCTTTTAACTGCTCATTTTGTTCAAAAATGCTAAAACAAAATGATTCAACACTTGCAGAATGTGTTTTTTCCCCATACACTTCTAAATTTAAAACATGTTTTGTTGGTTTTTACAGTTCCAATGTACCCCCATAAAGCAGTGATATTACCCAGGGGAGGGGAAAAAAATCACATTTCAATTTTTTTTATAGAATATTTTATTTAGTTATTCATAACAGATGACAACAAATGTCATTAATATTAACAGAATGGGATAGTTCTATTTAATTTCTGCTTTGTGAAGTCTTATTCTCCATGCTTGACTCTGGGGGGAAAAAAAGCAGTTTAATATAATTTCTGTTCCTAATTTACTGTTTGCTGGTCTCAGATGGTCTTTTGCTCTCCCACTGCAGTGCTTTAATAGTGACCTGCCTTAAAGATATGGACTTTATTGTTTGTTCCCAAGGCTTTTCACAGGTGGAAAGGTGGATATCAATTATTCAGTAGGAATTTTCTCCCTGACAAGATCTTCTCCAAAGACAGACCTCCTCACACGCTGATTTTCTTGCCTAGAAAAGGGTGTCTACAATGAGTTAACTAAGATAATAATTTCTAGCTCTTCAAGTCTTAATATATCTGTGCTGGACTCCAGCATGAGTTAGGATTGTTATGGAGGCAAAGGTTATAAATTATGTTGGTCTGGCTGTAGTCTGGCAGCTCCAGGGCAGTTTCCAGTGAAACCTTGAGCTAAATATTGTTGTGTCTTTGTCTGAAAACCTCTCTGAAGATGCTGCCTACAAGCACACAGCCCACCTGTGTTTTTTACAGCTGGCACCTGAACACTCCTTGGAGTGAAATGGATGCTCTTTATCGTAGCTCCAAAGGGAATCCAGGAACATGTGCCCCTCTCAAGTGCCTGGTAATCCTGGCAGCCTCTGGGATGGAGGATAAGGAAGCAGGAATGAAAGGCAAAAAAGAGAGAACCCAAATCTAGGACATAGAAGCCAGCTGGTGACAAATTGCTACATGGAAAGGCCTAGAGATTAAATAAACGGGATGGGATTCTGGCTCTGGCCCAGATGAGACTTTCCTGAGGGGTTAGGCTGGGTTTTGCCCTTGTTGGTTGATGGAATTCTGCATCCTCTGACTAGAGCAAGTAGAAAGAGCAATTATTTCTTCTTCCTCGCCTGCTTAACAGTTTTTGGTAAGCATGGAAACAATATGAACTATGTTAGTGAAACAAATTAGATGCCAAGAAACACTGATGTGCTTATGTTGGATACAAAAGCACAGAGCCTGAGAGGTCTGGGAGCTGGTGGGGGGTGAATATGGAACCACCACACACACAGCACTTTGTGCAACATCCTTCCAGAGAACACAAGAGAATTTTGCCATGTCCTCCCCCTCATTTCTCCAAGTCCCTTCTCTGTTGTGTTGTGCTTCCCTTCTCTGTTGTGTTGTGGGGCCAATTGACTTTTGCTGATTTTTTTTTCCTCTAGTTTTTTACCAGCTGATTAGAAAAAAACCAGAACCAATCTGCAAGTGCCTTCTTATCTCATTATGAGAGAATAAACTATAGCAGCAAGCCCTTACTTTTTAGGAACTTTTCTACCAGTAGATATCTACTGCCCTGTCTACTGGGCCTATTTTTCTGGATTTCACTGGGGTTTTTTAAATAAACTTGAAAAAAATGGGTGATTTCCCTCACATCTGATCAAACAATTTCTCACTCTCCGTCTGCTACGTATAATATTGTTCCTCTTGCTATTTGACATTTATTTCTGTAGCCAGTGGGTACAATGAGAGCTTGCAATTTTCTTGTTGGCAGAAGCAGAGATGACCCTCTCGTTTGCATTATGCCTTTGTTTTTCAGAGTTTCTTTTGTCTCTCACAATGCAGATCACTGGTTCAAATTAGAATTTTAAAATTATCTCCTGGGTGGATTTGAAATCTACCATCACAGACAAGCATCTTTCCAGAGCTTTATTCTTCAACCTTGTGTATTAATCCTGATTTTATGTCAGTTACTAATGAGGCCTTTGCTGTTATCAAGGCACTAACGAGTGCAAAAGGGAAAAGTAGATGTGAACTTCCTGGAATGATTTCTGACTGCTTGGTTGCAGATCACCATGTATCAAACCAATTCTTCTGGAACCCGGGGATGATGTGCTTGGTTTGCTTGTTGCTTCTTCAGTAACTGAAAGTTGGGCTTCATTATAATTTTTAAAGGTCATAATGCCTGGATGCTGGCCATAAATATCCACCTAAAAATACATCTATTTAGCCTAATTAGAAACAGAAAGAATTTGGAGTATCAACGTTTCAAATTTTACATTTTGTAGATGTTTCTTCCTTCTGTCCTCTGAAGAAAGTGACTCTTCCTTTAGGGTTGAGAAATACATGTAAGAGCAATATATAAGGAAGTTACCAGTGGATTATAGATACAGGAAATGGATTTTAAAATTGAGAATTCATCGAAGTTATACCTATTTTGTAACAGCTCAGGTAACAATGTGTGCTTTAACACACCATTTGAAAACTTAGTTCTTCTGGCCAGCAGTGGAAAAACTCTACTAGTGGTTTATTGCTTCATTAAAATCTATGTAAAATAGCTCAGAAGTAGAAAAAAATAGATATTTGACAGATATTTCTTTTCTCATAAATCATTGCATTAGAGACTCTTCCGCCAGATAAATCTGTGGCCTTGAACTCTATTGTTGGGTTGTCTGTATTTAACAGGGTAACTTAAAAACATTTTTTTATTTAAAAAAATAGCAGTATCTTACATTAAACCCCTGACACTTCTTCTTGGAAAATACTCGTGGTATTTTTCCACTGTAGAGAAGCAGAATTAAAGGAGGAAAGCTCTGGATGTCAGCACAGAAGATTTGTTAGCAGACTACCATCAGTAGTTTTTCACTGATATGCAGGAAGGGGGTGTTACAAGAAAATAAGGATATAAAGCAGACCTGAGAACCTTTAATGCTTTTGGCCTGATCCTATTTCTTGTACTCTGCAAATGGTCACTGGTGGTGCCTCAAACAGGCAATATTTGTCAGCATTTATAACGTGCTTCTTGCTCAGGATTTCAAGTCTCCAAAACACTGGGGTAAATCCCAGAGCCTCCCTGCACTGTGTGTTAATTGTCCTGTTCTCATTTGCAGATGGGGGAACATGGGGAGGTCCAATGGTTTGCCTGTGCTGTGCTCTGAGTTGGGCTCTCAGCTTAGAAATGAGGAAGGGAAATCCTTATCACAGCAGTTGGGAACAGTGGGACTAACCTACAGGTCTAGGACTGAAACCTGGAGCCTACTTCTACCTCTGACACTAAAATGGCAGCACAGAACAAGTGAAATATAGGTGAGAGCATTCATAAATTAAAATGAGGCTCCAAATGACCCAATTTGCTGTGCCTTCTGCTTTGCTTTTGGCTCAGTTCCTAATCTAGTTTCTCACAAGAGAAACTCCTCCTGTGAATAGCTTCTCCTTAATAATAGAATATTACTTTACTGATTAATATTTGTTGGACACTTAGTCTAATTACGGTTTCTCACAGCTCCTTTAATTACTATAATACGAACTTTAACTTAAGCAAAATATTCCAGATGAGTTTAGTGACGCTCTGCAACTTAATTCTGTCCTGACTATTGGGAGACAGGGAAACACACTCCTTCCTGAAGCCAGGACACGTGTTTTTGAAAGATAAGATACATCAGTATTTTTGTTTCTGACTCAAAAGCTGTAAATACCAAGGATTTCCAGGAGCTGGGAACTCTGGAAGCTCAGTCTGGGGAATAGCTGCAGTGAACACGATTAACAGGATAAAGGGGAGCTCCGTGTAGTGCAATCGAGGATGTCAGTGTTTACTCACTAATTGAAACTGGAGAGGCACAATTAAAAGCCTGTGATTAGTAAGGCATGCCAATATCTTTAAGGACTAGCTCCCATCTTTTCAAATGTGCAGAGGAACACTGGATGAGAAATTATCCCATTTCTTCTGCGTCGCTTGTGCTGAAAAGCAAAAAAGTGAAATAGGAAGGCGAGTCTTTGGAAGAAATTGGTCACTCATTTTTTCTTCCTGGGTTATTTTTAACTCCAGGTTAGGTCACATTCAGATTTATTGAATACCTCAGTGGGAAGTACAAAAGTACTTGGATTGGATATTTGCTTGGTAGTAAATATGAACATATTGGCAGAGTATTAATGGAGGAGATCAGGCAAGGAAAAAGTGGAGGATTCACTAATAACGTGACCCGTCACCTCTAGTTCTCAGTTCTCCATTTGTACATCTCCAGTGCCATTTTCAAATGTCACACCTTAATTTCCTCCCTTTTATAGAAAAATACTTAAAAGCAAAGGATGTTCTTTACCACTGAGAACAGCAACTTCATTAACCAGTTTAAAAAAAACCCTCCAAAAACCAAGTTTCTGCATAACAGTCCTGTCAAATCAGGAATGATGTCCCTGAAGTCCAACCTGAATTTTCTACTTCAGGTACTTAATATTTACCAGGAACTTGAACCAGAAGCTGTCGAGTTCTGTATATACACAACAGGGGACTTGAGTGGCTGTTTGATAAGATGTCTGATAAGACAAATGTTGTGGGAATAAATCCTTCTCATTTTTTCGTGGACTCGAATTTCATTAAGACTTTGTTCTCCTTTAGAATTGTTTATCTCACTTCAGGGAAGTGGAAGTGGGTAGTTTCTGAAATGCTCTCACTTTGTAGGATGCAGGAAGACATGGGAATTTGATTAGGGAAAAAAGCTCTCTTACAATATTTAAAACAGAAAAATTAGGTTTCTGCTTTTGCATAATGCCGATTTAGTTTGGAGTGTAATGCTCTCTGCTTTCCCCCTTGCAAGCTGATTCTTATTTAGGAGATGAAAGATTGTGCAAAATATGATATTCTTGTATAATTTAAACTGCCTGATAATGTGCTTTAGCCTCCCAGAATTCAGTCCCAAGCATGAGGCATTGATTTAAAAAAGGCATTTAAATAATTTAAAATTGTTCAATGCTGAGCATGATCAGCACCCCAATCATTTTCAAATAAAAGTACCTCTAAAAAATTGAAGCAGTTGAATAATTTTAAATTGCTTTATACTGTGCAAGCACAGAACCCCAATCAGTTCTAGGATGAAGCACTTGAAAAAAAAAAAATTGAAGTGCTCCAGTAAATTTAAATTGCCCTATACAAAGAAAAGGGCCTTTAAATTATTGGATACTTGATTTTTTTTCTTTAAATTTTCTAATTTTTAGGTACTACTCAAACAGCTTTAAATGCTTTCTGTCCATAAATTTTCAACAGCAGTGTGATAATATTGATATTTAGATGTAGATATAGGTTGCCAAAGCAAGATCCAAGGCAGAAATTCACATTTTTTCACAACCTCTCATGTGTTTTATGTTTATTGCTTGTGTCTGTTGCCTGTGGAATGTCAGGTGGAACAGATGATAGGTTTGGTAAATACAGATAATTATTGAACTAATAAATGTACTGTAAATGCTGTCTACAGTGTTAAAGGGGGAGGCTACAGAGGTTTCCTGAGCACTGCAGGAACTTAACTTCTTTTAAACTATGGATTTCAAAAGCAAATTCTAGTTTATTGTAGAGGTTCCATGATGGAGTTTGTGGGATACAACTGTACCTCTGTCCTTATAGCTCAGAACTGGCAGCTCTTCCTCCACCTAAGGGAAAAAAATCAGAATGTTCTCGTGGGTACAGAGAATTTTCTCTGATGGTTGTTTCTACAACAAACAAAAAAATCCCCTGGAATATTTAGTAATTAACATCCAGTATTTCCCAGAAACACCATTCCTTGATGGTTGAAAGGAAGTTTTCCTGTAAGAAGAGAAGGAATAGTTATTCAACAGGGTGTTACTAAACATCCTTCAGTCCTCCTGAGATCTCATTCCCAACAGGGCATGTGGGGTCAATAGCTGTGTCTTCTGCACAAAAAGATTTCATTCAGCTCTTAAATGGCAAGCAATTAGAAGAGAAAGGGTTAGAGACCAGGCTCTTGGCTTCGTATTATTTATGTTCAATTAACTTACCAGACTGGTTGTTTGGTTTTTTTTTTCCTTCCTGCTTTGGCTACTAAGTGTTGATCTTTAATAGTTCTCACGTTCCTAACATTAATGGGTTTTATTTCTTTGGAAAGGTCATGCTTGATGTAATGTCACTGTTAACACGAGGGAGCCTGTAAGCTTTAGACATTTTGCTTTATTGTGATGTGCTCAAAACTGTTGAACTACTCGCTGTCTTTCCCTTGGGCTTTGCTTCCACTGAAATCAGAAGCATCAGTACAAGTTCTTTTAAATTTTTGACAGTGTTTTTGCAATATGTTAAAAGTCCTCCTCAACCAGCAGCTGGCACTGCTAAAAAGATCTGGGTCTTTTTTTTTTTTTTTTAATGCTTTTCTACTTGTTTCTAGATGACTCTAAGAGCTTGAAAATTGCTACCCCTTTAAACAGATGCACGAGCCCTTGGCCAGTAAAATGAGCAGTGATGCAACAAGTTAAGTCATATCAGTTAAATGAATTAAAGTTATGTCTGGTTACCAGCCTGCTACTAATAAGGTACAGTTAGTGCTCTTTAGGAAAGGAAAGTAGAATCACTTAAAATCAGCCTTGAACAAGATTTCTAAGCTCAGTTCCCTCTCCTATAGGTGTATATAATGTGAAAAACACAGTAATATTTTGACCTCTTAGTTAGCTAAAAAGATATGTATTGTATTTATTTTACATCCTGGAGTTACTTATGTCCCTAAACTTTACCAGCTGGAATGAAAAGTGACATATCCATCTTTATTTCCTGGAGTTACTTAGCAGGACAAGAAGAATCAGTACTGCAGGTGTGTCACAGGGGTTTTGGCCTGGTTTTCTGAGCTGGTATGAGCTTTATTCTCTTATTGCTTAACCTTATTTTCCATGATTCCCTCTCATAACACTTGAAAACCACTGGGTTTTCAAGTTGGGAGACTGAGCTGAGAGTGTCAAATTCACAGGATTTTCATGAGAACGAGAAACAGATGAGAAGATTTACAGGCCTTGTCCTTCCCAGAAGAGAGTTCACCTCTGAGCTTAGTTTTTTTAAACAGAAATCAATAGGAAGCCAGTCTTCCCAACTATTTATTTAAATACTATCATTCTGCTATTGCTCTGTTGTAAAGGAAAATAACCACATGAGGTGTGATAACTTTGTGAAACATATTTTTCCATGGCTTGTTCTACAGAGCAGATTGTCCTCTTCCTGTTAAAGTCAAATAAAAGCATGTCAAAACTTGGGAGACAGCTTTGCATTGGGCTTTTTGCCTTGCACCACTTTCTCAGTTTTTATAATGAGTCTTTGGCTGTTGTGTTTTTTTTTGTTTTTCTCGCTGGAATCAAAGAGATTGTACTTGAAAGTGTTAATTTTTTAAAAATCTTACATTTGTGAGTTTTTAAGAGAAGGTCAGAAAATGTTCAACAAATGGTGTTTTGAAGTTGAAAATCAGATATTTTCTGTTTTCCTTCTACTTTTATGAGTTCTAAAGGTTGATTCTTGATTTTTCTAGTGTTTCAAGGTGATAGCACTGCTACATGTTTAATCCTCAAACCCGTGCTATTCTTGGAAAGATTGCTTTCAGCAGACTCATTTTCACTTTTAGCCAAAGACAGATGTTCAGTGTTACACCAGGTTCAGTTTTGTGGAGCAGTAATAATTGCTTTATGCTCCAACTTTGTGGAATATAAAGAAAACAATAGGTGGAAGGTTGCATTTTTTTTTTGATAACGATCACACTGGTGGGAAATTAAACATGTATCATGTTCCTTATAGTTTCCAGCCATCCTATCCAAAACCCCACTATCTGCTGTAAGAAATATGATTTTAATTTTTTCTCTAACAGCTTTTGCCACATCAGTGTTTCCCTGTGTGGAATAATGACTTTGCCCCATGCAACTGCACGTGAAGGGTTATAAATATTTTGGAGGAATTTTTGATTTATTTCCTTTTCTGATAACCAGAGATCCATATTTTCATTCATCTAAGTGCTTCGTGAAGTCATTACTGCCGGAAAATAGGATGAACCTGTTTATTTCATTAGGCAATAAATAACTAAAATGTTTGTTATAAGCAGATCTTGGAGCAGGTTATTGCTGTGAGGCAGTTTAGGTTTCAGTAATTCCCCACCTTGCAGTAAAACCAGTTCAGAACTCTGACTTTCAATGTTTCTTCTTTATGCCTCTTTCGCTGGTACAGGAGTGCTGTTGAACGGCTCATTTGCATTATTCTGTGCCCTGTAAAATGAATTTATTATGCAGCTTCTCTAAATAGGCTAACCAGTTGTAATCTCATTCCACTGGTGTATGGGTTTCAGCAAAACATGATTACTTCTTTCACAATGCCTAAAAATCAACAAAAACTAACCTTGGAGCCCAACCTGTCCCTTTGCTCCAGTCTGGTGTGTTAGATGGTGCCATTAATCACCATGGGGAGGGATTGACTTGCTAAATAGTTGAGTAATTTAAAATATTACTTACTTTGAGCACAGGTAACACGTTTTGGCCTCTGCTATTAATCATTAAAATACTTAATGAACCAGGATGATATTTATTCCCTGGCTTACAGAAATCTGAACAATGTTCATCATCATCTACGCTGAGGGAACAGTAGGTTGATCCTGCACTCTGAGCCATGTGAGTACAACTCCTCTTGAGCTGGAAGCTCAGATTTAGGGGCAGATCCTTTGTCTCAGCTTGGAGAGGGAAGGTTAAGCTTGTGCTGTGAGATCTCTGCCCATTGTGAGCAGAGCTGGTTCCCAGCTGGTCAAAGGGCACAGATTTAGCAATGCATGAATATTTATTATTTAGCAATGCATTTATATTTCATAAAGATTAATCCTGACTCTGTTTGCAGAAGCTGCTTAACACTGTCATAGGTAAATGGTGGCAGTACCTCTGTCCATGTCAAATTTTTCAACTCTTTGTGTGCTGGTTAATTTTAGAACGATCGTGAGCATCAGCATGACGAGACTTAAAAAGAAAATGTAGAATTTCAGGAAGCATTAGACAACATATTTTGGGCTTAAGGAAATATCAGGATCACCTCCCAGACCCTGGAGAATATTTATCTGGAATTCTTTGTGTATTTTGCACAGGTGTGAGCTTAAGCAGGCACACTGAAAGGCTATTGAGATGATCACAGAGATGGATCCATATAGGAGGAGTTGGAAAGAGCTTGATTTGTCTGACCTGATAAATGGAAGATTTAGGGAGGACAAAGGTTAATTAAGTTATGACATGAGACTTGTAAGAGAATAAATGGCTGTAAATTGACCATGAACAAATTTATTCTGGAAGTTATGAAATGACCATCAGAATAAAGGTCGGGAATTATGGAGTGTAGGAAGAATTATTTATGATCGGGATCAAGAGATCCAGACAGGAGTCTGTAAGTTGTGCCTGCTTGTGACACCAGAAGTGGTTCATTCCAGGCCTGTGTAAGGGTTTCAGAGAACCTTTAGGGCTGGAAGGGGCCTCTGGGGACCATCCAGTCCAACCCTTCTGCCCAGGCAGGGTCATCCGGAGCAGGTGACACAGGAACGTGTCCAGGTGGGTTTGGAATGTCTTCAGGCTTTCCTTGGAGTTCCTAAGTTTTTCCTGGGGTTGTGAGTCAAGTGAGCTCCAAGCCAGCTCAGGTTCTGAAGCATGGACAATGTGATAGTAGGGGTTTATTAAAAAGCTGAATTTTCGGGTGCAGTCCCAGGGCAGGCTGTGGTGCAGACTGGGGGGTCTCACACCCAGCCGTGTTTCTCCAGCTCCACTATCCCGTGGGCACTGGGTGTCATACCTGGAACTGTGCCTGGGCTCAGGGAGCAGATGGAAGTGGAGAAGAGCAGAAAATGTGACTGGTTTCCAGTCAGGTGGGTGCTGGGGAGAGAGGACTCATCCCAGCTGTGGCTTCAAACAGGGATGTTGTCAAAGCGCTCCTGTGCTTTCTGGTGCATTTCTCATTTTCTCCACCCCGAGCAGGGTGGACTCTGAGGCACTTTGGGCTCTAAACAGACCCTGGAGTCACATCTTAACCCAGTGCCTCTTCCAGAGATCTGGAATTTCAGAGGACAAGTGGCTGTTCAGGCATCACCACTGGCAAATTGCTTCTTGAATAACTTAATGAGATTCCCGGTGTCGTGGAAGAGGCACATTTTTTACTGACTGTGTGATAAAATCCTCATAATAAACATAGATTCCCCAGGAAAGTGCTCATAAAGAGGAAGTTCCTGTGGTAGGTAGTCTCACAAAAGAGTTTGTCACATTTTGTTTTGCAGTTAATGGATGCCTGGTGCAGTCACCCAGCTTAGTGACAGGAGAACTGAATTCATGTGAGACAATAAAGTCATTCTAATTTGCATTTTCATAGCCCACTCTTCAGTACTCCAAGTGTGACTCTGCCTTTTAGGACAGAGCTGTGCAGTAAATGGATAGGTAGGCCCTTTAAAAGAATATTTATCATCCTTGAAGAATCTTAGTGCCAAATCTTAATAGCATTTCTTACAAAAATGACTGGAATTCACTATCAGATATAGAGGTAGAGCTGTAGAGATTGTAAATAGTCTTTTTTTTTTTTTTTAACTTCTCTCCTGATAAAAAGAAGAGAGGTTAAAGCCTGAAACAGTGAAAACTTCCCTCCAAAGTGAAAATATTGAATAAAAAAAAATACCCCAGATTGTAACACTCCAGAAATCAAATTAATTCAAAAGAGCTGCGTTGTTTTAATTCATTTAGTCACTTTCAGAGATAAATAATTCAGCATACCTTTATGTAAAGTTAAACTACCTTTGCTAATTATGCCAATCAGAGGATAAGTTGTTCAGGCTTTTGAGTTGTTTTTTTTTTTTGCTGTTTTAGTTGATGTTAAAAAATACAGAAGTCAAGGAGAACTTCATGTCCAACCTGTGTGTGATCTGATGAAACAATTGCCTTAGGACCTGCTGACACTCTAATTGAAGTCTACATAATGCAGAATTAGAACCTTCCTTAGAGCAGTGCTCTCTTTATTCTGCTTAAATCTCTCTCTGTTAACTTCATTTAAATGACTCCCTCACTTAAATCTAGAGTAAAAACCTAAAATCAATTCATAGTTCTTACTGATTTCATCATATCTGTGCCTGTGATGCTCATCACTTGTTTTTCTTTGATGGCTTCCTCCCTCTCCATTTTTGGGAGGGTCTGATGTTGCAGCACCTGAAGATGGGGATGATTTTAAAATTAAAAGATCTTGATCTGCATGATAAAAATGTTTTGCCATGTGCAATTTAATTCAGTGTTGGCAGTTCTCATTATTCTGATTGCTTTTCTCTCTCTGCTGTTCTCAGCTTCAAGGATCACCGTATTTTAGATGAAAATCTGAAGTTTTCATATGCAAAACCCCAAATTTCTGGTTCTCGTCTTTCCAGAGAAAAACTCGGCAGCATAAATTTTCAATACCCGCTTCCAAGTAAATGAGTCACATGAATAAAAAAGAACCCCCAAAAATCACACTTCAAAAAAACCTGCCCTACCTACAACTCCAAACAAAAAAAAAAAATCACAACTAAAAACCTAATTTCTTAGGAAGTGATTCATAATTTTTGAACTTTTGAGGTTATTACTCTTATTAAAAACGAGTGTGATTTCTGTTTTAGCTCTTCCTTTGTGCCGGTTTCTGTTGGTTTGTTTTCACTTCAGATTACTCTCCTGAAGCCAAAGGCAGATTGTGATCCTACAGAATATTGCCCTACGAAATGAGATTTGTTTGCATTTATTGTGTGTAAAATTCCAGTCTGGGCAGATGGCTTTCCCAGGTGTCTGCACCATCTACATCTCTAATTAAATAAAGCCTTGCACAAGGATGGATTTCACACCCTAAGAATGTGTGTGAAATGCAATTAATATTCTGAAGCATGTGTTTTTGTGATAGGTGATCTCCTGCAGGTAGGGCTGATGAAGATATGAGAGTGTTTACAGTAAAAGGTGAGAAAATTCATTTTCAGGGCGAGGCTGTGGCCAGTCCAACCTGAAACTGTGCAAGTGGAAAAGGACATAAACATTCTGAAATTCTTTGAAAGGTTGTTTCAGAGACTGACTTTGTCACCAGCAGAGGAGGCAGAAGAACCCTGGGTTTTGACACGTCGTGATACCCAGAGGTACTTTAACATCAGGGACTTTATTAATTTCCTCTGCAGTGTGGTATAAAATTGCTGTCCTTTTTTTGCTTTCCAACCATATTCTGTGTGAGCAGCTTTCAGTGCAAATGGGGAGGTCACTAAAGGTCCACCAGCAGGCGTGTGCTGTTTTATTAACTAAAAAAAAAAGGTGTTTCTTAGCTTGGTACCTCATCAGGAGTACAGTTCTCTCTCCGTGGCCAAACTAGGACAGGAGTTATCTGAACTAGTGACATTTCCTTAGAGTTGACTGGCAATAAATTCAGAAAGACAAATTGTCAGGATATTAAAACTGAGTCCTTGCTCCGTAGGTTTCTGCAAAGCAACAGGTTATGAAAAACTTTGATTTTCCTTGTCAGCGAACACAGGATCTGTAGGTCTGAGTGGTCACAACTGTCTGGTTTGCTTTTCAGACTTCTAACCCTTTAGATTTTCATGAGCAGTTTGTTTGCTGCATAATTGGCATTTTTGTTCAAGAATCTGGCTTTTTTCTTTGTAGCAGGTGAAGGATCCTTTTGTACTAATTGCCCAACACTTACTCGACTAGATGTGTGAACAGTATTTATATATTCTGAGATCAACATGTGACATTAAATATTATTTTCACTGAATTTAGCTGAAGTTTTTCTTTAGACAGCTATCAGCCCATAAACCCTTTTATGATATCCAAAAATACAAAAACTACATGGTGCTTAAATTCCAATGTATTCTGCTTTGAACAAGTCTCTTTGCCTTCAACATATATCTGCTTGGCTTACTTTTCTCAAGATATTTTTAAAGACTTTTTTTTCCCCAGCGTGAAGAACTTTAACAGGAATTATTTTAATGAGATAGACATTTAGTTCAACAGAAGTTACTTCATGGGAAAAATAAATTAAAAGAATAATTGTCGTTTTCAACGGTAATTAATTAAAAACTCTCCATGTGATGACAAATTTAACATTTTGTCTGACATGTTGAGAAGAAGAAAGTGCCTGGAATTGCACAAGTGGAATAAAATGTTCTGTTTCACAGCAAGGCCGAGCCTGAGTCTTGTAATTATTTCAAAGGGAGTAAAGGTCATTTTCTATTTGCTGCATGTGTATTATGTGAGGGTTCTGTACCAGGCTTACAGAAGTTAACTCATGACCCATTTAGATTGCCCAGATTTCAAAGTCAACTTATCCTGTCACAAATCTGATAAAGTACACATATTCCCTTCTCTAAGTACTGACAGAGATGATGTCCAAAGAGGCTTTTTATTTATAGCTCTGTAAGACAAGGGTTTCAGCTTTAAGACTCCAGTAGCTGGGAGATCAGAACACGATTTCTCCTCTTGCTCACTGTGTTAATCCTTTAGGGGAAGAGCTGTTTGGAGAGAAATTTCAGCATATATGGCTTGGACTATTTTTCTGGTGTGGACTCATTATGAAACTTTGCTTCAGTTGTTGCTTTGTATCTTGGGATTGGAAGAGTTTTCCTTCTGCTGTGATTGCACTTTGATGCATATTCATTCAGGAACACTCTGAGTCAGAAGGACAGGTACTTTAAAACTGCACCTGTGCACACTGAAGATGTGTGCAGAAAGTGCATGTGTGTCTTTCTTCCTGTGCATGTGCCTATTTAAATGCATATAAGGCTGGGGGTTTTTAACAGTCAGTAATCAAGTTTCATGAACAATTTTCTGGGCAGGCTCGAAATATGTCAGTTCATGTTTGCAAACATCTCATATGGGAAGACTGAAGGGGACGTATTCAATTCTCAACCCCTACAGAGTCCAAAATCTCCAATAAAATCAGTATGTCAATGGCAATAAGTGACTGAGGAATCAGGTGCTGTGTTTTTAAACCTTTTTAGAAGGGCAGCAGCAGTGAGAGCACACAGAAGGGAATAGCAGTCAAGTGTGTTGCACCTTGCTTGGTGTGCTTGTCTCTCTCCTTTCTTGGTTAATTCTTCCAAGGGACAAACACAGAGCAGGCCAGGATGGAAGGCAAAGGTGTCCATCTGCTGCATTTGTCTTCCACCAGCTTAATTGCCATGAAATATTCTGCCTTTTTTCTTGCAGTCTGCTGGCACTTCTAGCCAAGCTTTTATAGCCAATGTCAGTGGCATGAAACAAACGCTCCAGCAGTTGGTTTAGATAAGAAAACTAATGCAGAGCAGGTGGGATATTGCTGCCTTTGGCTTTTATAAATGGGATCCCCCAGAACTTACAGTGAGTGTGAAGTGCATGAAAGGAAGGAGCAGCCAATGTATCACTGAGTTAGCAAATGGACTGTGAGTGGTGGTGAAGAGGGGAACGTGCAGATGTTAAAATGTCACAGGACAACACTGTAGGATCAGGATCAAGGTCAGCAGACGTAGGTGATGATGGAGTAGAAGCAGGACTGAGGGATGCTGCTGGAGAAGGGAGAGTGCAGTTTGTCACTTGAAGCAGAAAGGAGCCTTCAGCATTCACCAGTGTGGGATAGGGGAGAAATTGTCTTCACAGCTTTATTTGCAAAACTTCCGTTGTGTGTTGAGGGCGTCCTGAGTAAAGGGACCCTTTTGTGCAGGGCCACCTGAATGTAAGAGCAAGTGTCACTCAGAACCCCCATGTTCAACTGTTTCCTTCTTGGTTTCTGTGTGCACCCTCTCTGCTTGATTTGGCTTGGACTGCCCAGCAAGCAGGAGATTGGCCATAACGACTTGAGATCAGAGTACTCAGTACCCCACCTGAAAGTCAGGTTTCAAAAAACACCTTTGGAGGTTCTGAAGCAGAAAGTGCCTCTGCAAATGTAGTTACACATATTGAGGTTGGAAAATATGATTTGGCTTTTCCTACTCTTAAACTCACCTCCTTTTGCCTCTCTCTTTAACCTTTTAAACTTTGCAGTAATTTTTTTTTCTTGCTTCTTCTTCCTTGGGCGTTCTTACCTCCATGCTCTCGTGTAACAGCTGCCAAGAAAAAATAACCCTTCAGGTTGTTTTCTCTCCTCAGAAGTAAAATGCTTCAGAGACCGAGATTAATACTGTACCTTCCAAGCAATTTTATTTTGCTTTTAAGCTTCCTCCTTTGTCAGGGTGTTCCTGTGGTGACAGAGAACTTTGGTGACCATATACTAACAGTTTCACAAACTGTATTCAACTTTAACCTTCAGATCCACTATGATGCACACATTTCTTTTTCAGTCTTCCCTTGGTGTAAACAAGCTTTTGATTATAGGGAAAATGGACAAACTGTGGCTTGGAGGGAAAGAAGAGAAAAGCAAGAGTTTATATTTATTAGCAAAGAAGTTCTTTTATAAATAAAACTTCTGTAGGTGAAACTTTACCCTTAAATAAAGAATTTATTCTGTAACTTAGTGATCAACTTTCTGAAACAGGTTTGGAGGTCCTAATTTATCTCTTATTCAAATCAACTTACATATGCTTAATTTAAGCATATATTTAAGTCCAGCTGTATTCAGCTAAGCTCAACACATGTGATTTTTAGGAGCAACATTAAATCGTTCAGGAAGATCAATAATATTCTTTATTGATATTCTGAACTGAACTTCACCTGGAAAGCTCCTATTTTGTAACTTCCATGGCAGCCCACATATATAAAAGCAAAAACCTTACGTAAAAAATTGTTTAGCAAGATTTGAAAGGGAAGTGTGATGTGATGGATATTTTGTTTTATGAGTATGAAGCCCAATATTTTGTTTTATGAGCACTGAGCCCAGACTCGCTATCATTCCCAGAAGCCAACATGATGGATGAAGGAATGGATGCTCAAAGTCTATTTCTGTTTTTTTTTTTCCCCCTCAGATTCTGCTGCTTGCATGGGCAGAAGATTTAGAATGTGTCCCTGGATTCCAGCAGAAGGTTTTTCATATTGAGAAGCCATTTGAATTCACAGAGGACCGGCTGGTTCTGAACCGTACGTTATTTTCATATATTACTATTGTGCAAAAATCAGAATTGTTTATGTATGTATTTGATTCCTGCCATTTATCAGAGAGCTTTTTTTTTTTTGTACTTGAATATTGCCATGATTCTGTCTGAGTTCCCCTGCATGAATCCTTTATCTCTACAGACTTTACTCTGTCCCATGTATTAGAGATGACAAAATATGATATATAATAATTAGGACTATATGAATATTATGAAAACTTAGAATACATAACTTTTTAAAAAGCAAATTTACTCTTTTTTTTTTTTACGGTCTTACCTATGAGCTTGAAAATCAGGACTTGCCTATCCACATTTCACTATTAAATAATCTCTGCAACTCAGGTTTAGAACTTTGTACCTTAAAAGTTTCATTCATATCTGGTGCAAGTCCAAGTCTTTACATGAAATTCAGAGGAGGCTTGATGGAGCTTGGGATCATCAGTGATTGCAGAATGTTACTGTGTCACACAGCTGGGATATTCAGCAATATTTCCCCTGACCAGGTGCCACACCATAAAATCCAGTCTGGCACAAGGTACTCAAAGCATTAAACTGAGGAGCTTTAACTGCTGTTGGTTCATTCCAACACTTCAGTGTCACAACCTGTTCATTCCATCCTGGAGCTTTGGGACTTCAACACTGTCAAACCAAGGCAGTGCCTTATCCAGTGGTACATCCAGATGCCTTTAAAGACTTAAAGGCTGCCATTTTCACTTCTCTCCACATATTGCTACTACATATTGCTGTATTTTCACCGTTAGGCTCGTTTGGATGAAGGTGTAATTAATCTGTGTGCATTCACTTTAAAATAGCACTAACTTTTCAAAATGGAGCGTCACAATTAGTTGCCAAAGTCTATTTAAATGACTCCCTTAAGCTTAAGTTATTCAGCCTCTAACAGGTGGTAAAATAAACCTTTAGGATGGCATTTTTTTTAGTCATTTCAGTGTTGCTCAGTCTGAGTTGCTTTTCCACGGGAGATTTAGATCATGAATAGCAATACTGGTCAGAGATGTGAGATGCTTCTTCAGTTCAGGAAAGAGATTTCAAACTTCTAATTTCTTTGGGCAATTTTGTTGTCTTTGGAATTCTAATTTTTGAAGAGTTGCCAAACACATTCCTGCATGATTAAAAGTCAAAATCTTACAATATAAGAAGCATAGTAGATTTAATAAGCATGCAGGGTTAAAGACCTATGTAAAAAAAAGGAATATTGATAAACTAGTGTTAAATTGAATAAAAATGGCCTTTGTTGTATACTTTATCTGCTTCAGGCTGTAGTGTGTCTGTGCAGATCTCCTGCTGAGTGGGAGAGGATCACCTGAAGGATGAGTTGGTTCAGCCAAATTGACTGGACTGTTCTGTGGTGACCCAGCAACTTGCACCGGCATAAACCGAGCACAATAATTAAGATGCCATTGGTAATGTGAGGAGGAGGGAAGAGCAGGAGGAGATTCACAAATGCCTGGAAACAATCTTTGGAATGAAATTATTTTAATAAGCAGACACTAAATTGGCCTAATGTGTGATGTTTGACAAAGGCAGCCCGTCAGCGCGTGAGCCCCGTTAATTCAATCACTCGCAAGCCCCGTGTCCTTCATGCAGCAGCATCAAACCTCAGCACAGTTTCTTCATTTTAGCTGTCAACAGAACTGATAATTTTAATTGTCTGTCTGAATACACTTTGCATGCTCTTGCATCTTTTTATCCCCATTACCCGAGAGCGGGGTAATTCAGCGGTTGCATTGCAATGCGAGGCTTACCCGGGCTGTGTAAATTAATAGAGCAAATATGCAAAGCAGGCCCATAGCAGTGATTGTTTTTGTAGTCCTCAATAAGCCAAGGAGCTCTTAATTCTTTTCTGAAGTGCAATATAACAGTCTTTTTCTTTTTTTTTTTCTTTTTCAATTTAAACAAGGACCTACTGTACATTTCATTGCTGGCATCTCCCTCGTAATTAAATATAGCTTATGGATGCTTCTTATGTATTTATTACTTCTACATATGGCAATGTTAATTATATTTTACATTTACTGGTGAGAAGAAGGAAAAGATGCCCAGACTGAGGATACAGACTTTTCTCTTATTTCTTATTCTGATTTGTAGCAATTCTTATCAAAGCCTGTAAGCTGGCCATAAAAAGTCCAGTTGTGTGTGCATATCCCCCTTCCAATTAGTTTCACTGGAATTTAGTTGCTATTAGTTTTTCTCTCATTGTAGTCAGGCTGAACTGGCTTTTTAATTCTTATTTATTTATGTACCCTTGCATCTCATTTAACAGGAACCTCCAGACTTGGTCCATTTCATTTACCTATTCTTTATATTTTCCTCCTCAGACCCCTTTATCCCCTTATAACTTGTGCTTTCTATGATCACAAACAAAATCAGGCACTGGTCATCTACTTTTGGCCTGCCCAATTTTTTTCTCTGAATTCAGTTTTCTTAAACCAGATGTTCCTTTGCTGTAATGGGAGAGGACCCATAGACTCGTTTTCTGGAAGTAGGAGAGGGTCTGTCCACATAATTATTATTTTAGCAAGCAATTGTGTGACAGTTTTTGTCTTCCTTAGAGCTTTTTTTGTGTTTACACCTAGGACCATCTCTGCCATCAAACAGAGAAGATCATCAAGATCGCTACATTCTTGATGAAGTGTTAATTGACAGCATTTAATTACAGGTTTTACACCTGTCAGAAACACTTGTGGCCACGAAATGCTTCTCCATCAGGAAGCTTGTCTGTGGCGAGGCTGGCAGGTCACTGGCAGTGACGGGGCTCTGTCGTGCTGGGCTGATAGAAAGTTCCTAATCAGACTCATCAAATGTGGAAATGTAATTGTGTTACATTAATCACATTTATACTTAACATACATCGCTCTTGGCTTTTTGGGGGTGTTTTTAATTGACAGTGAATCAAATAGTGCACTTGAAAAATGGAGGCAATTAACATAAAGCACGAGGTGATGTGTTGTGCATACTGAACGGGGGAGTGCATTGCCAGTGCTTTAAATGTCAAAACAAGGGAAGTTTTGACCCTTACTTGAAAAGCTTTAATTTGGATGTTAATTAATGCCTGACCTCTTCTGTCTCTTATGTGATGGATTGCGTGTTCAGAGCTTGGGCTGCTTCAGGATCTGTCTGCACTTGGGTACTTGTTTTTTTTGTTCTGTGGGTTTTAACAAAGACTTTTCTATTCAAATTGTTGTTTACCCATATGATGTGAAATGTGTTAGACTGCTCATTAGTGCTCAGAAGCAATTCTTCTGTTGTCTAGCAAAGCTGTGGCCTCCAAGATTTCCTTTGTCCCAAGTGAATAAAGGCTGTGGAAAGATCAGAGAAGACCATTCCTACTCCCACAGTGCCACGTGTACGTGGATCACAGCCCTGAGCACACATCAAGTCACTTGCTGATTCTGAGACGATGCCACGTGAGATCCATGATTTATCACATCCACTCTTCCCACTGATTCCATGCCATTTGACTGCACAGATGGCCTCTTCCCATGGCTCCTTCATGCTCCCAACAGCTCTGCAGTTGCTCCCTTGCTCGTTCTGATCCGTGCAGAGCGTGTCATCACACGCACTTCATTCATCTTCCCTGCTTCCCTTTTCCCTCACCTCGCAGAGAGCCAAGATAGAGGCCTAACCCAGCCCTCTGCAACACCCCAAACCCTCTGTGGAGCTTTGACACGAGCTATAGATGCCAGTGTTAACTCCTTTTGCTGATTATTGCAGGCTTTGGATAATTGGATCTGCAGGTTGTAGTTTTTAGCTTGTATAAAAAGACATGTTCAAGCGAGGTAAGATTTTAAGCTTAGTAATTTCTTGCAGGGAAAACTGTCTAGGCTTCTGGGTAATAGCCAGATAACTGGATTTTTTCCCTATCCAGGTGTACTTGTCTGCAGTGTGTCCTTGTTGAAACAAGCTGGCTGTTCCAAATAAAGAAGTCTTTAAAGTGTTTTGAATTTTACGAACATCTTAAAATTACTTTCCATTCACATAAATCACTCGCTGTGTTAAGAATGTGCTTCAGAAAATGCTGAAAAATGACTTGGTTCCCGTTCCTTGGCATGTGGTAACAGATTCTGTAGAAAGGCATCTCAACCTTCCTACCCAGATAGAGGTTGTTATACTCTAAAACATATCTTAATAGGCTCACATACATATATAGAATTTGAATACCAGAGCTTCAGTTCTGACACTTGGGTACATGAATAAGGCCAGGCATCTGGGACTCTCTTATTCTATGTGGACAGAAATATTGCTCAGGATTTAAAGCCACATATCCTCATCACACTATTCCCATGTTATTAAAATTCCAGGAAATATCTGGGGATATGCAAAATGGTCAAAAAATGGTAAGTTTTAAAGTGGGAGATTAAGAACTTTACAACGTGTTCCTGGAGGCAGAGTGAGGAAGATCCTTTTGCACTGAAATACCTAAGGCATTACTCTTCAGTTGAAGTTTGATGCAGAACTCTTACATGGAGGGAGAAAATTGTCTGCATATGCATGGCAAATACACATTGTGACTAAATAATATAGAATGTCTCAGATGTGTCTCTGAATAGATGTAAGCAGATTGCTGGTGCAACATAACCGTGTCATATCATCTGTTAAACTGCTCTCACACATGATTAAAGCAAAAAAAAAATAGGAGAAATGATTGTTGGGTTCCAGGTGGTCAGACAGTTCCCTTCCAAACAGTGCACGTCAGCTTATTACCAGGACCCAGGGGGCAATGAGTAAAAAATAGACTGTTTGATTTTTATGCATATGTATATTTAATTACGATAGTTTTTTTAAAGATAGGACTTTAGACTGAGCAGAGTGAAAGAATTATTTAGTCTCTGAAGAGTAGCTTCAGGACTAGGTCAGAATCTCTCAGGGATGCAGTCACTCTTGGAGAGTAACAGAGGGAAAGGCATGTGTTTTGGTGAAACCTCCTCTTGACATTACAATTCCAAGGTGGAGGAAATGAAAATCGAAACTTCAAGTGTCTTGTCGGTTTTGTTGAGAAAAGCCACACAACCCTGTTTAAAAACCAAACCAAACAAAGCCACAAATGAGAAGTGAGCGAGAATCCCTGCAGCGACAGCGAATGCTCCTGTAACGGGGCTGCTCTGGATTTAGGAAGATAAAAAGTAGCAGATTACTTGGTTTGAGATTTAATTTGTTTCTGGAGCCCTTCCAAGAGCCATAATGTTTCACAGCTAATATTTTTTTGAAATACGTGTGGGCTTTGGGTGGCTGAGACGGGCCAGCTGTTCTCCTAATAACCCAAATCGATGGCCAACTGCTCAGGATTAGCAGGTTGGGGCTCTCGCTCAGCGCGGGGCAAACCTCGTATTAATAATGTCCCCGGGTGCTTCAGGGGACACTTCTCTGTTCATTTCCAGTTGGCAATTTCAGAACAACAAAAAATCAGATTAACTGAGCTGTTCCTTCTGAGCTGATCACACCAGCACAGGCCGTGATGCAGTTCCTTCTCTGCAGGTTGGAAGGCCAAAAATCTGTCTTTTAGGAAAATGTAGGTGGCTTCGCTCGGGGCAAACCCCACAAGAAAATATTCTGACGTTGCTTATGGTTGACAAAAATTTAACAGGGTTGTCTTCCTGTGGCAATATGACTTGTGGTTACAGTTCAGAGCTGGCTCAGCCCGGAGGGGCTGCAGCACCAGCCCAGCTTTATCAGGAGGAAACTGTCCATGTCTGACAAACAGATGCAGCACAAATTACCACGCGCCGAGACATTAATGCATTTCTGTAGCACATTGCTTGGGATTTTCACAGACTGCATTTCTGACAGAACTCTTAATTTGAGGATCTTAGGAAAGCACCATTCAAAAGAATCATGGCCAGCAAACCTTTTCCATTACATTTCAAAGTGCAGGGTGGACATTGAGCGAGAATTAATGGGAGTATGTGGGGTTAAATCTTCCTTTAAACATAGAATCTCATTTAACTTAATGATATCTTAAAGCATGCAAGTATTCTTGAAAATAATTGTAGATGTAGTTCACAATTAATTCTGCGCTTTTAGGATTTCTCTCTGCTAATCCAAATCAAATTACAACTTTTCTAATGTAATTATGATCATGCTTCAAGTTGCAGTTTTTCTTTCCTTTTGCTTATTTAAATCAGTCTTTTTTCAGACCGAGCAGTCTGTCTGCTTTAATGGTCACATTTCCTTTTTCATAGCTTTCTTGTGGCAGGGGATTTCTCAGCCTTGCCTTGAGAATAAGTAACACTAGCTGTAAATTCATTAAGTCTTTCAGAAATTTCTCAGATTGAGTGATTTTTCTAGCTGGAAGCCAATGCCTCTGGTTTTGCCTTATGCCTCTGTTCAACTTATCCACCTGAACTTTTTTCCTCTAGAGAAGGGAAAAAAAAAAATTAACTTTTAATGGCTTGATTCTGAAAACCCTGGTCAGTTTGGAATGACTTGGTGCATATTTGTGCCTTGGACCTGCTGCTTCTTGGGCAGACAAGTGAACCTGTAGATAGTGAAGTAAGTGCATGTCATGTTCTGGGTTATGTGAATATCAAGTGAAACGTTTGTGTTGTGTTCTTTTAGTCCCTGCAACAAATACCAACCCAGACAAGAGGCAGGATTTGCTAAAACAAGAATCCCTTCTTGAAAGGGATTATCTTCAACAAAATTTGAAATTCCTTTACCAAAGAATTCTCTTTAAACAAGGTACAACTAAAACTTGGAGCCCTGGGAAGGCCTAAAAGATTCCTATAGTGATGTGGGATGTTGCTTTTTAGAGAGGAGCTCCGCTTACAATACTAACTTTGATGTGTTTACTTTCTTTGAAAAAAGAAAAAGTCATAAAAACCCCTGTGCAACCTTCTTCTCTCAGCTGTGGAGAGAACTGGAGCAGAATTGAGGGGCCTTTAATAAGGCAGCAAAAGAGAGGCAATGCTGGAACAGCTCACAGGCAGTCAATAGCAAAAGGAAAATTCCTCCCTGAAGTTTGTAGCCAGCACTGGTAAATCTTTGACACTTTTGAACCACTTGCTGGCAGTACCAGAGCTCAAATACAGGTTAGACTGCAGTGAATGATAATCTGCTTGATGCACAGGACTGTTCTGCTGCCAGGGAGTCAGGCTAGTTTTACTGAAGGTAAAACTTATCAACAGTGATGTGAAACTTGGGTTTATGTGTAAGCTGAGTTGTCCTGTCTTGCAGTCTTTGCTAAAATACTGTAAAGCAGGTTGTAGAAAATAGGTGCATTTTTTACTTTGCTTATATTACATTCTATAATGACAATATATCTGTATTGTCTACTGACTATGCCGATAAGAGATGTTGTTGGTGTGAATGCATTCAGGCACATGGACTTTGTTTACCTTCCTGTGTGTGGCAGTGAACCAGCAGCAACACAAACTGTGCTCTGGTCTGCTAGAAACCCAAATTGCCTGGTTGCAAGTAGGACCCCTGCCTGCTTTATTTAGCTGGAATTTAAATTACAGTGCCAGCTCTCAACATTTACAATAAAACAGTAGGGAGACAACTATAATTTGACCTTTATAAAACATTAACACCAACCTATGTAAAAACATAACTTCAACTTTAATGAATAAATAGAATGGGAGGCAGAATTCAAGAAATTACGAAAATGGTGTACTTATAATATTTTTACTTTTGGAAAAAGCATAAAAATATGCTCGTGTGAACACCAAAATGATGTTGGTGTGCTTGGTTCCCTGCATCCATCTTCTGGTGGGGAATTGACCCTGGGCCAAGTGCTCCTTTCTCCTGTTGAGAGTCGGGGAAGGAGGAAGTGAGACTGAAAGGAGGAATGGAGCAGGACAGCCTGTGCTGGTGTTGGGTGGGAATGTTGGTGCCACAGCACTGGTGACAGTGCTGGCTCCCAGCTGTATAAGAGCCATAAATGGCCACAAATCCAAACGTGTTTTGGGTTAATTCTGGCTAAAGTAGTCCCTGAGAAGTGGTGTGGCAGCTCACGGCCTTTTGTAGTTCTGTCATCATGGAAAGATGATTAATAGTGTGCTCCAGGTCTTCTGTTGCAGTTAATATAATATATAATAGGCATAGCTAATCAATTTTACCCTTTTTTTGTAAAACTGCATTGAAGCTGTAAACATAAGGATACTTTAAATGAGTTGTTTTTTATGTCCCACAATAAAAAGAAAATTTGGAGATGTCTGAATGCCAAGGTTATAAGTGACTTTTATGAGACCTGAAATACTTATCCTAACTCTATAATTCCTTAACTTCACAGCTGATGTGATGTTTCAAAACACATTATGTTACTGATATTTACCCAGCTGCTGTTAGTAAGGTGCACCTATTTCTGTGATGCATAATAGTCCTGGAGACCAGGCAGATGTGACAGAAGCACAAGGGGGTTTCTTTAATTTCTCTGAATGTGTTTGGGTTCCAAGGTGATGTTGGAGGCAGACAAATGATCTGGAGGGTAGGAAGGCAGCTGTTAAGTGCTGTGGTCAGGAGCTTCCCAGGGATTCACTGGGGCTGAAAGAAAAGCCACGAGCTCAGTTGCCTAAGATTTGGTGTTTGGTTGTCCAGTTATGATTTTTCTGGTTTTGGTTTGTAGCTTTTTTTTTTTTTTTTTTTTTTTTTTTTTTTGTTTGTTTGTTTGTTTTTTGTTTTGTTTTTTTTTTTGTTTGGGTATTTTTTTTGTTGGTTGGTTGGTTGGTGGTTTCTTTGTATCTGTTTTTAATCAAGGCTCTTCTAGTTAGAATTGGTATTCAGCCTGGCTTGTGTTTATGGAGGAGCCACTCAAGTGTGTCATAGAAAAAAGGAGGAAATAGTGATTTTATAATATTTTTCTAGAGCAATGAAAGCAGTATTGTGGGAGTTATACAGTGTAATTTGCAACCAAAGAACTCATTTCATTTAAATTTTTAAAAGTTATGTTTGTGGCACAGGAAATCGTCTAAAATTATCTTTAATAACAGAGTGGATGAGTTCACTCTTCCGATTAATAAGAAAATGCAACTCTCAAAATGTTCTGTAAGATTTGGTATTTCTTCTGAGAAATCAGTCAGATCTCATCTGCAGGTAGGCAGAAGTTTTTTGGCATAACAGAATAGCAGCTCCTGCCAATTGTAAATCAAAATAAGAAACTGTATTTAAAATGAGATTATTACTTCTGGCACTTTACTTTTATTCTTTGAGCCACTGTCTTTAATAGCTTCTCCAATAAAGTTAGGAGAAATTGAAATATAGAAGCTTTAACACTTACATAATAAATCTATTAATCCTAATGCTTCTGAAAACATTAGGCATTGCCTACTTGCTGCTGGTTTTATAAGCCAGCATCATTTCCCAGAACTGTGTGATGGTAACTACAGTTAGCACTGGTAATTAATTGAAATGAAATTACCTGTGTGATGAACGAGGGCTCAACACATTTGACTTAACTCCTTCTGGCACAGTAGCTTTGCTTTAGATCCTGATTTAGCAAGGTGCTTAAGTTCCTTCCACACTCTACAGAACTTGGAGTTTCCTTCAGTGCACCACAGGCCTAAACTCCGTTAACTTCAGCACCAGTTTTGGTTACACAGAACGTGCTTTGGGAAAGGCTGAGCTGTGAGGAGGCTGTTCCCTATGCAGCCATGCAAAAGCAAAGGAGGGGAGCTTCCCAGCACACGAATTTTCTGTGCTGAACCAGATGATTTGGAGTGATTATGCTCAGAACCATGAATACAGCAAGAAGTTCGGTTTTCCTGCTCAAATTGGGTTTTTCTGCATAAATCTGTGCCAGAACTCTCATTCTTCCCGTCTGCAAGTGCTGCTGGGTTTTGAGTAACTGAGCAAAAAAATCTAGATTGGTTTTTTTTCATGTTCTCTTAACGACTTCTTAAATATAATGATCTCTGGGTGGGGATGAGCACTGAAAATAAGGGCAGGAGGCTGGTGCTGCACCCTCTCTGCCTGTGGTTAGGCAGGAGAGAGCCTGGGGAAGTTGGGCTCCTGAGGAGGATGGCTGGGAGGGGCCAGCCCTTGCTAGAACAGCTGGCACTGCCCCCATGACAAGTGACAGATTTAATAGTTTAATAAAGATACAGATATTTGTTAAGGAAGATTAAAGACCAAACGTAATGTAGCCAGATTGGAAATGTTGGGTTATGGGTAAAGGTCATGAAATGGCTCCCTGTGTAGCTTTAGTGGTCTCTAAAGCCAGGGCTGTAACACAGGCTTGCTGCTAGAGCTGGGGGTTTAGAAAACCCAAAGTCAGCCTTGGTTTGTCCTCTGTGAAAGTGTCTGCATGAGTTTAACAGAGCCAGTTTAATTAAGTAGAGTTTAATTGCCATTCTCCTGTGTGTAAAATATACATTAATTTTCCTTGAAGAAAAAGAGAGAAATATAATTGACTATTTTGCTCTGAAGGTTCCAAGGGTTTGGTAGAAAACTCTTGTGGTGTACTCATGAGATCTTACAGGAGTGATGAGAAGTGCTGAAAGCTGATCTGTGAATGCCATTTGTAGCTGACTTTATGCACTTCTGTTTTACCTTTGGAAAGTAAAATCCATTTCAGATTAACTTTGACAGGGAGGTGTTGAGGTGTGTGAGTCAGCACTTCCTCAGGTGCTGCTGCCAGCGCGTTGGGAAGACAAGGAATTGTGATGGATATTATCAATAACAGTGTTAGCCTGAAAGGAGAATTGGCAAACTGAGTTAAGAAACACTTTCCTGCCTTGTCTTGGCACACTTCAGAAAAAACTAAATTATAAGTTGTTATCAGTGTACAAAAGTGAAATTTATCTTGAGATTTAGGAACTTTTTTCCCCCCTCTACTGCCCTTTTGCAAAATAACCCTGCTGCTCTTGCTTTTCCTGTGTTAGAGTTTCCATTTTGAAATCTGGAAAAGTTGTGTGTTTTTTTTTTTTGTCTGAAACAGGCTGTTTGGTAGGAGTCAGTACAGCATGATTGAAGCAATGAGGGATTTAATTCTTTTTATTCACAATCGTGGAGCTATATTTAACAAGCCTTTCTAATAATCGTTCCACTATACTGAATTATGTATTGATTCTTTTCCTACAGTAGCTTCATTACAGAATTCCAGAAGGAAAACGGGCTTTTAGATGTTAACCTGAAACTCTTCACAATTTTGAGTATTGTATTACAGATAATTCTGTGAGGACCTAATCATACATTGTTTGATTTCAATGAAACAAC
Organism: Pseudopipra pipra; assembly: GCF_036250125.1. Classification (NCBI taxonomy): domain Eukaryota; kingdom Metazoa; phylum Chordata; class Aves; order Passeriformes; family Pipridae; genus Pseudopipra; species Pseudopipra pipra. Next base: position 5,384,097 of record NC_087562.1, read on the forward strand.
TCTCACTGACTTCACTGAGAGCTGGCTGAGACTTGGGCTGAACTATTGCCTTGCTATTGGAAGTAAAATAAGCATTTTGACTTAATTTTCAACTCTTTCATGGTTTTACATTTTAGCTCTGCTGTGCACATGCTCCTGCTACATCATAGGGTTGTTTAAGTTAGAGAAACTCTCTGAGATCTTCGAGTCCAACCATTCCCCCAGCACTAAATCATATCTCCAAGTGCCACATCTGCACAGCTTTTAAATCCCACCAGGGATGGTGACTCCACCACTGCCCTGGGAATCCTGTTTCAGTGCTTAATAACCCTTTCAGTGAAGAAATTTCTCCTTAAAGCCAACACAAACCTCCCCTGCTGCAACTTGAGGCCATTTCCTCTTGTCCTGTTAATGGTTCCTTTGAGGGAGAGATTGACCCCCACCTGTCTACACCCTCCTTGCAGGTATTTGTAGAGAGCAATAAGGTCTCCCCTGACTCTGCTTTTCTCCAGGAAAAACATCCTTGGCTGCTCCTCACCAAGCTTGAGCTCCAGACCCTTCCCAGCTCCGTTGCCCTTTGGCCACGCTCCAGCACCTCAATATCTTGTAGTTCCCGCGATGTGGAGAGGACTGTGAACCCCCACTGCAGCTTTCAGGGAGACACCTGTAGAAGAGACTTAGAAATTAAAACTTAGTTGTGCTTTTTAAATCATAAATTTTGTTGAGGGGGCTCTCACAGGTGCCGTGTGTTCCAGATGAGGAGTGTGGGAGCTGGGTTTGTGGCTCTGGTTGCACAGGTTCCTTTGGCTCAAATTCCAGGGATTAACAGCCCTGGGGCGTGCAGGGGTCTCACTTCATTGATTTTTAGTGGTTGCTGTTACAGAAAGTTAAGGGTGCCATTTAAGAGAGACAAACCACCATATTAAAATTAATGCCTTTGATTTGCTTGGAATCATCCGTAATCCGTGTGGACCTGTCATAATTTATACCTTGCTTGGCTACAGCGATAAGTCTAAAACTGTCACATAATCTGCATCAACACTTGTGCACGAGAGAAATGACACATCCTGCCTGCTGCAGTAGGTGTCAGGGTATTTATCTCTCACTGCCTTGAAGGTTGGCCTCAGCTTAATTGGTGTTTCTCGTTATTTATATTGGTAGGAAAAATAGGATTAAATACCAGGAGAGAAAGATGACAGACGTTTTGCTTCATAAGATAAATAAAAATCAATTTCTGTTTGTTTCCAAACGTGATAAATGTGGTTGGGTTTTTTTGGTCTCCCCTGCTGCCCCCAAAGTCTTGAGGGTCTCTTGAGGATAATCTTAATAGGATGAAGTGGCCTTTGAAAGGCAATTAGCAAGATTCCCATGAACTGGGCCGTGTGTGGGCCACGTTCAAACCCCTCCTGATTAATGCTCATCTTAATTCCATTTCTTGGGATTTATTTACTCATTTCACATACAGTGTATTTAGTTCCTTCAACTCTGCTCTGTGGTTTGAAAGCATCCTGCTGCCTTTTGATCTCATGTACAGCTGCACTTCTACCTGTTGCCCCAGTGAGCAGAAAACAGCCCCATAAGGGCTGTACAGCAGTGGAAAGGGAGCTTAGATAACAATCAGTAAGTCTGATAAGTACCAATAATTAATACTGTAATGATGCTTAGGAGAAAGGGGATCAGCAAGGAAGACACTGGGCTTTTTAGGATGAAATTCAGCACCTTGTGTCAACTCTCCTGATTCTGTTTGGAGGAATCATGTTTCCTGGGAGCTGTGGAACTTGCACTGGAACAAAGCTCAGGGGGACAGCTCTGCTCTCGTAACACAGGCCTTGTGTGCTACACCCACTAAAATGATTTTTATTTCTTTATTTTTAAACATCCTTCCTATGAAAGAAATTTTGCAATTTGTCCCTTCTTGCCAAATCTCCTTCCATGGCCACATTTTAAGAATTCCAGGAAGAGCCAGGATCCTCTTAAGTGTCTCCCAGCAGATGCTATTCGGGTATGTCTAATTAATATTGTGCCTTTAGTACTGTAACTCCTCTGCTCAGGAAGACTCTACCTCCAGGAGGCTTTTGAACTCATTTGATGTGCTTCAACACCTTTTGTGAGCTGCACTTTTATTTCTTTTATGTTTATTTCGGTCTTTGGGAATTAGTGCAGCTGGGAAAGCGAGGTCCCTGCCACCCACCTGCTTCCTTGTGCTCAAACACTCCAGCACCAGCCCACCTGCAGCCCAGAAATAACAAACAAACGGCTCTGACCAGAAGGTCTCAGCAATCAGCATGTCCCTCTTGTTCTAAAATTAAATGAGATGCAGAACCTGCCTCAAAACAGTCTGTTTGAAGGGAGGTCCATTATTGAAACTGCATCCAATTTACACCACGTACAGCAGCATCCTGTAGCTGGTAAATAGTTCTAACTGCCAAAAGTAATATGACCTCTGAGGCAGGGAATGTCTTCTTCCATCTATTTTCAGTTTGTGAGAATCTTAGTGGACCACTGTTGGAAATAAATGGAGATTAGTAAGTTTTCCTGGCTTTACAGTACTTCATAAAATGTTGAAAATATTAAAATAATTCAATATGTTCTTGAAAGATAAACATGAATACGGCACTGGAGGCTTGGGAGTCTCGAGTTGGGGTGTTTCTCAGGGTTGTTTGGGGTGCTTTGTCCTGTGCACAGGCTGTTGCTGCCAGGCTGAGAACCTAATGCTGAAGGGACCTTTACACCCAGATGGTCATTTTAAACCCACTGTGCTAAAATAGTGATGGGTCAGATCTGAACTGGAGGGAGTTGCTGTCAGCACCTCCTGACTTATTCCTTTCTGGGCTCCCTCGGGACCTTTGCAGTGTTTTCTACCTGGAATTGTTTTTATTTAGCTGGTTTCACTGCGTATTGATCTTTAGCTGTCAGCTACTTTACAGGCAGCACAGTGTGTTTATTGTGAGGATGGGAAACAGGAATTCACAAAGTCCTGTCCCTGTTGCTCCTTAATGAGCTACAGCTGCATTTCTGGTGGTAAAGGGAACGTGCTCGGGACTGCTGGATGGCACTGACACCGGTGGGCACTGATCTGCCTGTATCCATACATTAAATTCTCTGCAGGTGGCTGCAAACAAACTGTTTGCTGTGTGTGATCCCTGCCCCGTGCATGCTCTAAAAGCAGGGCTGAGAGTTTGCAATTAGGCTGCCACAGGGTAGCACAAACAGAAAACAGAAGGAGCTGGACCAAATGGCAATATGGGGTTAGGTGTAGTTCTTGACAGCGTTTGCCAGATGCAGTAGCTTTCCATGGAGGATTCAATACGGAGGGAAAATTTAAGAGCAGTAAGAGCTGGGAAAAAAATGCTTAAGGCTGTCAGAAATGCCTATGGTTATGAAGTTAAGACCCTAGAAAAAGCAGTGCTTTTCCTTGGCCTTGCTTATTGCACTATGTACATAAATACTTCCAGTTAAATCACTGAGTCTGCTGGCAAACTTATGCAAGCACTTATGAGGAAAACATATGCTTCTGTGGAATGCTGACTGGGAGTTTAGCTAATGATCTATTCAGCTCTGGGTGCCATACACAGATCACGAAACATTTACTTCCAATAATTAACTGTTTTGTAGCTTGGGGGTTTTTATTTCTTGTTTCTTTTTGTTCTTTTTTAATCCTACTCAGGCTTATTGACAAACATGGCTTTCTGCTCTGCTCTTGGAGAAAGTTGCAGCTGCAAAGGTCCCTTGAGTTATGCCAATCATTTGCAGATGTTCTTCTGAAAGCGAAAATTAAATAGATTTTCTTGATGCCAGTAAATTAAAGAAAAATGTTAGATAGGCTCTTATCTCTAAAAAATGTGTGCTTTGGTCACAGTGCATCAAATACTGCTAATATAATGATGACCTTTTAAAAGAAAACACATTATACTGTAGCTGTTTTTGTATTATAACTGTGGAATGGTGGTATGCAAAAGTCAAGTTATTAAACAGTGGGAGAAATGGAGTGAAAATAATCTATTTTGCTTTCATCTGATATTGCAGTTCTGATAGGAACAGCCTTCTCTTTTTCTCCCTGTATTAAGTCATGCTCTTCTTGAAATTATAAAACAGAGAGAGAGATGAAATACACGGCAACATTTTGGAACATCAGATCCTACCAAGTTTTGATGAATTGGGTCAAAATCTCAAGGACCAAAAGCTGTTGGTCAACAGCAAAACTGAGCAGAACTGCAGAGGGAGATAAGCAGGGTCCTCGTTCACACTCATCATGGTCAGAGATTAAGAAATGAGGAACAAATATCAGCCTAGAGACCAGGCACTTGCTCAGAACTAAGACTTCCATTTCCTCCCCAGCAGCCTCAGGTTTCACGTGGGGAGTCATTTGAGCAAAGATCCTCCAAAGGTATTAAAGCCCTTTTGCTGACTTGTGCCCAGATATCCACGACAGAAACGTGGAATCCGAACCTTTTTTGCAATTGTGTTCTCTGATTGATTAAACTCACATTTGCAAGTTATTGAATACCTGCAGGTGCTGAATCAATTCTAGTTGCATTCCAGATATTTGCTGGAGAACTGGGACTTAGTTCTTAGGGCTGTTGTTCTGATGCCTTTTCTACCAGTTTATTCACTTGGAAAATATTTTTTTTCATTTTTTCTTATCTGTGCAGAATAAAAGAGGAAATTTTCTTTTATTTGGCTATCTCCTAATGGGGTGGGCTCAGACAAAGAGAACTAGTCTAAAACATCTGTGAGCTTTAAGAAGCCATTTTTAAGAGAAGAAGACTTGGCTTCTTGGCATGGTGATGACATAACTGAGCTACTTTGATGGGAGGGATTTAAGATTTCACATGTTTGATATGGCTGCTTCTCCAAACACTAATTCTGAGGTTTGATCCCAGTGAAGCTCAGTGCCGGGTTAGACTGGCCGATGATTTAATTCGGCACATTTGGAAGGTGGTGGTAACTTCCTGTGGTAGTTTAGCCTAGGCCTTCCTTCCATATCAATTCCCAAGCCTTGGTGTGTGTCTGGTGGAATGTCCTGTGCAGAGCCAGCAAGGAGGAGGCCTTGCTCTCCCTGGGGGCACCAGGGCTTTCACTGCCAAGTTGTTTGCAAGTGGCTCCGAGGCAGCGCAGGGACCGTGAGATTGTGCTGTGTTTGCACAGGGAGTTAAATAAACATCTCATGCTGTTATAATTTTCTGGTTTTCCCACTGTATAAACAGCTGCTGGTTGCTTGTCAATCAGCTTCTACTTTGGTGCTGCTAATTACAGAGAGAATCGTTAAAAACTGACTGAAAAAAGTTGCAAGGCTGATAGCAGAGAAGTCAAAAGGTTCTCAAATGTTGTGTTTATCTCCTCTCAAGATAAAGGTTTTTCAGAAGGCCTTTCAACCTGCAGGATCAAAGGGAGCATTTTGTTTGTAATGTGTACCCATCACTGCATACTTTAATTACCATTCTTGTTGCCTGTCTATTAACAAACCCCACCAGACTCTGCACAGGAAAACATTAATTTGGGAGTAACGGACAATGTTGTGTGAAACATATTGCTGGATATAACTTATCCAATGCTTGAAGAATTAGACCAAAGTCATGCTTCGAATATTGCGTGTTCTCCCCTCCAACTGACAGTAATTAACAGCAGTGCTTTGCCACTGTAATCAGCAGGAGATGTTGAATTGCCTCCTTTGAAAGCTGGGCTCCTTTCTTGGGCTGCTCCCTCACAAAGGCTCCCAGTCTCTTTTCCACCTCAGTGAGTCTGGAGGAGACTTCATTTGAAACAAACCTACTCTGTTCTGCAGAACCCTTTCATATCAACAGCCCTCAAACCTCCTAAGACTCCTGAGTAAACTCTTACTTTTAACATTCAAATTAACCACCTCAGCACCATTTGGATCACCTTGGCCTGGCAGTTCTACGGATTCCGTGGTAGGCCGTGGGGAGACCAAATTTACTGCTTTTATTAACAGCATTTTAGGTCAAGGCTGTTGTTTGTGTGCCTGGCAGTTGATTTGAGCACATATGGCAATGCCAGCACGTGCCAGGCACGTCTGGCAGATTTGTAACGTGAGGATCAACAACACTGATGCTCTGAACAGTCAGTAGATGAGCCTGGCAAGGAGATCCAGCATGTGAGTAGCCTCACTGAAGAACTGGCCACCCTAACTTCCCTGGGCTGCAGTGCATGCCCAGCAGGTCCTGACCCGTGTAATGAATAAGTTTAAATGCTTGTAGTAATTTTTTCGAACTGATCTCTGTAAGGTTAAGGCTGCTCAGTTTGAATTAGCTACAGCATAGAACCAATGCAATGGACACAGTTAAACACTGTAATTCTTGGTCAATCAATAAGCTGAATATGCTGACAAAACCTGCTTGTTTAGTCATTGCAAATGGGCAAAGTTTAAGTGCCCTTTCCTCTTTCATGGGTTCTGCAGCTCTCAAGAGTCAATTTTTTTCCTGGAGAATTCTCTATCAATACACTGCATAAATTTAACACTATCAGTCTTTAAGCTGGTGTTTATTTTGGAGGGCTTGTAAACCATGTCAGCCAGGTTGGAAAAGACCTCTGGGATCATCAAGTCCATCCCTTGATCCAATCCCGCCGTGGTTCCCAGATCACGGCACTGATGCCACATCCAGTCTCATCTTAAACACCTCCAGGGACGGAGAATCCACCCCTCCCTGGGCAGCCCATTCCAACACCTGATTACTCTCTCTGTAAAAAATTTCTTCCTAATATCCAACCTAAACCTCCCCTGGCAGAGCTGAAGATTGTCTTCTGTGGCTTGACTGCATTGTCTGCATCTGTGAGTTCTTTGTTAATCCAGGGCATACACCTCTCTTCTGATCATGTGCTCTTAGAAACCTTAGCACGAGGTAATTGCTATTTCTGTTTTCACATTTATTTTTATCCAAACCCACTATCTGGTGCACGTTTGCAAATCGGTGAGTGAAAGGTTCGGGTTTGGGTTTTTTCTTTCCTTTTCAGACTCAGAAAAGCTCAATCAAGTTTCAAAATGTCCCCTTGCTTTACGACTTCTGTGAGGTGTTTGCCACCTGTGGTAGCTCTGGGTGTCTGCAGGAGGGGAGACTCAAGGTCAGCAAAACTGAAGGCAAAGATTTTGTGAGGCTCTCCTGCCTAAATTGGCACTTTATTTCCAAGCACAGAGGGAAGAACTGCTGACATTGTTGGAAGTCATGGAACACGTTACAACATTTCAAAGCCTCTGAGAATGTTTTCATCCATTTTTCTTTTATTTTGAAGAAATAGTAGCACTTATCTGTCAGACTAAAGCTGAGTTCTCTTCTAAAGGCTGATGTTGAGACTGCTGGCCATTTTGAGGGAGAAAAATTAGATTAAGTAGAGGTTCATAGATGTGTTTTAAGTCCACAGGGTTTTTTCCTGTCAGTACAGTCTCTCTTGTGCACCTGCTAAATTATTTCATCATTTATTCTCATTCAAAGGGCTCAGTGAGTTACAGAAATTATTACTGTATATTAGGAAATTTAATTTTTACGTGTACTGGGAATCCTTCAAGAATTACTTTCCTCTAACTATTAGAACAATAAATTACTTTCCTCTGTCTTCCTCATGTATTGGGATCTTGATTGCCCTTATGAGGATCCTAAATTGTACATTTTTGAATTTCAGATCACGATACCTGTCCCTGCTCCTCCAGAGTTTGTGAACAGTATTGGCCTTAAAAAACCCAAAGCAACAAAATAACACCCCCCCAAAACCAAACCAAACATCAGCATTGAAATTTTGTTGTAAAAAGAAATTCTGTAAATTATTCCTAAACTGTTTATTATTAGAGTCTGCAATTATTGAAGTTAATGTACCTTAATGGACTTAATATAGGCAGAAACATAAGGGGAGGTATAGTTAAAGTTGCCTAAGCATTTTCATTCAACTTATTAGTTTTCTTAATTTCTCATATGTGAGGCATTTTTCCTCAGTTGTTGTCTGTATTTTTATTGAGTCTGCATTTTATTTTGCCTTGAAAAACAAACCTCAGCCAAAAAGAGCGAAACAGTTTTCAGCTCAAAAAAGGAAAACAGGTATTTTTGTGTGCAGAAGGAAAAAGAAAATGTCCATTTTCTTTCTGTAAAAAACAAATCCTGTGCAGCTCACAGTTCAGCATGTGTAGGAGGACAGATGAAATTCAGGAATGCAGTATTACTCATTGTGAAGAGATGTTTTTATTTGGGTGAAAGCTGGTTTTGATTTGGCAGGGTAGAGGACTTTGTTTAAATAAATAAAATAGCAGAATATGTGTGTTTATGGCTTGCTCTCTTGGGCTGTGTGAATGGAGCCTTTGGTACTTTTATAAGATGCAGGCTCAGGTAAAACCAGCTTATTTTCTCTGTACGTGGCATCATGTCATGTCTGCCCCAAAAGTGTGGGTTAAGTTCTTCTATTTCAATAAATGATGATTCCAAAGTGCTAAAAAAGTGCTGTATTAAATGAAGAGAAAATTCTTCCTTTAAATAAAAGTGCAAAAATGCCATAGGTAAGTTTACATGAAAACTCAGCTATTTTTCCCTGGCAAGAATGTTCTGTAATTGCAGAGTTGCATCCTAGTTGTGAGTGGAACTTTCTTACTTATATTTTCTTTCGAAATCTCAGCAAAATTAAGTCCATGAAATTAATTTATACCTTAGAAGCATTTTAGAAGGCTGTAGAAAGTGTTACCTTCTTGTTGCTGTGAAATCATTCTAAATGATAAATACAATGCTAAATTGTATTAAAAAGCTCCAGGATAGAGAAAACAGAGCATAAGGATAAAGGTCATATATATATATATATATATATATAATTTCTCCTTTGTAGTTCAAGTGAGGCAATCTGACATTGCACAGTCCACTGAAAGGCACCTTTTGCAACAAAATAGTTGGAAGGTGTATAAAATAATTTTTGGCTGTTTATTCCAAGTCATCCTTGGAATGGTAGTTTGTGTGCAGAGACTGTACCTCCTCCTGCTGATTCACTGGGGAGTGGAGTGCGAGGTAGTGAAAGGGAACTCTGCAACAGGTGCTAATTGAGGGATATTGTGGATCTATGGAATTGCTTTTGGAAAAGGGGCTGACTGTTCTGCTTCTGATTGGACCAGCGAGGCACCCACTGCTCTCACACATTGGCTTTCTTGGCATGCCATTTTCCTCTTTGCTGAAATTTTTGATGCTGGGTCCTTTAGACTTTTACCTGGATTACTGAGAAAGAAGGTGGATACACATCAGTGGGGTGACCTGCTTGGGAATCCAGCAGGAGAACAGACAGAGCCAGACCATGGAAGCACTGAGAAACCAGGCTGGAATGTGGTAACTCTTTGAGTACTTGATGAAAAAATTCTTTGTTAGAAACAGGGATTCTTCTGCCTGTGTATCATGTCAGCCATAGTGGTCAGGAATCAAAGCACAATCAAGATTAAGTAGAGGTTCATAGATGTGTTTTTAGTCCAGAGGGTTTCTCCTGTCAATACAGTCTCTCTTGTGCACCTGCTAAATTATTTCATCATTTATCCTCATTCAAAGGGCTCAGTGAGTTACAGAAATTGTTACTGTATGTTAGGAAATTTAATTTTTATGTGTACTGAGAATCTTTCAAGATTTTCAGCCCAAAAGGGCTGAGTTGAACGTGCAAGTAAAAGAAGGTGTAGAAGCAAAGCAACCAAGCTATGAGCTGGCTTATGGATCTTTGAGGAGTTTGGATTGCAACACAACTGCCAAAGCAGAGGAACTCCTGCTACATCATGCTCTCAACCAGACCTAGAAAGGAAGGTGGTGCCAACGGTGTGCTCTTTGTTTCTGAAGGGAAAGCAGGAGTCAAAGGAATAATGTTGCCTGCAACACCCCACATCACTAGAGCAGTTAAGAGGTTCTGGGGTACTGTCTCAGCAATTTTGGAACAGTTAAAAATAGTGATGGCTGAGTATTATAGAGTGAGTCCAAGCCAAAGAGAGACAGATGTGGCAGAGATGTGGGAATCTGGCCTTCATGGCACAGCAGGAATTGAAATGCCCAACCCATTCCCAGGGTCAGAATCCTCTTTTGCCATAGAAGGAAAAAAAGCAGCTGCAACGTGCAGTAACTGAACAGGGATTTTGGAGGAGGAGGAGGATGAAGACAAATGTTCTGTCACATCCCAAGCATTCAAATGACTGTTCATCACAAACTTCCATCTGTCCTGTCTTCAGCTGGTCCGTGAGATCAAACACTGACCTGTGTGGCAGAGAGAGCCCAGCAGCTCTGGAGGGCAGAATTGTTAGGCTTGAGAAAGATGATCACTTAAGAATGCCTGGCAAAATCATTCCAAGGCCAGTGCATGGATAAAGTGCAGTTATTAAAAGGCTGGAGTGATTCTCCAGGGTAAGCAAAGTTGTGAAACTTCTGTGGCAGAGATGGGAAGTGTCCTATATTTCAGAGTAACAAAGGGCAGTAGTCAGCTTTCTGGAAGAAAGAGTTCAGCCTCAGCAAAGAGACATAAAGAATATGAAGGTTATTAAACAGTGTGTGATGTGTGCAGCCCTTTGCAGATATGTCTTTATAAAACATTGGGGGGGAGAGGGAAGAGCAGCAGAACTAATCTGGAGAAATTGTAAAACTCAGAACCAAGCTCCTAAGTTTCAGATTGTTGTATCTTTGTTTTAACAGCAATTCTTACCTTATTTTTTCTCTTTAATTGCTGTTTCCAGTGTACACTTAAGGCAATTGCATTCACAGATTTACTTTTTTATTTACAAAAAGGGTTTGAATATACACTGTGCATGTTAAACAATCACCACAGCACATTTTTGTCAAAACAGATGATTATGAACATAGTACAACATGTTTTTCAGCTCACTTGTGTTGGATTAGAGCTTAATATCTTTTCTCTTTATGTTTATTTTAAGATTCACTCTTTAATCCCATTTTCATGCAGTTAAAGATTTCCTTTCTTGCAGCTTTTTCCAGCTTCTCTGCCTGTCACCTCTGCAGCAGATCTGAACCACACTTTTAGTGTTTCTGCTTAGACTGACTCTTATTAGTTCAAAGCAGAGCTACATATTTTAAATTGATCAAGGGTTCTAAAGCAATTATAACAACTGCTTTTGGAGGACACAGTTGCAGTTTTCATTTTGGCATTATATGAAAGTGTAAGTTTCTTCAAAGCTGCAAACGTAAGCGAGTAAGAGGCAGCTGGTAATTATTTTCTAATAAACATAGGGAGTACATGAAAAACCTTAGGGGACATACACATTGCCTGCAGAGCAATTAATAAAAATCTCAGGAGGCTTAAAAGAAAATTCAGCCTGAGAATACATGTCCATTTGGCTGTGTATTTGAGTCCATTCCAAATTAACAGGTCTGTTGTGATCAAATTCGCTGTTTGTTTACAAACACCCCTTCGCTCGTTGTCGTTCAACAGACTTCAGGGGAAAAATATTATTCTTTATCAGCTCCTAATTTTATTTATAAAATGCTTTCAGCCTCAAATGTCTGCTTCTTCTAGAGCCCAAATAATTAAAGGTTTTATTTCTTAATTCTCTCTCTTCTAGCTTGTTTTGCTTGCAAACATTTGAGCACAGAAAAAAACTTAATGAATCTCCGCTTAATACCAACTGGCAGAATTCATGTCCTCATGAACGATTCGTATTATGTATATTATTACCTTTTCTCCTGCATTTTGCTAAATCAAAGGTGTTTATTGCCAGCTGCAGGCAAAAGAGACACTCATGACCACTGGAGACCTTGAGAAAAGAGCAGAGAAACTATTTATTGTAGAAAAGCCGTGCTCGTGGTTGCACTCGGGCTACAAGTGGTTTGTGTTTGCAAGGCTCAAAAGAGAAGGTGAAGCCAAAACTGGACCTGAGGGGGGAGGGAGGCACAGGGAGTTTGTCTGAGCTGAGTAGTTTTGTTCAGGGCTGGTAAAAACCTGACAAGCTGCAAGGCTGGGATGTCAAAGCAGCACGTGCAGCGTGGTTTGCTGTCCTGTAAGGCAGAGATGGAGGTAACTGGATCAGGAGAAATGCATTCCAAGTGCAGGAAAAGACTAAGTGAAAGGAGCAAAAACATAAGCTCAAACTTCTGTAAAATTTAGCTTTCTCTTTGGGTGGAAGAGAATTGCTATGAATTGCTCAGGAACCCTCAAATCAGTTGGGCTTGTTGTTACTGCCCAAGTACCAGACTCTGGGGGGCTTGATAAAATGAGTGAAAGATGTTAAAAATGCAGAGTAGGTTCAGCCCCTGCTGAACCCAAAAGTTGTGAGTTTGATATCAAAAATGTGTCATTGTGGGTTTGTCATTTAAATCCAAGTCCTCCGTGTTGCAGCTTGTCATATCTTCATATTAATGCTCTTTTGTCATCAGCCCCATTGTTTGGCCTTCCCAGAGACTATATTGTATCCTTTTGTAAGATATTACATCTCAGACACTAAAGCTGTGATAAATCAGAAGTTAGAGTTTTTGGAAAGCTGCTGAGTGTTAGTGGTTCAGATACAAACTTCTCAGGTGCTCCTGGTTCTCTGCCTAATTTCTGCACCTGACAACATGGTGAGACTTTAGCCATTGGTACTGGGGAAATAAAGAGAGAATAAAAGAAGTGTACAAATGCTTACACTCACCCCACCTTTCGCTAGAAATTATTTAGGATATCTAAGTGAGATGGACCAGGACTCTAGGAAATGATTCTGTTATCAATGGAGAAAAATGGGAACCATCAGGGAGTGGTTTTAGCCTTCCTGACACAGACACAGTCACTTCTGGAGGTGACTGTGGAGAGACCTTAAGTTGACTGAGCCCCTGTCGAGGTGTTTTGTAAGCCTGAATTAAGTGGAAAAACGCTGCACTTCTGGGCGTTTTCCTCGGTTGTTTTTTCAAGTCTCCTTAGGAAAATGGATTCTTCCAGTGTTCCAAGCTGGATTGCACCAGTTTTTTACAGGTATGAGCACAGCAACCAACTGCAGCACTGGCTCGTGGGTGCTTTCTGCTCAGCAGAAGGGACAGCGAAGGTTATTAAACACAGCTGCTGGAGCGTGATACAAACCTGTGTCTGCTGGAGCACCATAAATCATGCTGCTCCAAGACAGCAAGAACTGCTGCTGTGGCCTACAACCAGCAAGCCTCCCTCTTTTTCCCTTTTTAATGCAAACCATCCCATTATGAAATACCTCGTAGTTTATCATGTTCTGAAGCTCTTGCACCACGCCAAGTGCGCTGGCATGGAAATCATTGCAAGGGGCACACCAGCTCCTTTAATACTCCGCTTTCTGTCGTTGCTCTGGGAGCCAGATAACAAGTTGAGGATTGCTGCACACTTTATATAGTTCTTGTGATGTTATTTTCCTTTTACAAATAACTAGCATTTTAAAATAAACTGATAAAAAGCCTGCTCTCTGCTGATACGGTGGTGGCAACTGCTGTTGCGCTGGGTGTTAGGTAGGGGAGAGCATTCTGTTACTAGTGGTTTTAAGTCATGACTGATGCTTTGTGCCAACAACAGAGATACAGATTCAAATTTAAACAAACTACCCAGGCAGTGTTTTACAGGATGTGTTTCTTGTTGGCAATTTGTTGTTCCTGACAACCTCGGCTCCTCGGGCCGTTGTTCCGCCAGCCGCTGGGATTAGAACACAAACAGCCTGAGCTTATAAATGTTTCAAAGCCACCACGATGGAACAGCAGAATTTTAAAATGCAATCAGATATTCTTTTGGAAGTGGTTAATGTGAAAGAAGCCAGATTTGGCGGGGTTTGATTTTATTTTTGATGCAGCATCAGTTTTAATACTTTAGTATGTTTTTCTTATGCTGCTCCTTGCAATCCAGCTGCTTCCCTTGGCTTCCAGAAACGAAAAAGCCAAGGCAAAGCCTGGAAAGCTACAGGAAGAAAAGCTTTTGGTGCTGGAAGGCTCTGCTACTTCAGGTCCATAACAGAGTGCATTTTTGTAGAATTGATCTTTTTCAGACAGACAGGCTCACAAAGCTTCTTCACAGCATCATTTCATTATTGAAGGCTTTCCTCTCGACTGTGCTACAGAAGCATTTGGTATTTCTCACTGGACTTTATCTAATGACAAAGAAGCATGTTTTGAACTTTAGAATGCTGGGGTTTGTCAGTCTGGCTTTTTATTTATTCTTTTTAATTAGAACAATTCTTTCTAACAAGATTAGCACACGGAACGTGGCTCTTTGAGATCTGCTCTTCTGGGGCCTTCACCTTTATCACACCTGAGCCTCAGAAGTTCCCCTGGCAGCTGCTCACAAACTCCTTTGTAAAGTACAGCCCATTTCCTTATCTTCCCGTGGTAACGTTTCCCAAGTGTCTGTCCAGAGGCATTCAATTCCAGATCTCCAAATTAAAATCTGTTCTAAAGAAATACCTGACAGACTGGTGCTCTTTTGTCTCCTCTATCAGTTTGTGACATGAGATTAGGTAAAAGGTGTTTTTTATACAAAATGGGGTCTGCATTTCTTATCTTTGTTCATCCAAAATGACAAAGTTAAATGTATCAGGCATGAATGTTTTGTGGCAGGAGAACAAACAGTTTATCAATCTGGTTATGATTTCATTAAATCCTTTGATCCTCTTGATATTGCTGCTTACTTTAATACCAAATACCATTGATGCAAAGTTTTTTCGTTTTAGGAGTCAAATGTTCAGACTTGGTGTTTTGGAGTAATAATGTGGCCTATAGTTGTTTCATGATTATACCTTTTGTTTACCCACATGTTTGAAGCCATATAATTATAGAATTAATAGTCCAAAGCATCATGAAACTAACATATTGTTAATGTGATTACTGCAAAATATCACAAATTTGTGATATTTACCACCTTATTCAGTCCTTTGACTGTGGAGAAGCTGTATATTCCAGTTGGCAGAAAAAAAACCCCAACCCTGCTCTTGTTAAGATAGTTTATGTGAAACATATGGCCCTGGGATGCAAACTCTAACATTAGTTATAAAGTTAGACTCTTATGTTAATTTGCTGTAACAGATTCTTCAGAATCATGTTTTTTAAATATAATTATTAAGAATCTATTTCTTTTTATTTTGTCATTGAAATACTGTTTTGAAGCTCTCTCTCTCTCTCTCTCCCCCCCCCCAAAAGAATCAGGATCAGAATGTCTCCTTTGAATACTTTTTACTTTTTATTCAGCATTTTTAGTACTGCCCATACAAAGGTTTAGGACAGAATTAGTCACTGCTTTAATTATTGTTTCCTTTCTATAGTCATGAACTCATTTCACACACATCCTCCCCCACAAAGCCCCACCAAAACACGTTCTTTGTCTGGCATATCTCTGGCTGCCATGAAGAGGTGGCATTTCACTGACTTACAACAACTGAAGCACTTGTCCTCTCATTTCAGAGGTCTTGGATAATTCTCACACAGGTTTTCATTAGTAATTGTGTTTCTAGGACTCTAATCCTGTTCCCCTGGACAATATGGCAAAAGTCCAGTTAAATGCTTTGAAGTCAAGAATAAGGGGACTGTTCAGAACTGGGTGATAGGAACCTGCTGGCTGTGTCATGATTCTCTCAATGTGCTGTCTTGCACACAGTCATCTCTGACAAAGCGCAGTCAAAAAATGCAAGTTATTGTTTTCATAGTTATCACCTCAAATTTGATCTTGGGAAGATCCCTAAACGAAATGAGATTTCCCCTGCCTGTCAGTGCCAGGCTTTGGTAAAAGCTCTGCGCTGTGACTTGGCAGCAGGTCCAACCTTGCTGCCCACGGGCCATATCCCGTGTGGCTTGGGCTTGGAGCAGACCCATGAAGCTGAGGAACAGCTGGACTGCACTGAGTTTGGAATTAACCTCCACTAAACCCAGCCTGGGAGGGATCTATTCTTAGCCTTGTGTGAGCGCGGAATGTTTGGCGCTTCCTAAGCCAGAATTAACCACTAAAACCCTCTATGAAGGGCTGGAGCAGGTGTTTGGAAATGAACAAAGAGCAAATTCCCCAGCATGAAACGGGCAACCCAGCCATGTTTAATTCTGCACCTTCAGGCTGCTGAACCCTGGGAGCTTGGAGGCAAATATCTACGGCACCGGAATTGCGATGAAATATGATTTATCCCTTAGACTTAAAAGGGAGGAATTTGTTACCTAACTGTGCTTTAATTCATTGCTGTCATTAGAGCAGAGCATAATATGCTTATTAGAGCTCAGGGAAGCGATGATAATGCTCAGCTTTTTCCCCCAGTACAGTAAGAGTTGGGAGCCTGTTCCATACTCTTTATCTTTGTGTACAGTATCTGACTCCTGCTGCTGCCAGAGATGTCTTCTGTGTGGCTTTTGGTGATGAATGCAGGATTCCTGTAGGACCTGCAGACCTGCTCTTTCTCACACACATTTTGAAAACCCTCCTGCTCTCATGGATTTTGTTTTATCTGGAAACACAGAAACATTCCGTGGCCTAACAACAGTACCATGAGATAAAGCCAGAGTTAGCTCAGCTTCCACATGGAGCTTCCTGAAACGCTCCTTGCTTTTGTGTCTCAGTGCAGGGTTATGTTTCTGTGTGTGCTGAGCCCTAGCTGGGATAGTCACACTAATTAATTGCTCATAACAGAGAAGTATATTAGTCAATAAACACCTTTTGTGTGTAATTAAATGGTAAACTGATGTGGAGGGATTTAGTAATCCCTAGGAATACCTGTGAATATACTGCAAATCATTGTGTTTATTTCCTACTGGAGAGTGAAAAAAAAAAAAAAAAGGACATTCTGTGTTCCACAAGGTAAAAATAATGAGGAAAAAGCTCATTTTCTGTTGCCCTGGAGCACTTACTTCTTGCTCAGTTGTTCCACTACTAAGAATTGGCTTGTCCAAAGGCTTTTATACTTAAAAACCCAAGGATTTTCCTCTCCCCACAAATGAACCAAAACACACACTCGTGTCTAAAAAGGGAAATGGTAAAGTTTCTGAATTTCTTGATCATATTCTCTTGATGCACTGGGATCTTTCCTGGCAGGTACAGCTTGACCCTTAAAACTGTGCAACAAAGTATCATTACCTGCTTTGATAACCAGAGTTGTCAGAAATGAATTTGAGGCATTTAAACAAATCCAACACGCAGGAGTCTGAGAAAAGTCTTTTACCAAAGCTGTTTTCCACACGTTTCAAGCTGCTTGTGTTAAAATCTCTGCCATAATACCTACATTTAATGCAATATTCAGGAAGAAGGAATAATCTGTAACAGATTATTAAAAAAAAAAAAAAAAGAAAGAAAAAACCACCCCAAACCCAACACAACAGGTTTATGGTAATTTATTTTCCTGCAGGTGGTACCTTACTGTTTAGATGTGATTCTGGGAAAATTTACGAATCCATGTAAGGAAAAAAAAATGTATTTTCTCCCCATCATTAGGCTCTCCTGTAAGAATGCCTTATTATAACTTTGGCAGCACTGCGGGATTTATAATATTGAATACATTGTGTCAGCTCTCTTGTTTGCAGGAGGATAAAGTTCCATTATTCAGGGCTTTGCTTC
Source organism: Pseudopipra pipra (assembly GCF_036250125.1). Classification (NCBI taxonomy): domain Eukaryota; kingdom Metazoa; phylum Chordata; class Aves; order Passeriformes; family Pipridae; genus Pseudopipra; species Pseudopipra pipra. The sequence continues at coordinate 5,401,539 of NC_087562.1, forward strand.
AAATCCTTCCATTGTCGTGCAATTAAACACAGTCCTTTTTTTAGGACTAAACCTCATACTTCAAGAAAATAAGCTTTCAAGAGGAAGCACGTAGGGTTTCTGTCTCACAGGTAATACTGAGCTCCTGCTGGGAAACCCATGAAGCTGGTGAGAACAGCATGTGGCTGAGGAGCCAAGGTTGGACACAACCTCTGTTCCTTTGGGCTCTTTGTCTGCCTTGGCCAAGGGCCACGTTCAGGTTGCAAAATGTCTGGATTGGAGGGATTTTTTTATTCTTCTTTCTGTATTTAATGATGGCACTAAAAATACGAGTAGGATTTTACAATGTTGATAACTGTTAATGAGGTGAATCGTGCCAGGGAACCCAAGTTATTTATTTGGGCCTGGTGGAGATGTAGGGGATAATTTTGAAGGGCTATAGAGGTGTTTTCTCTTTCTCTCTTCCTTGCTGAGGGCACAAATAAAGGTGGTGTGTGACTGTAGGGCTTCTGAGTACAGTCCTGTGCCCCAGGAGGCCTGCAAGGATTTGCAGTGTATGAAGGAGATGTGGGGTAATAATTTGTGTTATTCTAAAATGAGATTAGTCACCTCAAAGGCAAAATGTGTATGTTCACTGAAGTTTCTGGTTTGGTCTGATTTTTTTTTTTTTTTTAATACATCATCAGGTTAAGTCAGAGGATAAACCTCAAACAGGAATGGTTCCTGTCTCAGACTGGAAAGTTTGGGGTTTTTTGTGTTCTTAGTCACTCAAACTTAAACTGAAAACTGACAGTTCCTTTTTTGATCTATTTGATTATTACTCTCCTTAGGCAATGTGTGGTCTACACATTGTTGTTTTCTTGTTGATGTGGAATTTGCAATCTTAATAATTTTGTGGTTTTGTTAAGCAGACCTATGACTTGGTCCTCTGACATCCAGAGCATTGAATTTCTGTCAAATTCGAGGAATTTGAATTTTTTTTTTAAATTATGTTTTTTAAATACTTACCCCTTCCTCGAGCTCCAAGAGCTCTTCTCTCCCACTTTATTCCTTCTTGTAGTTTGAAAATAAGTTCAGAAATATTTCAGAACCTGGAAAAAGTATAAATGTTCCATCTGACAAAGTTCTTTGCCTAATGTAAGTCCCAGAACTCAGGCCTAAAGCCCATCTGTCACCACACAGAGCTAAAAACAAGCTTGGAAATAAGTGAATATCACAAACTTCATCATAATGAAGTTTTGGAGTGAAATGGGAAAAGAGCTGCTTCCTGTATTGTGATTCTGATGTTATTTATTGTAATAGTGTTGTTCAATTTCAATTCATAGAAACTTTTTCTTTTATAGTATTTTAAAAGTATACCTTAGATATTGTATCAAGTGATATGACTGAATGCTGGAAAATTTAGTTCCTGCTATATAATATTGCCTTGATTTCATAACCTAAATTCCACTCATAGTTCAAAAATACGAAGGAACATATTGGTTTTCTTGAAGCAGGCAATTTGGTGAACTCTTTTTGTTGATTTTCTTCCACTAATGTTCTCGCTGCAAGGGAATTTTCCCAATTGGAGGGTTTACAGATTGCTAGGACAGTAATAAAACAGATGTTCTTATGGATTTCCAAAGCTATCCAAATTAGACTTTCTCCTTCCTCCATCCCTAATGTTTCAGCTCTGCTATGCTGGAGTTTGCAGTTATTTACAGCCCAAACTCCACTGCAGTTACAGGCTTCAGCCTAAAGCTTTCTAACCAGTTAAGTCTGTTGTTAACCAGCTTAGTGTATTATTTATAACCTGAACATCAGTTAAGATAAAGCGTCCACTGTACTGTGCCCTCCTGCCTAGGAGGGTTTTCTGCCTAATTACAGAGTCAAGTGGGTTTTGCAAACATGGAATGAGCCATAGGGCACCTCTGTGTGTGCCCAGATGGTTCTGGGTCACTTATTTGTGAGCTACCACCGAGTTTTTCCCTGAATTCTGTGTTCAGACTTCTGCTAACCAAAGAGGAATAGATTTGGTTTTGAAAGGAACGAGGTGGGAGTGTCACCACCCCATTTATCCTATTGCTGTTGCTGGTTCTTCAGACCTAGAATAATAAAAAAAGTCACTAAATAATTCCTTTCTCTTTCTGAAAACCGCTCTTCCCCTGTGCTTGCTCAGAGTTTTCAGATCCCACCTTTTGTTTTCTCTTAGCCCAGCTTGATGTGTCTGGTTCTCTCAATCCTTCCCCTGGATCGATGTTTCTCTCCCCTTGATTATTTGTATTCCACTTCAGTGCCTCGTTTTGTGCAGGGCAGTGCAATATTCTGGAGGCCGTGGCAGCAGGGCTATAAAAAGCACCACTGTTGGTTTCTTGGGTCAGCAGAGAGATTCCATGGCCAAAACCACTTCTCCCTGTGTTGGTTGAATTCGGGGCACTGTTCCCTGCACCCCCAAACCACACCGAGCAGCTGTACTGTGAGAGCATTTTATTTGCATTTATCCATCACTACACGCTATGAATAAACAGGATTCTCCAAAAAACAAAGGCCTCCAGAAAACAAAGACCTCACCTAAATTCTGCTCGGAATTTATGTAAGAAATCCCCTTTGACTTCAGAGGTTTTTCAGTCAAGCCCTTGCTGGAACATTTCAGATACTGTTGTCAAGTAATTGTTCTGTAAATTGCTGTCTTTCTCTTGAGCAATTGCTCTTTCATCCTGAATTATGATGCATATTTTGGGTCTTACATGTGAAAATATCAAAAATGACATGTACAGAAGTTACATCTATTTTTGACTTTTGTTTATGTTATTGAATATAATGTAGTCAGAAAAATAAATTTACACTTTATCCTTGGGGAAGAAGTATTTCCAGGCAAATGATTATTTCAGGGCTTTTCAAAGATCAAAGACAAGGAAAGCGTTGAGAAAGAGTGAAGGCAATATTTTTTCCTCAAAATGTAGGTTTTGTTATGAAAAGTAGGAGAAAGAAAAAGAATTTCTAAGCTGTGATCCTAAAAGATATCATTAAGAGCAAGTTCATTAGTGACCTGCAGACATACGGTTGATATTACTTTGATTCCTGTCAGATGTTCATTTGATACAACATCCACCCTTTTCTGCCAAGGCCTACCTTGGAATAATTTGGTGGCCAACCTGACCCTAAAGAAAGCAGGATTTTGAATGATGTGATGGTGACCTAGTTAATATTGTTTATTGTCACAAATAGCTGATGAAATCCAACAGAAAATTGCAATGTATGTAGGGTTTGATATAGAATAAATAAAACAGAGCAATAACTCTGATGTGGAACCATCACATGCCAGAAATCCTACTTTCTAAATACAGGGAAGCATAATATGGTTTGGAAAGTCAGGCAGTGGTGACAGTATGCACAACAAACCAAACTAAGCATAGATTCAGCTCTGTTTTCAGAAATTAGTGGCTATAAAAGAATGGGACAGTAAAACTGGAAGGCCAGTTGGCTTGGAATGAGCTCTTAATCCATCATTTAATTTACCCAAACCCCCAAGCTGATGAGAAGTCCCTTTTTAGATTCTATTTAATGTTAAATGTGTGCTCAAGTGCCTCACTCTATGTGAAAAATTCAACTTTAACTCCGGAAGGATTATTAGTGTGCTGGTAAAATACAAGGGTTTGAGTGTTCTGTTAAATTGGGCAAATAACACTTGGTCAGCTCGTAGAGGATCAGGTCCAAATCTGGCACTTCACTTGTTAAATGTTATTTTTGCCAGTATTTCAGTGGGTGTAAGACACCTCTCTCATTGCCTTTGGGACAGGTTTATGTTCCAACAAGTTTTCAGTTGCACCAGTGGAGCTAATTCACTTTAAGCAGGAAGATTATTCGGGTACAATGATTTGTTATCATTTTTCCCTGTTCCATTTGTGAGGGAGTTTCTCGTGAAAAGTTGTTTTACTTCATGGTTTATTTAAATGATCGTTCTCTGGTTACATTTGTTGCCTGTACAGAAATAGGGGGCAATAATTTAGCTTATAATTGCAGGATTCTCAGACCCTATGAAAAGACTGAACAAATTGTGTATTCTGAGGTGACCATGCTCTGATAGAGGAAATCCTCTTTTTACTTTAGGGTGAGATGTTCCTTTTCCTGTTGTTTTTGTTGTGTAGTTTATTCAACCATTCAAATTTGATGGTAGGTTTAAAATTGCATGGCCTTTTCCAAAGAAAAGGGTTTGTGGTTTTTTTTCCATGTGTCCTCACCAACACCACTTCCACACCGGGTGGTTTTTGGTCCTTTTGCTTGACTCTGAAAACTGGGTTTTGTTAGACACAGAATTAACAAGAGGGGCTTTCCAGCCACCAGCAGCATTTCTCCATCACCCTGGTGGAAAGAACACTTCTCAGATAGAATTCGTTTTGGTGCCATAATTGTTGTTCTCAATAAATAAAGTAATTTCAGAGTGACTAAGGAGGCATGTCATGCATCAAATACACCATGAATGCACAGGGGATAATTATCTTAATTGTGTTATCCTTTATTTAGCTGGATGAATGGCAAGGGAGTGTGGGTTTAGTGGATGGGTTCGAGAACAACAGTATCATTTTCACTTAACTGGGTGTGCCTTTGTGTTTCTGGGGCCTCTGCTCTGACAATCAATACTCCTTATTTGCATGACAATAATGCAGAGATACCAGAGCACAGACCACACTTCCTCTGTGTTACATGTAGGATTGGAAGGAGATTTGATCCCTTCCCACATTAATTTAAAGCCCAAGTCTCCACTCATCAATTTCTGGGACTTTTTGTCATCATGTTTTCAATTATCCGTGAGGGTAAACACCCCCTTAAAGCAGTGTAGATACAGCAAAGTCATAGTAATAGACTGACAAAACCCAAATAAAACAGCAAACCCATGAATCTTTTTAATTGTATTTTTCCTTTTGATTTTTATCTCCCTCTGATCCAGAAGCTCAGAAAATCTGTTATCTCAAAAGTATCATCTTTTTGGATCAGAATATAAAAGAAGCAGGGATATGCTGGTGTTGAATAACTTTAATATAACATTATATTGACTGGCTATTTTTAGCTGAAATATATTTTGGTGTCTGAGATATGAGATATGTAGTGCAGATAGCCTTGTTCAAGGGTGAAATTTAGCATTAAAATAAGAATCAGAGATGTGAAATCTTCCAATGGTGAATCAATAATCAATCAGTAACACTCCCCAATTAAGTGCCAAACAGTTCTCATCATTGGATAATGTGCTGTAAAACCATTCAGCCTGAGAACACTCTGCTCTCTCTTTCAAACCGTGACTGGTGGTATCAGAGCATTTAAAAAATGTATTAAAAAGCTGTTGGGGCAGTTGTTAGATTTTTCTGGAGAAGCAGAAAATTAATATTTTCTAATATAATTAATTCCATATTTGTATTTTACCTATATCTTACCTTTAATATAGAGAATTCTCTGTTTTAAAGTGATTTATGACACAAGCTTTTCTGAGTTTGTTGGTATGAATTCGGAAAGCCTGATTAATATCTTCCATCACACTGTGATGTCAACTAATGCTTCTGGTTTAGTAATTCACCTACTCTGGAGGAAACTCAAAAATTATATATCCAGAGAGGACCCCTGTGATCACTTATTTCTACACCCTGTTTTTGTGGATCAGGTGATTTCCCTGAACTGGCTTTTATTTGAACATAATGGGGATATATCCAGCCCAGGATTTATCTGCAGCCTGTGACACACACCCGGCGTGTTCACATCCCTGATTGTTTGTCAGCTCCATTATTTTCCTTCAGTGCACACATTCTCTCACATTGAGACTCAACAAAGCACTTTAACACGCATATATTCCGATAATAAATGTTTTCTTACTAAAGCAGATATAAATTAAGCCTCCTGGTTTGTTCTGCTTTGGTTAAGTTCTGTTAGAGGTGCTCGAGTCATAATTTTTTTCATCACCACGTCAGCAGCAGACAAAGTTGAAATATAGGAAGTGGGACATGTGTTCCTCTGCTGTTTGATCCCAGACAGACTTGTAAAATCACCTCAGATAAAATCAACATGTAAGCAAATAACCACAGTGACAGCTTTATGTCAGGCTTTCTGGAAAGGCAACTTTCCCTTCCTGTTAATTTAGTTTAGAAGCAAATTCTCTCCTACAGCAACATCTCCCCAGCTGACATCTGAATTAATGTCATTGTTTCCCTTCTACATCATCCTTCTGTAGAACACACAAATGCTTTCCATTGACTTTTAAAAGCCAAATTTTCAGCCAAAATAAATGAGGATATGTCTATAGTAATAGACAGTGTTGTCCTGATTTACATCAGCTGGCCCCAAATATAGCAGGTCTTTTGTTTTCAAGCAGAACTTCCCTGTTGAAATAAATGGAGACTTCTGCTAAAAAAAAAAAAATCACAGAATACCCCACTGATATTATTTTAAGACACAAATGATTTTTAGTTGCAAATCCATATACCAAAATAGATTTCCTTTGCATTTTTTCCACTTACTCATAGCATTAGTGATGTTGGGTTTGCATAAATGTGTTGGAGTCCGTCTCCAGCTCCAATTGCAAGAGTTAAAGTTGTAGTTTTGTAGCATCTTTGTGTTGTTTCTTGGTCACTTAATAGAAAGACATGGTAAAAATACAGTGATGATCAAATAATTTTAAAGGTTTTTCAGGTGTGCTGTAAATGATTGTGTATTTTCAAACACAATTTTAGGCCAATTTCTTCTAAGCTACACTTAGCAAAGAGTGGAATAGTTCTGTGTCTACATACACTGCACTTATTTTGAAAATCCAAAATTCATATAGATTTCATGTAGTCTGTACAGGACAAAACTGTTTTATACATAATAAAAATGTGTACTGAGAAACAAATTGTTTTCTAATTGTTAATTGGCCCTAACTATGGCATTCAATGGACTACTGATAAAACCCTAGTCTTTCAGAGGGGAGCACTGTGTCCCTTTCAGAGAAATATTTTAGAAAACGTCCATTAGCACAGTTGTGAGCATTTCAATGTTCATTCCAATCATGTCTTTGACAATGTCCACACATTCTTTTTGTGTGAAACTGCTTTGAACCCATTGAATTTCCAGCTGAGAACCTGCTCTGGGTATTGAATTTATGACCACAATGAAATACAGTAATTGGGGATGGTTTTCTTTCCACATCCATTGGTTTGACTGGGTTAATCTGAAATAAATAGGATCAACTAATGCCATTTATTAGGGAAAAAAGAGGTTCTGAAATCCTGTGTAAACTTCCTTCCAGGAAGGGGAGTGAAGTTACATTCACACTGATTTATTCCGGCTGTAAATAGTTTAAAGGTTCTCCCAGAGTTCTCACTGGGAGTTCCTTGTGCTTGATACCATGCAGAAACACACAGATTTCAAGAATTTGATGGAAAGAAACCCTTGATCCTCAGTGCTGCATGTTTGGCTGATGGGCTCCAGTAAGACTGAATTTCCCCTTGAATGTATTGGATCCAAATTCCAAGGACTCCTGAGGAAACACTCGGGAACACGGGAACAACCCAAACACGCACAGTTTTATTTTTCTTGAAAATATCTCTTTCTGCAGACAGATACCTCATCTGTTTGTTCCATCTGCTGCAAATCTGAGGTGATTTTGACTTTGAGCTTCTCCTGTTGTCCACATTTTGCCAAGCAGGAGCTCCCATACCCAGGGACCGCCAGGCAGAGCTCACACAGAGCCTGAAAACCTCCTTTTCCTTTTCAGCCCAGCGACACTTACACGAAATATAATCTGTGACACCTTAATGACATAGATTCCCTTGCATTCTGAGCAGTCATTTCTTTTGAATAGAGGAGAAATTATATCTAAGAGCAGAAAAAGAGCCAGGGCTTTTTGTCAGTCGTGGACCATTAGGAAACTTTGCAACAGCCAATTTGGTCTACGAACCTCTCTTTTTCAACATTTAAAATGAACCCAAAAATAATTTAAAGCACAAAACTGGCATTTGAAAACAAACAAACAAACAACCCACAATGTTTATTTTTTCTGGGATTATAGGAACAGAGAAAAATACTTAAGATAGACACTGCTTGTACACAACATTAAGGCTAATTTAATTTCCTCCCCCTGTCAAATGGTGTACTTTCAATGTAAAGTTTTCCAAACTTTTCCAAGTTTCTAAAATATCTAAAATAACTTTTATATTGTGATATTTTTTTGGCTTATGTATGTTAAAAAATCCTGTTCATATACTTCTTGTTGGTATTGTATTAGTTGAAGAAGACGATGCTGTAATAACCATTAATTCTGTCTCACATACTCATTTTCAATGCAAACACTAAATTCCAAACTTTATATTTGCCATTTGCTGTTCCCAGTTCCACTTAATGCATTGTCTGTATCTCAGAACACATTCTGGAATTAAGTGGGACAAGGGAAACACAGCACAATAGAAATTGCAGGTTATTGCAATTTAAAGATATTCAGTGGTGAATGAATTTTAAAAGTCTGTCATTTGGCTATTCACAGCAGGAGAGAAAACTTGAAAAGGAATTGAGAAAAGGAAACTTCTAGCAAAGGTCTGGGGTGGGGGAAAGAGTTCCTAATGCAAGAGAGAGGAAAAGTGGTGCAGGATGAGAGCAGCTCCAACTGTGGGGAAATGAGGCTCTGGAACAAACATTTTTGGAGGAGGTCAGAGAGATCTACCAGGAGAAAGCTAGAAAAGAGCAAAGGCTGTGTCCATGGGGTGAGATCACATCCATTACAGTGTGCAGAGGCACCAGAAAAATCTGCATGAATCCCGAAGTTGATGAGGCAAAAATATCATCACATTATATCTGAAGGCACTTATGGAGCTTAAAGACTCCTGTGTTTTTCAGCTCCCTCTGGCTGTTCTGTCATCTGGGTAGGCTTTGCTGGAGCTAAGGAATCAATTAGGAAAATGGGATCAACCAGAAGAAATCATTTACCAAGGGGGGATTTCTCTTTTTTTTTTCTTTTTTTTTCTTTTTCTCCCCACTGCAAAGCAAAGCAGAACAATCCATGGTGCTAAATAATGCTGAGCTCAGAGTCTGCCTCTGGACAGAATGTTGTACTATTATGTTTATGTTCCTAGTTAAGGGAGAATGAGCAAAAAACCGGTGCCATGGAATTGGAGCTACACAAGGCAATGGTTTTGTGAGGTTTTTAGTGTTGGAGATACACTGTCACATCTGCCAAGTAAGAGACAGGGATCGAAAACTCCTCATGAGCTGATGTTGGCTGTGCTATTTAGTTCTCCAAGTCAAAAATATAGAGTTCCTAGATGAGGGAGCCCTTTAGGGAACTTTGGCTGGGATGACTGGCTGAAGAAGGAATCAATGCTGGTTAAAGTTCCATTTACAAGGGGTGAGCACCAGAAGACATGGCTTTACTTACAGATGGTAATGTTTGCTACACTGTCAGAACAGGCCTGGGTTTGGGTGCAATGGCAGGAAATCAGTTTGAATACGGCCTTGTTATAACATATAAGGTCTCTACAGTTTCCTTTAAGCCTCGTGTGAAATACTTTGAGGGCTCCAAAGCCTTGTGTTTGCCTCAGACAACTGCCCAGCAGCTCAATAACTGGCTGTTATGGCTGCTACAAAATACAGTGTTAACAGTGCTGACACCTACGTTGTGTTCAGTACCCTCTGGTGTGTCTTTGGCTGTATATGTATTTTCATTGTGCTTTAATCGTGGAGCCTCAGAGAGGAATTGTTAGTCTAATCAGCTCTCCATACTTGTACAGCCTGATTAATGCCTGCCAGGGCAGCTTGTTTGTGTTATAGGACAGATCTTCATGCTCTGATCTCAGTTGTGGTGTTTTTAGTGTTCCCTGGCTGGTGATAAAAAGGCCAACTGCTGAACAGCTGCCTTAACTGCTGTTCCTCACTGATGCTGCTTCAGCAGGCTGTGACAGAGCTGCACAAGCTGCCATGGGGTCTGGGCTTCCTTCAGGGATGCAGGAAGGTCTGGAAGTCCTGATGGGTCCTCAGCCAAGGAGGGGCCATATTAGACACAGGCTGTGGATGCTGGAGATACAACTTTGGCACAGGCAACAATTTTCCTAATTTGCTCTTGATTTGCTCGCAGTGGTGGGTTCCTCTTGTGTATCTTCTGATGTTGCAGCCAATTCCAAGAGAAATTTGTAATACCAGATTGTATGAGGGTTTTTTTCTGCATTTATGCAGATTGGGGAATGTCCTGTCTGGTTGCACAAAGCATTAAGGAAATTCAAGTTCTTCATGAATCTGTAACTCAGTCAACTCAACTGCACTGGCTGGCTCATGCAGGCTGTGAGAAGGGGTTTGTCTGGTGGAATCCGTGGTCATTCCACCTGTCCCTCCAGCAGCTGTCCTCTTGCCCAGCTCCTGTTATCCCTGTGGAGTTCCAAAGAGCAGACCCCACTATTCCGCTCTCAGCTTGTGGGTTGTCCTGTGTCCTGCTACCTTTTCCCAAGGAACTTTCTGACTTTGGATAATGTGAGTCCCCAAGGAATGTCAGACAGAGTAAAGTAAGAGCTGCTCCTTGGATATTCCATGGTTACCTTGGGAGCTATTCCTGATGTACAGCTCTTTTTGCAGGAGTACAGGTAAAGGCCGTGGTAACATCAAAGGGTTTTAAACATATGACCAGAAAACAAGCAAAGCCTTTGAAGCTTTTGTGTTGCTTTTGCTGTCTTTGTTTCAAATCTGTATGTTTTAATGGAACAGCTGCTGTTTAAAATTAATGGGAAAAGTATAACATCAGGCATCATCGAATCCATATTTATAGACTGTTTTTTATGGAAGACACTGCCAACTGCAGAATTCCATCACTGTGTCATCAGGTCTTAGTCAGGCTTGGAGCAAGGGGAAAGAATGTCTCCTGATATATAACATATCTTTTGTCATTTGATTCCTGTGGATATAAAATCATTTATTCATGGAAGAAGCCTTTAAACAAGGCTGGTTTGTGTTATGTCCATTATTTAGGACCTTACAGGATGAGCAGGGCAGAGAAAGTGCTCAGTGGACCTTTGAGAATAATTTTGTCATCGCCTCAGAGGATGGACCTGTACAGAATTTCTTGTGCCTATATTCTGCCTTCTGTTTTAAAAAGATCCTCAAGAGTATGGCAGATATATCAGCAATTACCAGGATTTCAAAGATTAACTGCCCCAACACTCTGCCTTTTAGAAGAAATACTTTGCCTCAGCAAGTGTTGTCATTCGGGTGTGCCTTGGTTTAAATTTCAACAGCTCTAAAACACTGAGCTGCCCCTATTTTGTCTGATACAAATGTAGAAGGCTTTAAAGACTGGCCACTGGAGCAATCTCATTTTAATAGAATACCTTCAATCCTCTTTCTGCTGAGCAGTGTGTGTTTTAGGATTGCAGCCCTGGGAGCCCTGCTTAGCAAACAGTGACTGGGGGAACGGCTGCGTTCCAGTCCTGCCATGGCAACCTCAGCGACTTTGGTTTGGTTTGGGGTTTTTTGAGCTGCAGGATGGGATTCATTAGTGGTCCTCAAGCATTTCAAGTCCTTTCTGAGTTAATTTTTACAGATTTGTGGCCTAGGTTGCACATCTCCTGCAGTACCATCAGAATGTTGCAGGACCTCAGCGTGGCTGTGCTGGGTCTGTAATTAAAGGACTAGAGATCCACAATAACCAAGATTTTCTTTAGAAGCCCACACATCCTACAGCTCTGCCTAACTTCACCTGAAGCTGTGGGACTTCTTAATGAAAGATGAAGAGTTAAATCAGTCTTTTCCCTTTAAGTTACTTGCATAGTTTTCATTTAACTTGGTTCTACTCTGGAGGTTTTATAGGCCTGAGTGGCATGTGCTTAGCACTATTTAGTAGCCAAGAATAGAAGACCATCACGATACTACATGCAGATCCTTAAAACACTAATTGTTCTAGTCCTTAACATCAAGATATACTGTAAATGGTGGCTTTTTTCCCTTCTGGATGCTCATATGTTTATAAATCTGCTTTCTCAGTTATCTATATTTAAAGTTGTTATTGAAATGGGAAAAAAAACCAAACGAGCAAAAAACAAAACCCAAAGTATTTCGAGAGGAAATTTGCATTGAAATGAAAAAAATTGTTTGCAGTAACTTATAGATTTCTCCAATAAGGAGTAAAACTGGAAAAGATACACCTTTATGAATAGACATACACTTGTATCTGTTCTTTAGACTAAGCTAGAAAAATTACATTTTACATTGTTGTGGTTGACCATACAAGCAGACTTTTAATTGCTACAGAATTTCTTGCACTAAGGAAATTGCCTTCATTTTTTCTTCATATTGAGATGTAAAATAATTTCAAGGCTTAAGAAAAAAGGAAGGTCTGGGTGGATAGGGCCAATTTTGTTTGATAAAACAAAGCTTTCATGGAGTGAAACTTTAAACTTAAATATCTATAGCAAGAATAATAATACTAATACTTAGCATTATTATCTATTAGTAGTTATGTTCTTATTTACAGGCTTTTGTACTACTTTTTGGAGAACTTTGACACTTTATGCTGTTCTCTACTAATATATTTTATGGAATAATTGCTTGAGGCAGAATGAAATTAACCGTTCCAATATTTGATTTTGATTCCTTGTTTTGCTTTGCTTTCTAACACACAGCCTTGCACTTGTTTCCTTTTAAAAGTTCCTAAAAGACAGAACTATTCTTCCTCCCAGATTCTGAAAGTCAGACAGAGGGATTTGCTTTTCCTAGTTGTACATTTTTGTAGGCAGAAGGAAGGCAGGAGCTGAAAATCCTCACCTTCGTGTTCTTGACGTTCAGAGAAGGATTTTACTTGCAAAGGACAGGAGGGTTTGACCCCGAGGTTATTTCCTTGCCACACTTGGCAAAGCAGAGGTTTGAATTTCTCTTTCCCTGCCTTTACCACGTGTCTGAGCTGCTCTCTCTGTGGCTGTGCTGCAGTGCTATGGGTGTATTTTCCGGGATTTCTGTCTTTGCTGGAGCTGTCCAGGCCTGAGGCCGGGCAGGGAGCAGCCAACAGTCCCCCCAGTGACCTCTCTGCAGCTGAAGCTCCGAGTGGAGAAACAGGAGTGCCAAGGCTGAATATGCACTGACACTTGAGGGAATTAAACCTTGAGAGGCCATGAAAAACCCTGTTTAGGGCCCATAGCTGGCTCTTGGAACTATGTAGGGTCTGTGAGTGCTCAAGCCTGATAATATGATTCATTACGAGCTTCTGCTCCTATTCCTGTAAAGCACAAAACTCAGACTCAGTTTTCCTAATCCTGAAGTTTCTCTCTGTTTTGTCTACATTGACTCCCAGAGGTCTTTTCTTCTGTGTCTTTAAACCATTATTCAGTGTATAAGGAACAGAAGGAAAGTTGCAGTGTCTTTTTAGACACTTTTAAAAACTGCACTGAATAATTTATTGTTCAGTTGGGATAATACTTCAAGGGGAAAGCGGCCTTGGTGCTGCTGAAGAATTTCATGTGTGTGTGACCTCGATCGTAGCAGAATCAGTGGAACGATGCTATAACATGTAAAACGTGTTATTAACACATAAAATATCTTGTACTTTTTTCATAGTTTGTGATCAACTCAGGACATATTATGCAGTGTTGCATAAAAGTGTGTGTTCCCTGTGCCTCACTGGGAAAGAATTAGACCTCAAAACTCTCCTTTGGTTTCCATTCCTTAGTATTTGCCAAGCTATCCCTCCTCTTCATACAAAATATTCCCTCAATAAAAGCAAGTGTGGCAGGCAGCAGTTCCTAAGGCAGCCTGCAGTGACCTTGCATGTCTCAGGGGGCTTGAGGCTGGAAGAGTCCCTGAATTCACTTTCCACCATTCCTGGGAGGATAGTCAGTGGGAAAGCCCACGGAGGAGGCTGATCCATTTTTGAAAGTATTGAAGTGCTGCTGTCTCAGTCCCATTGGAGATGTCTGATGGGAGCTTTCCTTTCCTCTCCTTTTTTTTTTTTTGCAAGGTTTGCCTTTTTCTGAATGCAGGTTCAAGTTACCAACACTGTGTTGAAAGCAGCTGTCAAGTGTATAGAAAATATAGTCAGGCAGCCATCCTCTACAATTCCTTAATGCATAACACACTGGAAAGCTCACAGTGCAAGAGCACAATAAATAACTGGAGCACAATAAATAACTAATTGAAGCTCAGAGGTTGGTTTTGTTTGTTTGTTTGTTTTTGTTGTTGTTGTTTTGCTGCAGTTTTGTAGAATCTGTGCTAAAATTCCAAAGTGTTCACTTCTAGAAATTAACACAAGGGATTTTGGTTTTTTTAGTTATTATTAATCAGGTGGATTCGTATGAATCTTTTATCATAGTCCTTAACATCTGAATTGGGTCTGTTTCTTGGGTTTTATTGATCAACTTGATCAACTGTTCAAAGAGTTACGTAAATGTTGCGACCTGGTGTGTTTTTAACTCCCTAAATTAACACTTACAGCAGCATTCTTGGAGGATAAATATCTTTATCTGAAGTCCCAGTTGCTTGCATGCAACACTAATATTCAACTAGGACAGAGAAAAGAAGATGTCTGTGCTAAAAACAGACAGAGATTTTCAGAACTTCCCATGCTCTGAAGTTTGGCAGTTCTCAAAGGTACACAAGTAATTATGGTGAGTAAATACACAAAGAGGCATTGGGTGTGCAGATATACCCCTGTACCTGTGACCGAGGGGAGCATGGGCACAGCTGCCTCAGCATTAATTACATATATTAGGACTTTACAGCAGATCTTATCACTTGGCTCCAGTTTTTCCAGAGAGTGCCAGAGAAACTCTGGGAAAATGTATGTTTTGTAAAAGTGTTCAGGCTGGGGAAAGATGCTGTCACACTTTGCAATTGGGAATCAGAGCACACAACATGTATTTATGCATTCAGTGGTGGCTGGGTTAGAGTAATGGAAACCAGAGAGGCCAAATGTGACTGCCAGTCTTCCCGACCACAGATTCCTGGGAACATCACAGACTCTTCACTCAGAATTCGTTAAATATTTGATGAGCATTAGGGAAAAGTTTCAAGTGGATCCCACACTGTTAATATTTATTATAAAGGAGATATTTGCAGACACGCTCCACGTTTGGCAGCATCTCTACTGAATAATTTTTTGGGGGCAAAATCATAGGAAACCACATAACTAATGGCAGAACAGAGAATAAGTAGTGTGAGCTTTAAAAATTGTACTTCTGAATGTTTTTGCAGAAGAGATTTCAAACCCAGCAAGATGGAAAAATGTTTCAGAAACTTATTGTGATTATTGATATTCTTAATGAAGTGGTTTAGATATTATTTTAGAAGTGTACTCAGTGCTTCACCAGTGGGAATTCCACCTGCAATTTCCAACAAACTTTAGAAAAAGCACAGTTTAAAATCATACTCATCTAATATCGACAAGATCTTTTTCAAAAAGGCTACTCAGCTAGATAAAGTGAGCAGAATCTGATTTGAAAAGCACTTATTGATAACATATTCCTTCAGTGTTCTCTGCCAGTGCAGATGCTGATGTTGTGCAGCACCTTCCTGCAATCAAATGTGCGCTGTGGGTGGGAGGTATTGTCAGGCTGGGATGGCTGCTGCCAACTGAGTGTTCATATCAGTGTTTTGTCTTTAAATCACAAAGTATTTTTAAGCAAACACCAAATGAAATGAAGTTCCCTCATGTGAAGGTGGTACATGTGGGTAATTGTGAGCACGTGTTAATGGAAAAATATGTGTACTGGAAGTAGGGCTGCAACTGCTTCCACAGCAGGCACTTCTTTTGAATGAGCAAGGAGTGATAATGGGGGACAAATACCAATTTCACTCATTCACTGGGTTGATCTGAGAGAAATCCACCTCTCGTGCCATAATCTGGGTCCCCAAAACTAGGGAGTGGGACTGAACTCTGGATGAGGCAGCTTCCCTGTAGGCTCTGCATGAAAGGTCACCTATTAAACCTGGCTCTAACACCTTTGCAGGTGTTCTTGTGAGCCTGGGACAGTTCCTGGGCTCTTGGGCCAGTTCAAATAACACTCCCTGTCACATTGCAGACAGTGGGAGCCATAATTTAGGAACAGTGGATCAGACCCCACCGAGTCAAACACGTGGAACTGCAGAACCAAATGTGATAAACTCTGATTTTGAGTTCCCCCAGTTTTATTGGTAAATATTTCAGTATTACACCCAATGAACTGGACACAGCTGCAGGGCCCTTCATTTTTTTAGGGACCCCAGTGGTTGTACTATTTAGTGACTCAGTTTGTTAATGGCCAGGAGAATGTGTGTCTGTACATCAGCATTAGCAAAATAACAATTTGTTTTCTTTACTTAAGACACCAACCTAGCTCATATTACAAGATTAGCTTTGACAGTTCTATTATGGATGTCAGATTTAGAGGCTAAGATACTGCTTTGTTGAGTAACATTCATTTTTGGTTGCTTTTTTCAGTGCTTATTCTTCACATTTTGCCCTGTTTTAGGCTTGCAGTGCTCTAAGAGGCTGCAACAGAAACAGAACCTGGTCAAAAAAATCTTTGTCCAACAGAAATTTCCAAATTTTGTAAAAAAAAAAAAATTAAAAATCCCAAACAAGAGATTATATTCTTTTAGATCTGGACAAGAATTCAAAGCTGTGAAACAACAATGGAAAAATGTAGAAACATAGAAATATTACTGTTTCTACAGCAAAACAACCAATAGTTATAATGAGAAAACTTTTGCTTTGCATATTTACCAGATTCTGAATAACATCAGTATTGGATATATTTATGAAAGCTCTATGTAGGACCCCAAAGAGCTTGTTGACATGAATTGAAGTGAAGAGGAAAGTGAAATGAATCTGTACAATCAAAAAAGAGGGAAACAAAGCATTCTTTTATTCTGAGTTTTCAAAGTAAGCATAACATGCTTCTGTGAAATGTTTGTACTTTGATATTAAAAGAAAATAAGATTCTTGAGGTTGGTTTTTTTTTTCCTTCAATTGTATTACAGAGGTTTAGGTAAGGCAAGTAAGGAAATGTCACTTTAATAGTGTTATAGAAAAATGAAGATTTCCTTTACCGTGTTAAACCCAAACGTAAGATCTAAAAGTATTGATGCAGAAAAATCCATTCATTTAGTAAAAAAAAAGTATTATTTACTACTACCTTGCTAGGTTCTTTGTTTCTGATGGAAACAATTTGTTTTCCCCCATAACTGTCAGGAGTTGTCAGTTTATTTGGCATGGAGTTTATTCAAGGACTCAAATGAACGGTGCTCTCAAATGAGAGGGAGTTGAGAGGTGGGAGAAAAACAAATCATTTTAATGCCATTCACAACAGGGCCTGACTAATCAGATTGTTGTTCATGGCTGCTTGCTGCTCGGAGGACAGAATAGTATAATTTAGTGAAATATTTGCACTACAATGCTTGCAAATTTGGGGAAATGGAATTTGGATTAAGCTGGGATTATTTTTGATCTTATCCCTCTCGGCTTCTTTTTTTTTTTTGGTGAATGTGAGCAGTGCTGATGTATGTGCATAAAGAAAGTGGCTTATTTTCTTTGAAGTGTCAATAACATTGTCAAGCATTTATCTAAGTAAACACACAGCAGAATGATTAAGTCAGGGTGAAGCTGAATGCATGAGATACAAATTAATTTTAGCATTGTTTATAATCTGTACACTACACAAAAAAATCCAGAATGCCGAGCACGGGGGAAAAGTACCGAGCTGTGTAAAAAATGTCCCAATCTGAGGTGAGAAACCAGCTGTTATGGAAGGAGTTTTGGAAAGGAACCCTGGTTTGGGTGGGTGAAATCATTCCCAAGGGCATTTCCTTGCCCAGGGTTGATGTGGGCAAGTTCAAAGAATGGCATTTTCATAGGATCTGTATCCCAGCGCGGCCGGGGGAGAATGTCATCTGCTCCTGGGGTGTCTTGCACTGCCACTGAAATCTCTCTCTATATTGGGCATTACCAATGTGTAGGTGTGAAAATGAAGAAAGATGAGAAGGAAAAATGTTTTTATGAAGGCTGGCATGTCATAGAATCCTGGAATCACAGGCTGGTTGGGGTTGGAAGGGACCTTAAAGCTCATCACATCCAACCCCCCACCCTGGGCAGGGCTGCCACTCACTGGGTCGAGTTGCTCAGAGCAAACAGCCTGACCTTGAACTATTCCAGGGATGGGGCATCCACAGCCCCTCTGGGCAACCTGTGCCAGGGCCTCCCCACCCTCTGAGTAAAGAATGTCAGCACAGTTACATCTCAACAACAATATTTTCTAATTCCGGCCTAATCTAAACCTTCTGAGAGCAGTGAGAAACCCCTTTGCCTTTAGGGATCCAAGCTCAAGTCCAGGAATCAGTTCTGCCAGAGGGCACAGATGAACTTGCAGCAGGCAAGGCTGAGTATCCTCTTGAAATATTCCAGTGTACAGATAAAGGCAGACAAAAACTCTGTGTCCTAAATCTCTCTGAAGCAAGAAAGTAAACAAAAAAGCCAGGCTGTGTTTGTGGTAGCAAAGAAGGTTTCCTAGAGAGGACATGGAGAAGCCACTAAACTTCAGACTCTACTTAGAAAACCTTTTATAATATCAACTCATTAATTACATAATAACTTTCTGTTTTATCAGATAACTTATTAAGTTTGTATTTAACTCCCCCATGAGTTGTATGTTAAAGATCTGAGTTGTGTCTGTGCACAGGGTGGGTGCTGCTATTTTGATACTGTTCGTTATTAAAAGAGAAAATGTCTCTAAAATGTAAAGCATTTTAGCTTTATGTTTACACCATTTATTTTAAAACACACAGCAAAAGCAATTTACAAAAATAGAGGAAAAAAGTTAAATCACTTCTTCAAGGAGGCATCATACTATATTTATAGTTTGGTAAACATAACATTAATCAGCTGGAAAATGTTCAGCAGAATATAAAACCATTCTGGGCTCTAGCTCAGAGAAATATATGTAGCAAAATATATCTAGCTGCTGTACTTCAAAAGGGAGTGCAAAGCTGCAGAACCTGTGGGAAAATCAATTTTCTGCGGCATAAGTGGCTTGCACAAAATTTTGCAATGCACCATCTAGATTTTTATTTTTAATTTTTTTTTTTTAATTTAACTGATTGGCTTCTGCTCCTCTAATAAGTATCTGGGCTCCAAAAGCAATCAGGTCAATCCTGCAGGTACTGCTGAAATATTATTGAAATACTTATTGGAAAATAAAAAATAAAAAACTCAATGCTGCTGAAAGAAATCCCACAAAATGCACATTTCTTCCAGGTGGTCCCAGGGAGGTGGTTCAATGAATAATGCCCTGGTTGACATCCCGTGTCTGGTGTAGCAGAGACGTGACTTATTCCCAGCTCTGTAGCACCAGTGCTGCTCTTTGTACCGAAATATTATCAGATAGCTGTGATTTGATCAAATCTTCATTGAAGGCAACACACAGAACCCGGCTCTGTGTGTTCTGCTGAGAGCACTGACAAAATGTGTCCCCAGCACAGTTTTTCTGATTTTTGAAGAACCATCCCTAGAGAATAAGCATGCTATATTCCCTCTTTGATGTGCTGCCCGGGGACTTCAAAGAAAAACTTCTACAAAATACATCCTCTTAAAAAAATGCTTTGTTTCTAAATCCCAGCTGCAATTCCTTCTGTAATTTCAGGTTGACTTTTTAGATTACATTAGATTTAATTTTAGATTATACTGCTCTTTCTTTGACTGCATTTTGTCTGAACCATTACAAAGGTGCATTTCTGGGGTAAACTTCCCTCCTGAAAAGAGCAGTGTGAGTGTAGTACATAATCTATCCTCATTTCACATGATGAGACTTTCATATTTGGATCTTTTTTTTCAAGTGAGTGCCCCCTCCATCACTGTCTGGGGGAGAGAGGGATGTATTACAGTAAGTGCTGTGGCTTTACTGGCTTGCAAACACTGTTCAATCTTGTGAAGGCAGATCAGGCTCTCTAATGTAAAATGCATGACTGCTAACACGGGGAGATTCTGTTATAATCGTTCTCTTCTGAAAAGTGATGGGGGAAAGTAAACTGGTAAAAGTTTGGAGGAATGGTGATTTGCCATTTTGAAACTTGCAGTGTTTTCTGTCCCTCTGTTTGCTCTGCCTGTCCCTCCTGATCTCTGTTTAACCTCAGGTCGTTTGCCCATCCACGTGAGGGTCACTGGGCACAAAGCGATGTTTTAATAATAAAAGTGTCAACATAGATTCACAGCACGAGTGGCTTCAGAGATTTTGAGATGAAAATGTTGTGTGGCCTTCAGTAATGCTGATATTGAGGTGAATCGCTCCTCATGTTCCTCCTTCCACTTGTGTTTGAAGTGGGTGCAGTGAAACCCAGAAACAAAACCCAAGGAAAGGGAAGAATGAGAACCCCTTGGCCTCATCTTGCATCAGGGGAATTGTAGTTTTGATCTGGTAGTGAACTCTCGGTGTCCCTAAGTTTCCCCACCTCTTTTTTTTGGCAGAGATTGGTAGGATCAGTAGTGAGAACTTCCCCCTGTGCACACCCATGAGCTCCAGGTCCTGGAGAAGAGTTGGGACTTGTGTCCAGGGCTGGCCTGCTGGGATGCCAAAATGCTTCAGCTAAAGTGATTAACAGCTCCTTAGGGCAGAGTTCTCCCTCCTGGGTGCAGGGAATGGCCTCATGAGCCAAAGTCTGCACCTACTGCTTGGAAGGACAGTTCTTTGCTGTCCCCTTCCCTTCCTGTTGGGCTCCAGGGCTGTGATCTGTTGTGTTCCTCCCTGAAGGGCTGGGGACACAATTTAAGGCTGGCTTGAGCAGCAACCAGCTGGGATTGTTAACAAAGCCCTACTGACTCAGACACCTTTATAAATAGCAGAAAACACAGAGGCAGTTAATGTCTAAACCCTCTCCTGTCTGTCGTATGTGTTTTGGTAATGGCTTTGGCACTGAGAATGACTGAAATAATGCCACTGAAATGCCCATTGAAGCAAGATATAGCTGTGTCTACACTAGAGCTTTTGTCAGTATGGAAATGTCAGAAAACATTATATTCAGAGCACAAATTGCAAGTATAGAACTGACAAAGTAAATTTTGAACTGTGTACTCAAGTGTAATGTTTGAAACCAATTCCAAATTGGCAGGTTGCGACCAATCATGGAACAGAACCAGTGCTCCAAAAACCTGAGAGAGCCAATGTTGAAATCTGAATAATTGCAACTACATTTTCATAGTAATTTAAATGGGAGAAGCATTGGCAGAAATTCATGAATAATTTACATATAAGAATTTAGCAATCTGTGGCGAATAGAAAAATAAATGGCAAATCCCATAAATAAAGGATTACTGTGAATTATTTGCTCTGCTCTGATGTTTGCTAAGAAGTTTCTTTTTTTGGTGGGGGGCTTTCTTAAAATGCTGGATTTGAATTTCCTGCTTCTCAGGTGAATGCTGTCTTAAAGCAACAGCAGAAATGTTCATATCTGCCAGGGAAAAAAAACCCCAATGAACCACAAGCAAAACAATGGGAATCTGCAACATAGGCTGTTTTATGAAGGATACATCTAAAGAGACCTTATTTTCCATGCAGCAGCTGCAATTGCAAAATCTGTAGCCTTAATGAGAAATGTTAGCTGATACATGTAATGATGAGTTATACACTGCAACAGTTTTTAATTAATTATGTATAAACCTTTAAGATTTATGGAGGAGGTAACATCTGAAAAGAGAAATCCCTAATTCCCTCCTGTGCCTGTGGGAACGTGATATTATTTTAATAAACAAGAAGTTAATTTACACATCACCAGTATTTGTTTCCACATAGAATGGATATTGGGTCTGTTTAAAAAAAAGTAATAGAGAAATAGTTTATCTGGATTGCCTCACACAGTACTTGAAACAAGATAAAGAGCACTAAATATTTTCACTGGTTGGAAGGTGGTGGTTTTTTAATGGGCTCCTGGGGATTTTGTATTTTTTGTAAATGTGTAAATCTCTTTTTTTCAATACTGAAATTCTGTTTCTGATGTGACTCTCAAGCAGTATCACATATTAGTTTACTGGGGTAATGCCTCATAATTAACCTTATGCATATGTGAGAACAATTGCTTTTTGGCCCAGAAATTTGTTTAAATTTGAAAATCTGAGGGATTTTTGGGGTGTTTTCCCCCCCCCTTGCTAAAATTAAAAAATATTCTTAACATTAAATATTTTTTTTTGTTTGACCTAGAATGAAAAATCATGCTTGAAATAACTGGTAGAGGCAGAATTAAAAAGCCCCCACGTGACCCTTTCCCTAAAGTAGCTCTGGCAGCTCAGCACCAGGAGGACTCATTTTGGGTGCAGTTTTTCTGTCATGTAGAAACAACTCTCACCATTAATGAAATCTCCATCTGTCCTATGGCCTAAGAATTAAAGAACTTGCTCAGACGACCGGTAACACTTTCCTTTGGAATATGTGCATTTCTTTGCCATTTGTCTTTCGAGCAGAATGTTGTAACACATTGCGGAATCTAATTGCTGCTTTTTGATTTTCCCTGCTGATGTTATTCCACGTTGTGCCATTTGGAGAACTGGTGTCTGCCTGTTAAGAGCCTGGTCCATGATGTATAAATACTGCCTAGCTGGGAATGGGAACGGAGCTGTGGTATTTGAAGCTTCTTTGGTGCATTTTATTCCACTCCTAATAACCATTAAATGCACCAGTGTGACTTTTAAAATATTAGTGTCTAGTTATTGTCCGTATTCAGCACTTGGATGCTCATGTTGGTACTACTGAATTTCAAATATCCTTTTTTAATCCTAAATATCAATTTGAACATCCCTGTCTAACGTTTTCAACACTCTTTATATGTGCTTGCCCTTGAGATGAACTTTCTCAGGCAGTTTGTGTGGCTGTGCCTGATTCCTGTAGGTCATATTATGCATTTTGAACAGAAGAATTTTCAATACTTGTAGCCAAAACCAATTTCAGTGCAAATAAAAAACCGGTGGCTTCTGTACAGAGACAGTGAAGTAAATTTAACATGATTCTGCACACCAAAAGCTTTGCCATTTCTGAGAGTGACAGTCTTTGTGACACCATCTACTGTCAAACGGTGCTTTTAGGTGGTAGTTAACTTTCAGAGCCTAGTTTGGAGATGCTGATCAATGATCCTGGGAGTTCCAGGTTTTTTCCTAAGCCAGAGTTGATGCTTGTGTCAAAATGCTGCTCTTCTGGGGTGTGGGGATCTTCCCCTGGTGTGCTGATGAGACTTTTGTAGAGAGTAGTGCCCTGCAGACCTGTGGGCAGTTGGCAGGTCCTGCACTGGCTCTGGAAAAACTTCTTCACAGAAAGGGTTGTAAAGCATAAACAACCTGCTCAGGGAAGTGTTGGAGTCACCATCCCTGGAAGTGTTTGAAAAAACGTGTGGATATGGCACCTGAGGACATGGTTTGATGGTGAACAAGGTGGTGGTGCTGGGTTAAAAGTTGGACTTGATGATCTTAAAGGTCATTTAAAGCCTTGCTGATTCCATGGTTTTATGGAACTGACTGTCTGTGTGAGCTCAAATGAGCAATTCACTGTTACAGAACCTGGAATCCCTGACATGTTAATACAGGTAAAAGTTGGGTTTTTTTCCATGGCTACCAAGGAGAGTTTTCTAGACATGTCCAAAGAGAAAGGAAGAGAAACGTAGAGTCTCCTACTGGAACAGCAAGTGAACGTGATAGTAAAATAATGTTTACTCCTCTGATGGTTTGGAAAGCTAGAGGAGGAATGTAGAATTGGGAAACAACTTTGGAAAGGTAACTAAGTAGAGCAGTACAGTTCATTCTCAGTTGCTGTGTAGGAGTCTCTGTGGAAAGGAGAGCAGGTGGAAGGGAGGTGAGCTGGAAATCATGGCAAGAGAAACCCTTCCTTGAAGGACTGAGCTCATTCATCCTTGGTGCTGAGTGTACAAACAGCAGAAAGTCTTGTTCTTCAAAGACAGGCACAGATGTGGGGAAGGTAAAGAGTCTATATTTTGTTTCTTGATTGCTTCTCAAGGCCAGGTAATCTACTCTCACTAAACTGGGTCTGCTGGGCTCCAATTTCTTCTGCAAGGAAAGGTTCTCCTGGGTTGGGATTGGGATACATCTGGGATAACTGTTCCATGTGTAGGAAAAGGCTGGCAGGGCTGTACTGTTTATGCCAGTTCAGGATCCAGCTCTCTGTCTGTAATTTACTCTTCTGTGAAAGCTTCCCTAGTAAAGAACGTTCTCATTCCAGACTTGTCTCTGGCAGAACTTCAAAACATTAATGGATATCTATCAGGGTTGTAATGAAATCTGGTTTTGTTCAGCTTTGAAAGGAAATTTTAATGAAGAGATTTGCAAAATAAAAGGTCTTGGAGGTGATGATTAAGAATTGCTTTCCAAAAATTATGCAAGATGAAAAACTTCAAAGTATAATGGTAGCACTGCACCTATATCACTCTACATTTCAGTACAATAGCAGCCTTTGCCTCTGCAATAATAAGTATCACCAGTTTCCAGACAGCAGGACTTTGTAATAACAGAGTATTTATGCAAAACACTGAGGGGAAAGAGAAGGGGAGGGAGGGAATGAAAGTTGTCTATCAGGCTGAATGCACAAAGCCTTTGGTACTTGAAAACTAATTTTTTTTTTTAGTTAATATTCATTGATGCAAGTTCTAGCCTATTGTTAAACGATTCTAGTGAATAATTACATCCATCACTTTGAAATGTTTAAGACAAGTGTGGAGTTGTAAAACCAATCTTTTGTATTGGAATCATCACCAAAGTTGGGTGGAGGGAACCGTGTTGACACTACAGTCTGATCATGTTCTCAGAGTCTGCAGGGCTCCCACAACTGCCTCTGTGTACTGGATTTCCGTGCGTTATCCAATCACTCTCCATTCCTTGGGAACCACAAGAAAGTGTGTGGCATTTCTGTACTCTCATTTCCCTGGAATCTGTCACCTTTTGAATGTGTGGATGACTGAATGGCAACTGTTTATTCCTGAATAAAGCGTGTGCTAAAATGCAAACATACACCTCCAGAAGCACTGAGCTGAGTTTAATTAGCTGTAGAGTTCATTTAAACCTCAAACTCCCAAGTTAACTCACTTGTGAGTGGACTTTATAACATATTTCTTGCTGGATACATGCTAGACAGGGGAGCTAAGGATATTATATTTGTTCCTAGGTGATGAACTCTGATAACCTTTCTATTCCTAAATCTATAAATGTCTCACTTTCACTCTCTGGTATGGCATAATTATTTATTTACACCTCAGTGCCTGGCTGGAACTACTACAAAGTCGCTAAGCAGCCACTTAAATAAATACATAAGTGCATAAATATATAACGTCATGTCACTCAAAAACTTTTGGTAAATCAGGTTTACCAAATGAATTCTCTGTGTGTCACAATTGTAGCCATTAGCAAAATGGAATAGGAATGAGGAATATCAGTGTTCAGAAGGATGGTGCTTTATTTGTCACAAGACGCTTTGGAAGGGCACACGAGCTGGAAAAATGCACAGATACAGTGGTTTGGGGGGTTTTGTGCTTTTTTTCCTCTTTTTAATGGCTTTATAACCAGAAGCAAAGTAAAGACTGACTGATTATTATCTCACCTCTTTAAGCTTCATAAGCATTCTAATCGTTGCAGTTATTCTAATGTGAAAGGCAAGAGACATTTATTCAAACAGATGTGCTGAGGTTTGTGCATTCTAATGCTGCACAGGCAGGTGAGAGCGTAGGGAACCTGTATGACTAATCCTCAGTGCTCTCAGCAGAGCATTTGCAATTAGTGGCACCTAAACCCAGCCTAAGGAGAGAAAAAGGAAGATGAGAAATCATGTTTTTTAATTCTACTTGACTTGGAAAAATGAAAGCAGTAATTCATAAAAAGGAATTGGGTGGATGTGGAACTGCCACTGAACAACTGGCAAATTTTGTTGTGTTGGCAACTATGATGGTGGATGGAATTCAGTTAGTTTTAGGGTTATTTATTAAATCTAAGAGATTATCTGGTAATAAAATTTTAGCTACATTACTGACCTGGTAATTAATCTACAGTTACTCTGTGGTAAGGCAGCATCTTGTCTGATCTGTGGCCAGTGCCATGTGAAAATGAGTATGACACGAATCAGAAATAATATAAAAGTATATTACTGAAAAGAACTCTTATTCAGCAGGGGTATTCTGGTGCCCTTAATCTCCACGCTAGAGTTGTCCTGTTTTCATTTTTCAGGTAATGTTTTTTTCTACACAGTCCTTGTTGTGGGTGTTTATATCTGGGAAGTTGGCTCAGATGGCTTTTCACTGCACTCTTTTGTTGACTGTGGAGTTGAATATAAGAAAAAATACTATTCATTGGTCACAGATTTTGTGTAAACTGTCAGTCATGGCCTGATCCACGTTCCCGAGGCTGACAAAAAGTCTTGGAATCAAACACTGCATTGATCCCAATCTTAGCTTGTGGTTCCAGTGATGCAAAGTGCAGGTTGGTTGACAACCAGACAACAGCAAATGCACTCTGAAGCAGAGAGTATATTTGAAATACAGATCATATCAAGTGATTGGCACAACTTTTCATTGTCACTTGTTTCCTATACAATACTGCTTGTTTAAATATGAGCACGTGTGGCAATGCCACCCATTTTAGTAGCAAACATGAATACCAGTGTCACCTGGATCATCAAATAATTACTATTGTGCTGTATGTGTTTTCTGTTGGTTTTTTCTTTCTTTGGTTGTTTTTTTTTTTTTTTTTTTTTTTTTCCACTGTTCCTTAGTTACTAAAAGAGGCAGCAACTTCAGTAGCCTGATAGTCTTTCCTTGGTTTATCTATGTAAACAAATTTCAGGTTGCTTATAAATGATCCTGACTGACAGAATATACTTTCCCTCAGGTCAGTTCTTTTGTGGAAGATGCCAAAGCCTGCCTTTCTTTAAAGTATAAAAGCCTGTGTTTGATGTGAATAGAAACTGTTCTGGGAATGACTGTGCAGAGCAAGATTACATGGTGCAATTTTAATTACATTGTTCTCAGCAGTGCGACTTGTCTGATCTTAGTGTGAGAGTCAAAATTCAAACCAAGGTTATTTGGTTCTGCAACTGTTACTCAAGCACTGGTATTGTTTGAAAGAGATGAGAATAAGTTTAGCAGGTTTAAAATCCAGCAGAGTTTTAAGAGGTGGCTTTCCTTGTTATTCTCAGGAGTTTTGTACTTTAGCAGGCTGCAATTAAGCATTTGATTTTTTTACATGGTTTATAGAATGATCTGTGTGTTGGAATTGGCTTGTTACTTGAGTGAAACAAAAGCTTAATTACCAGCTCATTTTATGAGAATTATGAGAAATTAAATGCAATTTAGATTTTGAAGGCATTCTGAAAAGCTATTCATAAACTGTGTCTGATTTTTAGACTGAGGGCTGAAAAGGATTATAGGTCTGTTATTTGAGCTTTTATCAGATCTGTCTGGAGAAATCAGCTTTATACTGCTTCCTTGAATAAAAGGTTGAGGGAACTCGCTTGAGAGAACTTGGTAAAGCCACTAAGAGAAACTGTTATTTCTCTGTCAGATTTATTGATGGAGAAGACAAGAAACCAAAGATTTCCCCTGAAAATGGGAGGAACCTTGTTTAGGTTTTTCACAGGGAAAGTCGAACAATCCACAGAATAAATGGTTTGAGCAGATTTTCGGGCATGGCATTACTCATTCAGCAGCTGGCAAAATAGGCCAGCAACCTACAGGATCCATTTGGAAAGGAAAATATTGCACAGTGGATTTATTACTCACTCTCATTTCCTTTTCTGTCTCGTAAATGATGCGTCACTCTCTATTTCTGAAACAAACTCCTACCCCCGAGGGCTCTTTGGAGATCAGCTGCACATGGCAAAGCTCCATTCCTGGGGATGCCTTTTCAGAAAATATCGCTGTACATTGGGGGATGCTCCTATAATAATAATTATTATCGTTCCAGAAGAAGGGCAGCTGTCTGTAGACGCCCATGTTTTTGGGTTTTTTAACATTTCCTGGCCAATAATTTTGCTTCTTATTAGGGTGGTGAGGCAGCAGTGTGCTGAATTCCAGATTAGTTGTCACCTCACACACGAGGTGAAAGCGGGAGCCCAGGCTGAGGAGGTGGAGGCAATATTGCCTGGCACAGGATCTGGGGGGAATGTGCAAAAAGCACTTGGCAGTGATAGCTCATGTAATGAAAAGCTCCTGCACTTTGACTTCTCGTCTCCATGCACTGCTGGAGCAAGGCAGATATCTCAAGCAATATTTTTTCTCCCATCTCTGATAAAAGCAAGGCTATAAGGGTGGGAGCAGCTGCCATGGATTTGGTGTAGAACAAAAGATATTTTTTACAATGGTAATTTCTACTTCCAGCCTCAAATCACTGAGTTATTTGAACTTCCCACTGAAGGAGCAGAGAAAGCATCTACTTCTCCAGTGAGGCCCCATATTTCATTTTTATCACTTATTTGCCTTTTCTACTAATGGCCAAACTTCAGGCTAATGTAAATTCCTGCATAACAGTGAACCTTCTGTTCGTCTAAGAATATATCATAATTTCTATTAGATTAACTTAAACCTCATGTAAAACTGACATTAATTAAGTGTTGACAGAAGCTTGTGCCATTAAAAAAGAAAAACAATTTAAAGAAAGGAAAAAAAAGAAGTTATGACAGATCACATTAAGAAGTGACAGATCACTGTAATTATAACAAACTCATCTTGAAGACAAACAGTTTTAATTGTGAACTTGAGGAAAAATATCCTCATGACCTTTGACTAATTGTCTAGTTAATGGAAAACCCTTACTAAATAAATTTGTGGCTTTGGAGGCATTTGAAACACATCCTGGTGTAAATAAGGTACTTTCTGTGCTGGTTGCACTGCAGCTGTTTCCTGTGAGTGATTGCTTGTTGTTACTTTTTGACATCTGCTGATAGCATTTTATTTATATAGTTAAATCTCCCGGGACACTGTTTTTTCTCCTGAATGGAACCTCAGCTGATTAGTTTTCAATAAATTACATACATCAAGACATTGGATTCCGTTCGCACTTACGGCGACTGCTTTAAGATCAGATGTG
Source organism: Pseudopipra pipra (assembly GCF_036250125.1). Taxonomy (NCBI): domain Eukaryota; kingdom Metazoa; phylum Chordata; class Aves; order Passeriformes; family Pipridae; genus Pseudopipra; species Pseudopipra pipra. The sequence continues at coordinate 5,430,511 of NC_087562.1, forward strand.
TGCTTGTGCAGAAGACAAGAAAACTCATGGTCAGTAGTGTACTCCTTCTTCCAGCTTTATCCAGCTAGCATTCAAAGGAAATTATCCATTATATCCCTCTGGGAATTCCTGCACAAACTCAGATTTTTGTCTAATCTCTCTCCACTATAGGGTACAAATAATTTCATATTGACAAACTTCTCACAGCAATCTGCAGAGCCACAAACATATTGAATGCACTTGAATGTCTTTGATTCTGTCTGCTTGTGTCTCAGACTCTGCCAGTGAAGGTTGTGTAAGAATCTAAACTTAATTTCATCTCGTGCTCTCCTGGGGTTCTTGGCACAATGTTATGGAAATCTGCTAAAATGGAATATTATCGATCATTTGCATTGCAGTGGGAAACCCTTTCTCTGTAACTAACAAAGTCAAAAAGAGACTTTTCTAAATATTGCTGCTGGGTTTGGGGTCATTTGGGCTGCTCAGAATCAATGCAGCATTAGCAGTGAAATGTCATATTCCTCCACAGATGTGACAGTAGGTCCATAAGTGTAGGATCAGCCTGTGTCCTCTGCATTTACAAAGAGGCTCCAGCTCCAGTTAAACTGAACTGTGTGTTGTGCTCAGAAGATCAATGACTGTGATACAACATCTAAAGTTTTGATTTTTATGTTTGTTCAGACATTGACATCATATTTTTGTTGAACCCATAATTTTCCTCTAGGGTTTGGACCAGAAGCTGTAGCACTGCCGTGCCTTGTAACACAGCCACTGACCCAGGAGATCAGTCAATAACATGCCTGTGTTGTAATGAATAAGTCAAGGAAACTTCCAACTGAGAACAGCTCATTACAACTCCTTCCACTTGATTAGATTTTTGCCCTAAATAAGACAATGGGCAGCAAAATGAAGTGTGAAGGTATCATGTGATGTGAGCTGGTGAAGTCTGCTGGGGGGAAGAGGGAATGCCTTCACTTTTGATTGAGGTGTTTGTATTTTCCTGTAATTTCAAGCAGCCAGAGACTGTATTTTCAAGCAGCTGATGGAGCCCTGTTGGTAGAATAAATCTGCTGAAAAGCATGAGAGGCCATTGAGGGATCTTCCTTTCTAGGAGAAAGGAAGGAGGGAGTATGGTAGGGAAAGGCAAGAAGAAGCAGTGACATGTGAGGAAAAAGGCAGGAATCCTCGAGTTTGGTGCTGATGGACCATCTTGCTCACATCATACCCTGTGCAAATACTCCCTGGAATCCCAAAGAGGAACCCCAAAGCTGCAGGGCAAAGACATTTGGCTTCAGAGCTGGGCTGCTACAAGTTGTGCTGCTTCTGGTTTCAAGGCAGGGTTGTCCAGCTCCAGCTCAGGGTCCCTGCTGGGATACTGATTCCAGACAAGTGGTGCCCTGATGTGCCAGGAGAGGAGAGGCAGAGCTTGGTGAGATCTTAAAAGATGCCAAAGTGCAGTGTTGAATATAGAAGGTGAGGAGAGAGGCAGAGCAGAGAACTGGTGATGTGGTTTTGCAGAGGGCAGGTAGTCACTGCTTCTGGAGTCACATAACCATGACACAGAGGCAGGGGAGCCTTCAGTCAGCCACCACTTATGGCTCAGCTGATCTGTGCCACACAATTTCAAGTTATTAACAATTTTCCAACTCTTCAAGGGCTGTTGGTGGTAGAGAGGAGGTGCAGGAGAGAGATCAATGTGATTCTTATGGTAAAAACATCACACTTTTTCACTGCAGTGGTTTCTGGGTGAAATCCCTTGTCTTTCTTCATCTCCAGGAAGCTTATCTCCTGTCTGGGCTATATCCTTGGGATGAATTTTGGCAGCACAAAGACTGTGACTATTAATAGGTACCATTTCTCCCGTGGAAAGGCTGTACTCCAAAGGGCAGATATCCACACCCCAGTGCCCACTGGATGAACTGCTGGCCCAGTTTCTGCGTTGCAACAGAGCTCTGCACAAATCTGATCACCACACATAAATCACACGGGGATGTTTGCTAGTTTAGGTAATCAGTTTATTTTTGTAGACTTTATAGTGCAAGGATGAAGTCTGTTGTTTAATACTTGTTCTTCCAAAGAAGTTGAATATAAATGTGTTTTTGTCTTAATTCTTTTTATGTTCTGACGAACATTGTGCTGTTGCTCATGTTTCCTCAGTTTTTGACTATCTGGATGCTAAATAAGGCATCATTGTAATTTACTTCAGGGGCACATAAAGAAATTATATAAACACAAGAAAATCATAAAAGTGCAGTGGGAGATAATAACCTACTGTTGCTCATTGGATTTCTGTAGCAATTCTACTGCAGAGCTAGAATTTAGCATTAAACTGTTTAAAAGCCTTCAAAAAAGGTTTTCATAAAATTCATTTCACTCATTTTATTAAGTGTTCAATAACATTTTTGTGCAAAGAAATATTTTAGTCAAGCTTGTACTTTTTCTAAGCCATAAATCCATTATTTATAGAGCACTTTTAGACATGAAATAATGGCAACCTCATATCTTCAGGAGCAACCTGTCTGACTTAACTGTTGACAGTGTCTTGTCTCCCATTAGTCTGCCCCCAAAAGCATCACAGGGCAGCACTTTTCTCTTTCTATTCTTTTTCCTTCTGCCGTTCAGGTATTCTTGCAGGAAAACAGCAGAAACACAGTGGCTGTGGGCTCCCTGCCAAAAATCCTGTTCCAGAGGTGATTTGGAAGGCATCACAAAGGCAGGGAAAGAAGCTGTTTCTCCTGATGGGCAGTGTTGTTGGCTTGAAATGCAAGATTTCTTTTGTTGCTCAGCCCCTGTGCCGTTAGCTGCTGTCACAGCAGCTCTCTTGTTCCTTGATGGGTTTGGGTTGTCCAGATGTGTTGGTTCCAGGCAGGTTTCATCCCCTCCACAGGATAATTCAGCTCTTGAAGGCTCAGAGCACTTTGCATTCCTGCAGTTTGTGTGGAGCTGCTGGGAGTCCCCGTGCCAGAGTCAGGCAAGGAACAGCCCGTGGGGCCTGTTCCATCTCCCCCTCCCCTCCTGCTGCCTGCAGTCAGCAGCAGTGTTTGCTGCTAACAAGAGCTTCCCTGGGTCATGGTGCTTTATGAATTTTTATACACAACAACAGCACTCAGAATCACTTCCATTTGCTTCCACCATCACTTTTGTCTCTTTGTAGTTAATGAAGCTCAGCTTCACCACTTTCTGTCCAGCTCCTCTATTTTGCTAATGTCGTTGAGCAGGGAGGACTTTTGAGCAGAGCTGACAAATCCCTGCTGGGCTGGGAAGCTGAGTTGCCTTTGTGCAGCTGGAATGTACTTTTCTTGCATCTCTGGACCTCTCACAGATACAGCTTCTGACTTGTGGTTCCAATATGATCCAAAGTTATTCACAAAAAAGGATGAGAACAAATACACAGGATAATATTTGTTTGATGCTGTAATTGTTTGATTTGAGCAAGGCTGGGTTATATTAACAGAAAGGTTCCTAATCTTCATTGATAGAGTAATTAAGTCTGTATTTTCAATGTGAAATTTCCTCACTGAGGAGACATTTTGTTGCTAGCTATGATCAGCTAACAGAAAAATATGAATACCTGTACATAGAGACATATTCAGTAAGTTTTGGTGTGCTTATAGATAAATATGTATCTTTATTTATTCAGAATACTTTTTTAGCAGTTTCATCAGAGACAACGTTATAGATTCTGTATTTCTGTTCAAAACAAATTATACTTTTGAGAATTAAACTCAGGAAAAAAAAATTACTTTGGAAGAGGAATATACCAGGCTAATATACGCTCTTGAATACAACTCTATTTCAGCTTGTTTTCATTTTATAGTTTACAAGAAATGCAACTGCTAACCTTTGAATGTTTTAAATGGTATTCTTTAAACATCTGTGGTTCGTTATCATAAATATCACAGTTGTGTAGAAATCTCACATAGCTGGTTTATCATAGCAGTGAGAATGGAATGCACTGAAATGGTGAGTCCCAGGACCCTGAGTTTTCTTGCTGAGATCTATAAAGGTTAATATTTCCAGCTTCAGTTTCCCATCATTACATTAATGGACTTGGGATCTTGCACAAGAAACCTTTTTCCAGCAGGATTTTTTAATAAGCTCAAAGTCAGTATTAAAGCCTTGGGATGTATGCAGGTATTACTAATAATGAATATTGATTGGTGGGCAGAAATATTCTGTACAATTCACACGTGACTGGGTTTTTTCACAGAAAGGAGTAAAAGTCTGACATAGGAGGCTGAGAAATGAACAGAGGGCAATGAGTGACACTCGTGTTGTTTTTCATTGGGAGCTGCTTGGCAGTATTTTCATCCTGCTTGCGTGGAGTTTTGGAGCCTGTCTCATACCATGTGGCATATTAGGCACAATAAAGATGTTCATTTGGCAGCTGGAGCACGACTAGGAACATCTAAAGAGTCATAAACGTGTCAATAACTGGAGAACTCCACCTCCACATAAATAGATATTAGATCATTGTTTTAATTGCCCACTGAATCCTTGTCCATGAGACACAGTCACCAGTCACTTCAGGTGTAGCATCACTAATGTTTTAGTTTGGGGCTAGAGCTGAACTGTTACTATTATTCATTTTTTTGCACTTTTGTAGCTCCTTGAGTATCAAACATGAATCATTTTGTTGCAAGTTCTGTACAGACACAGAGCAAACAAGTGGCCTTTGCTCTGAAGATTTTACAATCCCATTAAACTCCTTGAGCTCAAGCACAAAGCGAGTGTGCAGGAGCTCTCCATGAACCTTGGCAGAGTCCCTAGAGCATGTGCTCTCCATCCAGCTCACAGAGATTTTGGTAACTATTCTGGTTTTGGTGTCTGGGGATTGTTTAAATATAAATCTGAAAAGACCTTATTAGAAGAACTCTTTGTAACAGGATGTTTTATTTCTGAAAACAGCTATTCTATACCTTCTTGAAACCTGGCACTTTCTGTCATTTAGATTGTTTCTCAGGGGAAGAACAGTGAGCTGTTTCCTGTTTTCCTGTGTGGTTGTTCATCTTGTATTCAGAAGTTCTCAGTCCCATGCCCAAATTTCCCTCAGTCTTGGGAGAGGGGGCAGTGTCCAGGACTCAGCTGGATGAATAAGCTGTGTAGTAAGATACAGTGGATAGTTCACTGCATTTTTGTAATTTTTCTTTTCTTGAATGAACCCCATAATTATAGGTCTAATGTAGACCTGAAAAGAGAGGGATATTAATTAAGATCTAGAACTTTCATGTGTGGAAAAGACTTTAAGGTCTCACCTAGTTCATTCTCTTGATTTGAAGCAGGATCAGGCGCCGAAAGTGGTGTTGAATGATTTTGGATTAAGCTGCTATTTGATTAAACTCATCTTAAAACCCTGTAATGGCAAATATTCAGCATATCTCCAGCACATTCTTTTAATGGTTAGCTGGAAATCTTTCTTCAATATCCATCTGAAGCTTCCCACAACTGATATCCACACACTTCTGTCTAGTTTCTTGTTACACTGATTAGTACTAGGAGGAAATAAGGAGTAATTAATTAATGACACTTTATAGTGTGCATAGAGATTTGTACACAGGCTTTATGTACAAAGCGAGACTTTTTCACCAGAGAATAAGAACTAAAAAGCCTATTTGCCCTATATTTAACAGGCTATGCCTTTTTAGGGTATCAGTGATGTACAGGTTTGTTTAAGGGATAGATGTAGTGCTGCAGATGGAAATCTGAGTAAGCTGGGGAAGCTGGAACTCCTCATATCTCTCCTGAGTGCCTGGCAGGGCAGGTAAGTGTGCTCAGTGCCAGGGCCAGCTCCTTTGGCTGTGCAGCTGCTACTGGAGCCTGCTCTGGGCAGCTCAAGTACTGTAAATTTTGGTTATTTGCATCAGCTCCTCCCCAGAAGCGACATGAGTTTAAGGAAGCAAACATTCCCAGTGAGGGGCACTGTAAGAATGGCTGGGAATGCAATGCAATCTCATTCAACATTCCCTAGTCAGCCCAGTCCAGGAGACAGCATCATTCTGATAAAGTTCTTAACTTCTGATTAGGGATTTTATCTAAGTCTACAGTTCTCTTCAACTCTCGAAACAATTGGCTTCCATTTCATCCCTGTTGGTCCTGAGGCCAAATAATCTTCAGTGTTCTCTGTCCTTGTGATCGCTTCATCTCCTTCCACCCACTGCTAATGTCACTCCTGCATATCAGTACTTCTCAGAGCCTTTTCATTTTCTTTCCTTCTCTTTGCTATTAACCTCATCAAATGGTCTTGTGTCTGTGGTAGGACTGGGAATAGGAAGCATCAATGGTTTTGGATGAGGCACGGTAAGAGAACAGTTTTCCACTTTCAAACAACTTTGCTTCTGCCCTTGTCGGAAAAAGTTGCAGGGTTTCATAAAAAAAGATCAACAGATGAGCAAAATATAAAAGATCTAAACCTGCTAAATTCCTAGTTGCAAGGGAATATAGATTCAAGTGCTTCTCCCAGTTCCACGTGTCAAATCTGCCTGTGGTCTTTGAACCTCTCCAGTGCACGCAGATGGCAGCGAGGCAGGAATCGCCAGGTTTGGGAACGTTGAGCAGTGAGGTGGGAGAAGTGAACTCCCAGCCAGGGTCCTCCTCCTTTTGAAGTACAACACAATGTGTCCTTTTCTTGAAAGGGACCTGTAGTGTTTGGCTGGGTGATGCTACAGCTCTGAACGATGACATTTGGGTTTAAGGGATGACTTTATTATAGTTTCGTTCAGGTTTTTTAATTTTTTTTTTCCAATTTTTACTCCTGACACAATTTCCAGAGAGCGATGCCAAATGTTTCCAGTTGTAACCTATTAATGTATTATTAATAGATTATTATTAGATCACCAGCAGTTTTTGACTATGAAAAGAACATATTTATTCATAGAATCATAGAATAGTTTGGGTTGGAAGTGACCTTTAAGATCATATAGTTCCAACCCCCTGCAGTGGGCAGGGATGCCACCAGTACAAGAAGTTATTTTCAAATACCCTGCTTCATTTTTAAAATTTATTTATTTGTTTAAATTATTATTATTATTATTATTATTATTATTATTATTATTATTATTATTATTATTATTATTATTATTATTATTATTATTATTATTATTATTATACGGTTTGATTTTTTTTTCAAGGGAATAAAAGAATAAGTGAAATTGTAATTCATAAAGGCTGTGATCTATGCAGTGTATAGAGATATATAGTGTATGTATCTATCCAGTGATTACTGTAGAGAATTTCAACTTCCCACATTTGTGGTGACAGGAAAATTTTACTTTTTTGTTGGTTGATAGCTTTAGGAGATTGCAGTGAGTCTGTTAAAACACCTGTCATGTCACCAACATAAACTGCAACGGGTGGTTTTTCACCAGGGAGGCCTTGCTCGCAGAGAGCCTTCCATCAAAATCCTACTGCGAGCACGAGACATTTTCTGAGAGGAGTTCCCAGCCTTGGAGAGCAGTGTGGGCACCAGCACAGTCTGAGCACTCTGAAATTGTTTTAAACTGCTGCTGCTCCCAAATTCAGTGGCTTTTCCTCCCTGGTTCCGCTGCAGTGCAAGACTTTGCAAGCAGGAGTCTGCCACATGACAGCCCGAGATAGGTTTGTCTGGAGGGATTGGGGTATCTGAGGGGAGAGAGCTTTTTGTCTCTTTTTTATTTATAATCCTCCTTTGCTTTCAGCAAAATTCAATGAAATGGCAAATGAGCTGATGAAATTCTGGTTTGCGGTCCCACTGCGAATCCAAGGATAGCTCTCTTGCCCTCAAGTAAAGCAGAGGAAATGGGAGCAGTTTTTAGTTAAAAACATGTAATCGAGCTTAAACCTTGTGCAGCAGCAGATCCTTCAGGTGCTGGGGGAATTTTTATGCAAAGCCTGTGGTGACTATCACGGAGTTTGGACTGTCATTGGGAAGAGGACAGTCCAGTGTGAATTCACAGGGTCACAACTTTGTTCTTTCAAAATCCCTCCTCGGCTCCTGCTGCCCTGGTGGGTGTGTGGGGGCTGTGGGGTCTCTGTGAGGGAGGTCAGGGCTGTCCCCAGCTGGCCCCGCAGCCGCCCCAGCGCCGGGCAGAGCTGAGCCCTCAGAGACACCGGAACTGCCGCTGTGCCAGGGGTGGGAAACGGGAAAAATGGTACCTGGGAATATGGAGTGAGGGGGAAAGTGTGAGGTGTGAGCCCCAGGGAGAGGAGGATGAGGAGGAGGAAAAGGAGGAAGGGCTCCCGGTGTGGAGCAGGGATTCCAGGCAGCCCTGGAGGACCCCAGGCAGGAGCAGGTGGGTCTGTCCTGAGGGGACTCGGGCTGGAGCAGGGCAAGTGTGAGGAGGAGGGAGCCACAGAGAGGAGCCCTGAGGTCCAAACTGTGACCCCCTGCTCCCCCTGTGTCCCCACTGCTCGGGGAGAGGAGGCTGAAGAGCTGGGAATGACGGAGTGACACTGAGCCTGGGGAAACGGGCCAGATGGGATGACAGGGTGGTTTCAGTTTAGTCTTGTTCTCACCACCCACCTCTATTTTAATTGGCAATTAAATGAATTTTCTCCAAGTCAATTCTGGTTGGCCATTGATGTCCAAATGAGTGACCTCCCTGTCTTTATCTTGACTCAGGGCCTTTTCCATCTCGTTTTCTCCCCAGTTCCGCTGAGCCCGGGCAGTGAGGGAGGGCTGGGTGCTGGTCTGGGTGCAGCCAAGGCCAACCCTTCACTCTTGCTTTGGCAAATAGTGTCCCATGTCTCATTCTGTGCCTTGTCCTGAAGTTTGGATGTCTGAGATATTTGCATTGTTTGACTTTTTATTTAACCTTTCTCATCAATATTTGTCATAAAAACGAAGTTGTATTCAAATTCCAGGGCTAGCAATGGTTCTTTTTTCCTGTGGTGTTCTGGGATTCAATCTCAGTGAATGCCCAGAAAGGAAGGATCTCCTTGAGGTCCTCTGGCAGCCCTATCTTCAAGCTGGTATGTGCTTTGAGACCACTTAGGAGATTGTATAGTCAGAAAGAGCTTAGGTATTGGCCAGGTTGTGAGAGACTATGGGATTATTTTTCTTCCTTTAAAAATAGTGACCCAACACAAGAAGTCTATAGAGTGACTTTAAACAATTATGCAAAATGCTTTATATTCACTTCAAGTCCATTGTCATTGGTTTTCTGTAGTCTGTATCCCTGTCTGTAATCTTTTCTGAAAGTGTAATGCAGTTTTTAAAGAGGCAACAGAAATGAAATGTAAAATCAAAATAGTGAGAGCACACAGGTGAGTGAAAAGTCTGCAGCAGCAGTAACTTGAGGAGCAGGTAGGGAATACAGAACAGATTGTCTGCAGAAAAACTATTCACTTGCAAATATATTGTTCAGAGATGTCAAAATCTGAAAAGTTTGCTTAGCAATTGCAAGTTTTTGGTGAAGATCTCTTAATCATGTATTTTATCCTGTGATTTGTGCAAAGTGAATCTACTGGACTCAGAGAAGGAATTTGAAGCAAAGTCTCAAACCTTTGTGCTTTGGGACATTTTTCTCTTTATGCCAGCTTTCCTAGATATTTTCAACCCTTAATGTAAACTGAGACAGGATTATTGACAGCTACTGTTCAATTAAAATTATCCTTAGCTATACTGTTGGTGCAGCTCATATACTGTATGACAGTCCTGGTACTTAGTAAGAAATGTTATAGTTTGGTTTTTCTACACTTTTGCAGTAGACTGAGGTTGAATATTCTGCAAGTATTCAGTGCTAAGCATAAAGATATACTCAATACCTGAAACCACTTTACCAGGAGGGCTTTTAGAGATCCTGGGCTATGATGAGGAGGATAACAAGGTCTCTGTTGCTGCTGCTCAAATTGTGAAACTGGGTGTGCATTTGATTGATCACAAAAGATTCATGTCCAGAGTGTTTTGTTTACCTCCTACATCCCCAGTTAGCCTGGTCAAAACCTCTCCATCCTCTTGAAAGTGCGTATTCATAAGATTTGTTTATGAATTAGAGTCACACAAATATAAAACTTGATAAGCTTTTCCCCTTAGATTGAGAGACATTTCTTCCCCAAATCTGTAAACAAACCAATAACATCAAAACATTTGAGGGCTCTGTTCCGAAGTGGACACTCACAATGTGCTTTTTATTATTTTTCTTTTCCCCCCAGTGAAATTTGATGACTGCAAGGGGAATAACCAGTTGAACTTCGAGGTTTCTAACCCAGACTTCAGGGTGGAAGGCGACGGGTCTTTGGTTGCACTAAAGAACCTCTCAGGAGCTGGCACAGCCTTGTTCGTCCGCGCTCGCTCCGAGCACGCCGAGGATACGGCGGAAATTTTCATCGCTGGAGCAAACGAAAAGCACGGGGCACTAAAGGTGAGAGAAACATAAAAGACTAAAAACAAGGACCGAGGAGATGCTGCTAAATATATACGTGTGCCACCTAGGACTGTAAGCAGTTTTAATCTGTTTGCAGAGATCAAAATCATTTTTCAATCCAGCTGTTGCTGTAACAGTTCAGCACTCGGTTGAATTCAAGATGCGAATTTTCCGGGTTTTCAAAGATGTGTTACATCTTCAGGTGCAGATGCTAAACATTCCTGTAGAATTGATTCAAATGACAGAGCCCAAGTACAAAATTGACTGGTTCTTCTGGTGTATGTTGTTCCAGGTAGCTACAATTTGACCATAACTGAAAATGTAAAATCATAGTTTAAATGTATAATTTAGAATTTACAGAACCTTCACGTTCACTCCAAGTCTAAGTATGTGGGAATGAATTCTATGCTGTGAAATTTAAATTTTCATGTAGGTCTGCTTATCTGACATTGTTATGTGTTAAACTGTGTAAACATCTACACAGATAACAGCACATATTTACACTGTCTCTTTGCACTGGTGATTTTTGTTCTGCTCTGTCCACTGTGTCTTTTCATTTCCACTTCTGAATGTCAGTGTAAAACAAACCTCATGGTATGGGGCAAAAAGTGCTTCACAAATTGATTGAATTGTTTTCTTCACACCCAGGAAAGTAACAAAAGGAAATGTGAGATAGCCTTCACTTCTGTGTCTTGGCATTTAGGAGAGAGGTAGGAAGGGCAGTGGCTTACTAGAAAATTAAGCCTGGTACCTTTACAGACCTATAATTTCACAGAAGCATAAAGAAGCCACGATAAAAATGATTGATCTGTTGTCTTGATTTGGTATTTAGATGTTCTGTTGCCAGCATTCTCGTTATTTTTCCAACAATATGTTAGTATAACTGAAGTCTTCCATTAAAAAAAAAAAAACAAATTAGCTTTAGGGGAAAGGTTGAACTAACTTCTGAAAGTCTGTGGCTGAGGAAAGGTTTTGCTCTGCACTTTAAGCAGCACGTGATGTGAATACAGATTGCAAGCAGGAGAGAAAGTACCAGAACATGGAACTGCAGAAGGCTGATCAGAACACTGAAATGGGATTTAATTTTATTTAAATATGCTGTTCCTTCACAAAATTAAATTTTGACACAGTCATGCTTGAGAGAGGCTCTTAGGTGGAGGAGCTGTGAGTTTAGGACCACAGACTGCCAAATTCAGAGCAGGAAAGCTACACTTGTAGGAACAAGCTGGGCACTTGGCTGTCCTGTGCCTCAGGCTAGCAAGGCATGATCCTTCTGGTGTATTCACAAGAACATTTAAATGATTCTGTTTCCACCCCAGGTTTTGAAATCTTAGGAGCAGTTTCGAAATCGGGATTCTCCTTCTCCAGTTAGAAGTTACGGAAACCACAGAGAGGTTTGAGACATCTCTGACAGGAGGTCTGGAGTTAAACTTCAAGGGATTGGTTTATGTGTGAAGATCTGACTCTCTGAGAATCATATTCTGAAGCTTTATTCTGGTTTTCTCAGGGAAGCAGCCCTTCAGTGTCTCTGAGGGGAGATGTTCTATGGAAGTTCTAAACTAGGGGAAATCATGTCTCATGAGTAGGAGTTCAAAAATGTGTATTTGCACAGACCATGACATAGCTTTGCCAGTGACCTTTACGTCCTGTTTGGGTTCTGGGTTTTCTCCCCTCAAAATGTTCCAGCAATATTAATTAATGCCTAGTGTTGAGATCTATCTGCAGACTGCATTTGAAAGCCAAGTCTGATTTGGCCCCACTCCTGGATTCTGTTCCAACCACTTTCTGTTGCTTCAGAGAGAGAAAACCAGCCTAAATCTGGCATATTCTGCCACTTGCCAGTCTTCCCTCACAGGTGACTCCTCAAAGCAGTATCACATCCTCTCCACCTGCATTTGTCACATTTTTAAGGATTTGATATTCAGCTCATAAACAGTTGATGACCCTTTTAGGATGGTGATCCTTGGTGTTTGAAGTGCCGTTGGGAGTTACATGATGCATTAATGTGCCCTGGGAAACCCATCTAGTGAGGATCATCCCCTTCTTCAAGGGAATATAAAGGTCTTTGAGGCTGGTTGTCCTGCTCTGGCCTCAGCCAGCACTCTGTAGCTCTTAAACCAGTATTTTTTCCCCAACCTTTTCAGCTATTTGCCTGTTTTAAACACAACACAGACAGTGTTGTCTTTCTGTTTGTCATCCTTGAGAAGGATACAAAGACTACAGCCTCCTATCTAAAGTGATTTTATGATAAATTTGAACTTAATCCTGTACTTTTGCAGTCTAAATGTGTCAGCATGGAAACAGCAGAACTGCTCCATCTGTTTATGCAAGGAGCCTTGGCTAAGAAATGCTCAGATGGAGCCTTAGTAATTCAGCATATTTCTGTAGGGTTAAGATGAGCACATGCTAGAGCACTGCTTAGCATTCAGTACTTAGAGTACAGTACCTTGTCTAATTAGGGGATAAGTAGTTCTTAAGTATTTCCCCTCTGCCAGCAACTGCCATTTCTTTTCTGAAAGCATGTAACCTACATCTGTGAAATCCCATTGTTAATGTTTCTAATTGCAGATTCCCAACGTGTTTGGAAATGGCTCTCAACAATGATCTCCGATGTGCTGACTGGCAGTCTGAGCCAGAACAGAGCATAGTTCCTAAAACTTTCTGATTGCTACCAGCCATACTTTAGAGGAATATGGGAGTTATTTAGAGGTGCAATCTGGAGTGTGCAGAAAAGCTTCTGGTATTCTAGGGGTGAAGAGGTGTGGTTCTTTCCTACTAAAGATGGGGGAAGATTCCAGCTGGCTTCACTGATCAGTCCTATGTGATTAACTTACATTAACTTCGAGGCCATAGTATAATGAGTGGCTGTTAGAATAGCACTTACTGTTTAACTCCTTTATTTGCATCTAAAGGACACATTTCCTTACCCTTCTGCCATAAGCACAATAGATGTGCAGAGCCTGCAGCTTTCTAGCAAAGGGTGGCCATGACTGCAATATGGCAAGAGAGGTGGTTCCTCAGCATCATCAGCCAACTTGGCTGTTGCTCTCTGATCACACAATGTTTTGCAGGGTCTGGTGACAGAAGAACAAATACAACACTGCTGCTCTTCCTGATGTCTGGATGTTACTCCAAAATAACCTAAACCCCATGAATCCCTGTACCTACAGATATGCAGACATGCTACAGAGCAAAAATCTGTCCATCAGATTCCAGTTAGATTGCTTTCTGCAACCTGCTGGTTCACCCCTTCCTCCTAGGATTTTGGCCAGATATACTGGTCTCTGTCTGTCTTGGCAGAAGAGAGTATTCCCAAAAATCTACAGTCATTTCTGAGGGGCATGTAGAGTGTGAGTGCAGAGGAGAGCTGCCCTGAGCCTGTGGAATGTGTAACATCACTCTTTAATAGTTATGTGTGTTCACACTTGGACCCTCAGGCAATCAGAGTGCTCAGTGATAGAAGGGAAGTTCCCTTGCATTCCCCATGGAGTGGAGCTGGAGAGCTGGGAACATCTGTGCTCCTGCTCTGCTCTGCCCAGTGCTCACTGGATACAGCCCCACACAGCCGGGACTGCAGTGCTTGGTGATATTAAAGAAATGTTTTGATTCACCCAGGATTCCCAAAATGAACTTTGGGTGCATTCTGAATAATTCATAGAATCGTTAAGCCTCAAATCCTGAATGGAAAAATAAAGCACTCACAGCCCTAGCTGGGAACAAACAGGCTGAGCCAATGACTGGCAGAAATATTTATTTATATTTTTGGCATCTGTCTTGTCCAGTCCTTGATCCCTACTTTATTTTATGGACGTAGGAGGACAACTGAAAGCTGGAAATTTCATCACATTTGGACATTTTTTCAGACATTAGTAGATTTATGTATTTATTAAAGGAGCCAGTTTTTGTGGAAGACAGAAGGTATAGCCAGCCTTTTGTAGAACCTCATAATAAATGGGGAGTTCCAAAAGGTAGCAAGCTGGGAGTTGAACTGTGTCCTCTAAGGCTAAATAAAATGGTTGTCTGCTGGTCCTTCTCCCCCTCTGAAATCTAATGCAGGTTTTAATGAACATACCCTTAGTATACCAGGAGCTGAAAGAAAGCCTTGGGAAACAGTCTGTCTCTGCCTTTTTCTGTGTGTTGGCAGGTTTTTTTTTCCTTCTTTTTCCTTCCCCACAGCAGAGGGAGTTATTTAGGACCTTTATTTGTTACACCATTACAGACACAGGGTGAGGGGTGGAGGGAAGTGAGATATCAAGAGTCTGGCACCAAAGCAGATAAGAGGGCAGGCAGATATTTGGAAATTCCAGGCTGGTAGTAACTTCCCTGTATGGTGCTCAGCAGTCTGCCATACAGAAGGATGAAATGATTAAACAGAAGCTGTCAAACCCTCAGGACAGTTTTTCAGGCTGTGATAGAAAAGGACTAGGAGAAAGAAAAGCAGAGATAAGAGTGAGGAGCACACCCTGAGACAGCATGTTGTAGACAGAGTTTAAAACCACCTCCAGCAGCAGCTCAGATTGAAGGAAATGGAGTTGCCCTCGTCCTGCTACTCTGTCCAGTGCACTTTGTACCAGGCAGGGGCTGGGCAGACAGGCTGCTGCTGCTTTTTCTCTTTGTCAAACCGTTGCTTTTCCCGACTGTCTTTATTGGAGCAGGGACAGGAGCCTCAGCAGCCTGGCCAAAAACTTCCTCAGCCGCCTTGCAGCCCCAAATTCTGATTCCTCCCGAGTCGCAGCCTGGATGGAGATGTTTGTGCGAGTTGCTTTCTGCCTGTGCCTCTGTTTCCTGAAGTATCAAACAGAAATAATGAAACTAAGCTCCTTGGATTTAAATGTTAGCATTTTTTATTTGTGCCTTGCTCTCTGCTTTATCCCCAAAGGATAGAGATTGCAAATATTATGGATACGAGATAAAAAGCGCCCGGAGCCACAAATCCTACATGTGTGGCTTTCTGCCTTCGAACTGCTGATAACGGATCAATAATCTTATTATGAATCAGGATTCTCTCATGGAAAAAAAAAATATCCAGGCGTGGAAGTGTGAATAGTTGAGTTTAGTCATCTGGCAATCCAATAAGTTATTCGGAAAATAAGATCAAGAATCAGCCTCTCTGATATAGCAGGCAATCGTTCCCATTAACGTAGATTAGCATTTTTTCAGTTTAGAATAGAATTCCAAATAGGTTGAAAATGACTGTGCAAAGTCTGAAGATGGACTCCAATATGAGATATTGACAAACAGGCTCCAAGAGTTGCGTGTTATTAGATTTTGCATATAGCAGTTGCTGCAGAAAGCGCCGCGCCGCATAAATAAAATGCCATGTTTTGCATTTAATTTTGAGGCACAAAATAGAGTAAGTCACAGGGGTGCATCAATATCTACGACACGGTTATGAGTTATTACACTGATCAAAACAGTGTATAGAATACCAGCTTCATAAAAGCCACGGAGAACTTTTGCCTTTGGATATGAAGGTGTCCTTCAGGCATATAAAGAAGGATTTTCTTACAGAACAAACAAAAGAAAAGTAATTTTATCACTTTTGTGTTCAGTTTGACAGGGAGTTTAACATCCTAACATTCTCCTAGACATTAAGTTATTAAGTTGTTATCACTTGTGTTACTTTTGTTATCTCACCGCAAACACAAATTGACTTGGAATTTATGCATTAAAAGCTGAGGTACAAGTGATTTTAGAATTTAATACCTTTGTGTTGATGGTATTTTGGTAAATGACTTTTCCCTGCTTTAGCCATCTTTGAATGGATGCTATTTTTTTTAACTTTAAGATCTGCAATGCTACATTTCAGGTTTCACAGAACACATCTTAATTAATGTCAGTGAAAGCAAGAGCTTATTCTTGTCAATGGGTCATTCTGTAGTATCATTTAGCTGCCTTTTTGACTATATTTTTATAAAAATCCTCCATGCAGACTGCTTGCTGTCAGGGAAACAACAAAGAGCTCCTTTTATATAAGAAATCTCCTTAACCACTCTTTTCCATAGAAATTCCAGTCACCTACTATCCCTTTTTATCCTTCAGCCCGATCCTGCTGAAATGATGAGATTCCAGCAGGCTTCGGATCAAACCTGGAAGCAGGAGTTGTGTCTGGCAGTGCTGTGTGGACGGGGCTCTCACACCCCTTTGCTGGGAAGTTTCTGGGTGACCCTGTGAGTCCTATAGAACAGTAATTCTGATTTTCCATGATTTTCCTTGCTCCCCTTTTTGCTGAGCTCCACAGCCTCCCCTCCCCTCTGCTGACAGGCTTGTGCTTCCTCAGGCCTGGGCTGAATTTATCCTTCCAGCTTAACACTGCAGATTCCCAGCACCAAAGAAACACAGGTTTCATATACAGTGGCTTTGGAGTTTGCTCTGACAAAGATCCATTTATCTGGGAATTATTATGGTGCCAAGAGATGTGGCAGTTGCCATAGCAACAATTACATATTGTGTTGAATGCCAGAGTAAATGCTATAAAGAACAGGGGCTACTGGTGGCTTTCATTAATTTAATGTTCCCTTTTTCGGACCAAGTGTGACTCGTGGGTTTATTCACTGGATGTAAAAGTGCTTGGATCAAATGTGTGGGCTCACTTTGCTTCTCTTTCCCTCAGTGAGCAACTGCAGCATGTAAATGAGGAGTACTTGGTTATTTAAGGAGAGAAAAATGGTCTTATAGACTGGAAATGTGAATAATTGACTGTGAAACAAGGTGTTAACTTCTGTGAGTGTTCAGTGCTTTTCTCTCTGAGTAATCTACATTCACATTTTATGTGAACCAGGGATGTATTTATCCAGGAAAAGGGAATTCGTGCCCTTCAGCAGCAAGCAGAGCTTAGGCAAGTATCAGATATGTTTAACAGTGATTCAGAGGTGAAATTAGATTATTTTTGAAACAAGCCTTGTTAATTATTTCAAAGTATTTACAGGCTGATGTAAAGTGACAGGCAAAATTCTTTGTAATGAAAACATTTTATTAAAAACAGCTAAAATCAGAATTCCTTCCAGCCCTGAGCAGCATTTAGGCTGCTCCCTTAGTTCTCCCTGCTGCAACAGGTACTATAGAACATTTTCACTATTCCTTGGTGTGCTTCTGCTATAAACTTAAGGTTTTCATAAACTCTCAGACCCAGATGCAGTTCTGGAATGCAACCAATTTTACTCTATTTTCTTTGAAAACACACTCAGGTCTTATCCTCCATCCAGAAGACCTAATGGCAAAGCTTCCATGAATCTCAATGAGAGCAATTATTCAAGGATTGCTGAAGAACTAAAATTCATCCTGGCACAGAACATCAAGAAAATACCTATTTACCTCTTGGGCCCCAAACATTATTTTTTCTTTTTGAATTTGAATGGTAGATAAGTTGTGGAAAGACATTTTGAATTGAATGAACTTCTCTTTATGATCTATGACACTAACTGTCCTTTTATCCATTAAAAAAAAAATCCACTAAATTTTGTAGATTAGTGATAAACCATCGTGAACTTACACATAATTTTTTTCAAGTTTTTATTGTTCTGAGTCCAGCCTGAAAATATTGTGGGATAGACAAAACCATGCCAGTCCTATGCATTAATCTTCAGAGACTGATGGACTTGTGTGGAAATTTGTGCCACTGATGTGGGGCACGTGTAAAGAAACCCTTGGTGAAAGGTTTAGATTTTTAATTTATTGTAGTAAATGAGGATATAAGTAGGAAAGCAACAGGCTAAGCATGATTTAGTAGGACATTAAGCAAGATCATAAAGGATAAGTAGATGTCTCTTAGGATATGTAATGTCTTTCATTTATAAAGCAGCTTTCATGCTGTAAGATCCTTAAAGTGAAACTATTAAGTACACAGAGAGAGAATGTCTGTGTGCAGGTCTATATACGTCTGTTAAGAGAGGTATTTGTATAGATATCTTTATTTTTGATACTTATTTCATAATACTTTCACACCTTAGGATAGGAACAGAGTCTTTTGGAATGATGAATTTGGGAAAAGGACCTGATGATTTTGATATGATGCTAAAATTGCCATGATAGCCTTCATGTCCTCAAATCCATAATGAAAAAGAGGTGTCACAGACACCAGAAGAACATGTGAGACTTATGGTACAGAAGAAAAATTGTCCTTTTCTTCCATGGTAGTTCTCTCCTCCAGAATGCAGGAATGATGCAGTCGGTGTATGACAACTACCCCAGTTCCACCTGTGAGGCCTCACATTTATTAAGGACCAGAGACAATTCCAAGAGGAAATCAGACCAAGTAGTGTTCAAAACTAAGCTCAAGGTTCTTTTTTTGGTGTCAGAGACACAAAATATTGCTGTTTTTTCCCCACTATAAGCTTTTCCATCAGCTCACAGAAGCAGCGTGGAGTTGAGAAAGAGCCATGATAGGGGAAATTATTCACATGAAAAGATGATTCCCTGAGTAAGAGTTTAGTCATTTCTCTCCATCAGAGACCTCAATAATAATCCCTAATGATTGCCCCAATAGTTCCATGCTGATTTTCACAAACCTGAAGGAACATTTATTATGGTTATTATAGTAACACCTATCTCAGCACACATCTTAAGCATTTAATGGAGCATCACAGGATAAAAATCTACATTTGTCCTCCCCCAAGAATTGATTCTGCCATTGCAAGGACAGATGGCTCCTTTTGGACCTAAAATTCCTTATTTGTTGAGCATTACAATTTTGTTTCTTTTACCATTATTCCTTTGCATCTAATTTTGCAGCCAGTTTTTTTCGAGTACCTGGAATAATGTGGCAAGTTGAAGAATAACAGAGTTAAAGCTTAATATAATTTGGTATCTCCATAATAAGCAACTCTACTAATGCTTACAGTCACCTAGGAGTTATTAATCATCCAGCTCCTCACTTATATCACACCAAATAAAACTGAATAACCTTTGCATTAAGCAGTTGATCCATATTAGAATAGTTTTACTAGTTAGTTTATACAGTTTCTCCTTCTTACTGAGAAGGCCCCTGGGGTAGGGATTGCACAGGAGGAGAGTGGAGGGGCAGCAGGTTGATTTGAACTGGTCCTGCTATTCCAGGAACTGGTTGCTGCTAATAATTTTGGCACTGATAACATTCCTGAGTGTCCTTCATCACTGTTGAACTGGCAAGTTCTCAGTCAAGGCAACTGGCAAATGGTTTTACTGTAGGCAAGGAGAGACTGGATTTGGCCCCCAGTTTCTTCCCAACCTCACTGTGGCTGTGGTTTGGGGCACAGCAGGAAACAAGAAGTTTCCTGGTGAGTAGGAATAGATATGCTGAAATATTTTTAGCATTTTCTCTGGTAACTGGCTTGAGTCAAATTCTAACAACAGAGTCATTCAGGCAGCAGCTGGGAGCAGATACACTTCAATTGCCCTGCAGGTCAGCAAACATCCTGCTGGTTGGTGGTGTCCAATCCTTGTTGGACCGTTTGGCTGAAGTTCCAACTCAGCAGGAAAGTGTCTTGAAATCATTTTGTCTTCTTTTTCTTTTCCATCTCTAGAATTACCTCGTGGTTCTGAGATAAACGAACCACGGATCTGTTATGTGCAGGTTTTCAAGATAAGGAATGGACTATAATGCTTTTAAAATGAGAGCTAGACCTAGCTTTTGGTGAACCAGCCTTCTTGTGGACTAAGCTGTGTGATCTTAGGGCAATACTGTAAATACTTCACTTGATTTAAAGGCTCTCCAATAGTACCAATCCCACTGGAGATCTACTGAATATTTTATGTGGCCAAGCACCTTGTTTTACAGTTAATGTCAAGGCACTATGGAAGAACTGGTGTGTTTTGTTTTGTTTCTCAGATGTGATCAATCATGTTGTAACATAACCTGTGTGCTCACAGATGGAAGTTTAGAATCTGATTTGTGTGTGTGAACTCTGTCTTCAGATTACTCATATCTCCTATCAGTATACCTTTATAAATTACAGGATTTTATGGTGCTTTAAGGACTTTGCTAATAAGGAACATAACAGAGTTAAGCATTTTCATGTCCAATTTATCTTTTTTTAATTCTTTTAGAACCTATTTGGTGCTGTATGTTAACATATTAAATATTTGTGTGTTGTTTTTTGGGTTTTTGGTTTTTTTTTTACAGTACTGAGCACAGTTTTGCTTTATAAGGATTTATCCCTCAATCATCTGGACAACAGGGGATAGTATAAGTTTTTTTTTAAATTAGGAAGACTGTACCAAACTTTTGTTCTCAGATACTGACTTAGAAATTCTTTGTATATGGATTTCAGGGGTGTGATCCCATGAAGTAGTGGCCTGTTCTAGGAGTTGATTTTACATATATAATAATAACAATGCATTAGTATCACCTGACTTTTTTGACCCACCCTAAAAGAAATGCTAGTAAGAAATCTTTTAGTGTTTGCACTGCTAATAGTTTCAAAGGCTGTGTCAGGATGCAGAGGGTTTCCTTGCAGCACAGTGGTGGTGGTGAAGCAGCACATCACCCCTGTGGAATAGGGCACTTGAGTGCTCTCCTGAGTTGTATCATTTTATTTTGGATATTGTTGAACTCACTGACAAAAAAAATCCACTAAATTCAAAATTCCTGATTGGCTGACAAATCCTGGGCATTGAAGTTTTCTCTCTGCACAGGAAGAATATTCTCATATCTGTGACTTTTTTCTTTTCCCTGGAGATGAAATAAAAATTCAGCTACTTCTGTTTGATGAGAGACTAATGACTGCTGAAAGACTGTGTTGGTGACACGATCCCTGGTGGCACCAGGTCACTCAGTGAATGTGCTCCAGTGTGACAGCATCTGGCAACAAGAATATTCAGACTAGATCTCTTCTTACTGGATCATCTTCTTGCTGCAAACTAGAAACTCTTGCTGTAGATTAAGATGATTATTAAACTAATATTCTGTGTTTGCTTTGGCAGATGTTAATCCTGCCAGCCCTTTGCAGCAGAATTACCTGCTAGAAATTAAAACAGACTGAAGTTTTGGTTTAGGAGTGGGGGATTTCTTTATTTGTTTTGTTGCTGTCTCAGTCAACAGCCCTGGACTCATTCATTCACTGTCATTGATTGCATCAAAACCTGAACCTCCATGTTGAGAGGTTCATTGCAACTGTTCACACGTATTTCATCTCCAGCTATGTCTGCAAACATTAATTATATATTAGTGTGGAATATCTTACAAGAGAGACTTTAACACGTGTTCTGCTCTGTGCTTACATTGTAGTTTTGTTTTGAGAAACATAATAAAGATATAGGCATAGGTATAGGTTGAGTTTTCTTAATAAAAAAGAGGAACTATATGTGACAATTTTTCAACAAAGTCATGTTCCTGCAACCTAATTAAAATAATAACCTTAAAATTGATACAGTTGGTTGTTCTATCCACTCTGTTTCAATAATGGCTGCAACTTGATACTGAGAAATTTTTATTTGTTTGTCCCTCTTTTGGTTTTCAGTGGATGTGAACTGTATCAGCAGCAGGTCAAGGGAGAAGCTGTCAGCTCTTCTGTGGATGGTTCAGGCTCTGTGTCCTTATCCCTCAGGGAGCTGAGCAGGGCAGCTTAAAGAACTTTCTGACTTTATCTGCAGATGACTTTATTTTCTCTGTGCTGCTGTGTTGTGTTGTCCTACATGGTTTTCTCTCTTCTCCTCACTCCCAACCCCCATCTTTTTGAGGCTGATATGGTCATGAAAGTCAGAAAAGTCTCTTATACTTCATATTGACCCTCAAATCAGGAATTCAGGAAAAGGGAGAGGATGTTAAAACTTCAGATGAAAGGTTAAAGGTCAAAGGTAGGGAAGATTTGGCTCTGAATTTGCCTCACATCTATAAATCTCAAATTCACTGCTGCCAAAGCTACAGTGTGAGCTAAGGCTTGGAGCTTTGAGTTACAAGGTTGATTTTAGGCAAGATTATTCACAAACCCGTGTAATTAATCTGTCATAGGAACACACAGAAAGCAGAGCACCAAATGCAATCCCCATTAAGGCAACAGGAGTCGTTCCTCCGACTTTAATGAGCTTTGAATCTACTCATAAATCTGCTCTGAGGAGTGTCCAAATCAAAATTTATTTGGGGGTGACCTTGATGTTAATTGTTAGTGCTCCCATGTTGTTTAATCGCCGGGAAAACCGAATGCATTAGTGGGACCATCATATGGAATAGTCCCTTCTATTGGACACTATTAGCATCAAGTTGATATATGTAATATTAATTGTGCATATTGTCAGTGGGTAGTCACAGTCTGCCAGTTATATTTTGTGTCTATGAAACAGGGGGAAAAAAAATCTGTTCAGTTATTTTTAATGTCGCTTCTGCCTTCAGCTGAATCCCTGCAAAATTAATGCTTTTTTGATCAGGCAGCTCTTCAGAGGATCTCAGAAGTTTCACATTTATTCAGTGGCTTTTAATCCCAGATTTTGTGTACTGACTGTAATTACTTTAAAATTATATCTGAAATTTGTAAATAACGTAAAGCAGATTCTGTTCAGTCCTATGCTGCTGATTAAATTTAACATCTGCCAGAAAAGTTCAATCATCTGTATCCCAAATGGAAATGTTTCCTTCTTTAACATGTCATATTTAATTCAATTAGAGGAAAAATATGGGAAGTATATTAGAAGTATAAAAGGGAAAGAGTTCCTTTAATTTTTGTCGACTAAACAGAAATGTAGCTGGTTTACTTGAGGAAAATAATTACTGTAACTTCTAGAGGTATGAAAATATGGGATAGTTAGAGAGGGGGAGAAATGATTGGTTTTGTTTAATGGCTTTCTGAATTCCTTGTCAGTGCTGGTAATTATTGTGTCTTTCCTTTTTGTTGGCACTCAGAGCATTAGGCTGCACTTAGGACCATTTCATTAATGGAAAATGTGTTTCTGAACAATTGTGAATTAGATAAGTGACTTGATTAAGACTCAGTCTTTAAAACTATAAAATGAGGAAATAGCCTGAATTAATCTTGACTTTAGACAACAGGAAGATAAGATTCTGGTTTCCAGTGTAAGAGTATGTGTTTAGAGGAATGGAGAGAGCAAAGCCATTCTGCATTTACATGATTTCTCCTTCATTTTGCTGTAGTATTATAGAAGCACTGAGAAAGATTGTGGCTTTAGAGCTTGTTCATACATGCAGTAAATCCAGTGTCTACCCAAAGAGCTCCCAGAAAAGAACACAAGTTGGACAAAAGAAAAAGTGTTAATTCTGACAATCTTCACTTTGATATCTCTCTGCCTCCAATTTCTGGGTGTAAAGTGGAGATACTCAATAAGTACATTAAAGGAGAGATATTCAGATACAGGGTAACAGGGACCTTTCCCCTTTTGCTGGCAGAGCCCTGGGGATTTTGAAATGAAGGCTGTTCCCCTGGCTGGGTTGGTTTAACTCCATTCCAGGCCACCTGCTTGGTGGGTGTCAGCTCAGCTCAGCTCCAGGGGGCACAGGCAGTGGCTTCCTGGAGCTCTTGCCATGGCCTGAGGTTTCCAGGTGGAGCTGATGGGCTTTGTTCCTCTCTGGAGAGTAAGAAGCAATCCAGCAGACATGGGGATATCCCAGCAGATCTTTGCCTTTAGTTTGTGCTCATCTCCAACAAATTTCCTCTGGCCTTTGGCACCCCATTATTATAATTATTATCTAGTCCAGGAAGACTGATTTGTAATCCCTTCTGATAACAGTGTGATTTACATGCTGAGTTCTGTGGAAGTCATTTAGCAGATGTCTGTCTCTCTCTAGACATACATGGATGTGCTAAAGAGATTTTGTGCCAACTAATGAGTATGAATGATATATTCTAAAATGCTTCTTCTATTTATTAAGCTTAAAGTAATTTCTTAAAATATCTGAAAACAAACAAACGAAAAAGGGGGTTGGTTAAAAAGGTTTAACTTTTAACATGCTGTAACTTTTATCATGGGATGACAACTAGTTTACTTCACTGTAATAATTTTACTATAAAAAATGGCGTTACTAAGCATGTTTTTTCAGCAGAAATTTTCATTTTGATTCCCAATATTTCATATCTGACACTGTTCTAAATGAGAACAAGGCTTTCCAGTTGATATTGATTTGCACATCATTTTTTTCATTTCACTTTCCTATTCAAAAGGAATCAGTGCTGACAAGTTAATGAACTCCAGCTACAAATACAGAGATAAGCCACAGGATAGGTTTAGTACCTGCCTTGTTCTAATTATGGAAGGTTTTCCTTAGGTGACTGTTTCATGTTCACTACAGGGAAACTGGAATGCTCTGTTTTATAGTAACTGTCAACAAAGCAGACATCTGGAAAAGTGATATAAAGAAGGCTATTTATAGGAACCTCTAAGCAAGTCTAAATCAATTTCCTCCAGTATATTTAAGTTTTTAATATTTACACATGGAATACAATTCCTTCAAATGAAAGTACGCTGAGCCCTAAGGTTCTACACTTTGTGAAGATCCATAAACACATGCTGCATTATATCTTCTATTTTTAAATTAACTTCTTGTATAAATTAATAGCTTTGGAAAGAGTAGTAGAGACCAGAAATGTAGAACCAGCTCTCACAATTTTTTCACTGAACTCGTTTGCAAATCTTTTGCCCCTGATACACTCTCAATGAATATATCTGGTATCTAGGAAGTTATTCCAGTGTCTGTTTTGCTGTTGTTTTGCACACATAAATTGTTGAATCTCATCCAGTTAATCTTTTGGTTGATATCTCCTGCTGCTGGGAGTTATGAGCTGGTCAAATATGGTTCAGTATTGGAAAAAACATCTTAAAATCCTGGGATCTATCAGGTATCCTTATGGGTAGATCTTTTTACCTGTATGACTTGAAGCTGTTTCCAGAAAGGAAGAACTGTAAAACAGGGTAAAATGGAGCTCTGCATTTCCTGATGCCAATCTCTGTTGTACCTGAAGTACCTTTGGTGCTGGCAGAGGATGAACAGACTGTGGGACTCCTCTGTGGTGTAGATTTACTAGAAGGGAATTCTCCCCCAGGGAATTCTCCACCACCTGGGAATTTCCTGCCAGACCCTTTCTGCTCTACCAGCAGCAATACAGACAGTTAATCTGATGAGGAAATTTGACCACTAAGGTCACTTCTGCACTTCTGGAATTAAAAACCTTGCTCTCTGAATGTTTTACATGAGTAACAAACCATGCAGAAGTGGAGTGATGGTAGAGAGAGGAGCCTTGTATACGAGGGAGCTTGAGGAGCAAATTTCTGTGGTGACCTTAAAAGGCAGGGAACGGGGTGTTTCATACTTTCCACCATAGTTTCTCTGCTCAGAACAGGGTGGGGATGGTCCTGGCTTGCTGCCCAGGATTCCACGTGCACGCCCTGCCAGGCGTTGCTCTGGCAATGGCAATAAACTGTTGCCTCCGAGGAATAGGCTGGGGGGGTTTGGCCAACCAGACAAGTGGCATAAACACAAGCTGCAAACTCTGCTTTCAAAGCTGTGCCTGCACAGTATGAGATGCCAGTCCTGCTTCCCTGTCACAGAATCACAGAGTGTTCTGAGTTGGAAGGGACTCACAAGGATCAAAGTCCATCTCCTCTTCCTGCACAGGACACCCCAACAACCCCAACAATCCCAACAATCCCAACAATCCCAGCAATCCCACCGTGTGCCTGAAAGTGTCCTCCAAATGCTCCTTGAGCTCTAAGCACAATGTTGATGGGCAAGGGCAAGGAGCAGTGGGTTCCTTGACTTCAGAGGGCTCTGATTTTTCAGGAGGGTGCAGCAAATAAAGTCCCTTTTTCTCCCTCCTCCCCCCAAACAAACAGAACTCAAAACACAACTAAGGAGAACCAGCAGCAACAATGTAATTCATTAAGGATGCCAGGCTGAGAGGTTGAAGTGGGTATTTTTTAAACCTTTTCCCCAAAATATTATTCAGGTCTTGTAACTGGGTATGCATGGGGATAAATCTGATGAAGGAATTCTGTGTCATTTTGGTATCCTTCATGTTTCCCTAACAGGAGAAAAATGTGAAATAGCCAAAAGATTGTCCTTTATTTCAAGATTAAAGTTTCAAAAGCTTAAGATTTGAACTTTACTTAAATCTTTTGAAGAGGCATGAAAAGCTATTATGTAATCATATCTTTCATTTCAGCTACAGTTGGAAACAATACTATCAACATAGCATAAAAATATTGTTTTTATCTTGTTTCTATTTGTATTGCAAGGGTAAGTATCTCACAGGACTCCTAAATGTGCAGGCTCAAGAAGTTTGTGATTATTCAAGATAAGCTTGAGAGAAACCTATGAAAACCCTGCTATTTGTTTTGTGGAAATGCAGATCTCCTCATGTTTTTGAAGTGTAGCCATGTCAGACATGAGCAGAGAGTTCACTTAAAGTCTTTATTGTTTTTAAAGGTAATGATAGTTTCAGAGTATTTCTTGTATTTCCTTAAGAACTTTAAATGTCACCTCGAGGAGCTGGAAATAGGTAGGAACTAAAATGAGTTAAAAATGAATAACAGGAAGGAAACTTGTTTGTACAAATTTTCTAGGAGAGGAACTGAGAAGAGAGGTAAAGGCCACAGAAGTGGAGATGTGGAGGATAATAATGAGGCAAAAGTTGTAGCAGACAGAAGGGGTCATGAAGAGCCCTAAAATTAAAAATAAAAGAGAGGGGCTGAAGTAGCTAGATGGGAAATCAGAGCTCAGGAAAAAAAAAATAAAAAGAATGTAAAAAAATATCTATTCTTACAGGTTTCCTCAAATTGTTCATGCCCCATCCCTCTGCTTTATTTTCTCTTTGCAGCCTGTAGCAGGAGTCTCATAAAACTTCACTAAGATTATAATGCAATACCTTGGCACCAATTTCTCTTGTTTATGTGTCCATTAGTTCAAAGCCACAGACAGGCAATTTATTGGGTATGAAAAATGTCACCTATGGCACCTTCATTTGCATCTGAAAATTGATTTTTGTCACACTGGGATTTTAGGACAACCTTTTTTGGCAGCCAACATCGCCACAAAGCATAATAAAAATAATTATGCGCCCACAGAAGCAGGTGAGATTCCCAGGAAGTTTTTAAGTCTCCCCAGAATTGCAGTTGGCAAGGCATTATTGATGAGATTGGGATCCTTCCTGAGCATTAGATAGCGACACCTAAACTTAAAACATAACTTAGGATTGCCAGCAAAGTGTACAAAAACCTAATGGGGCTTGATTATGTTTAGTCAAAGCTTTCAGCACGATGGCAGAACATTACTCATGTCAGTTGAACAATTGATGAACTAGATATTAAGATTTTTTTTAAATTGATAATCACTGAGCTGTGCAAGGTTTTCTTAAGAAAGTACTTTTAAACACCTTTTGAGGATCATTTGAAACACGTCACCAGCTTAGCATTTTTGCTAGGTGTTAAGTTAATTCATTAATTTTCTGCTTTCTGATGTGTTCGGCTCTTGGAGTCTGCCAAGTTTTTGTCTCTTCACTGGTGAGATGGTTAACATACACGGGAAGATGTCATTTCCATTGTGATACTGAAAAAATCCTATTAATTATCAGTGTTAACTTGTTCAAACACTTTCATTAGTTATTTTGGCAAAACAATTCCCCAGGGTGAGATATATTTATACAGCAAATTCCTCTAAAGCTGAACCAACCATAAATGGATTATGCAAACTTGTTTCCTTTCTTGTAGATAAATTGTTTTACAGCAGTGTTCATTATGAGAAAGTTCTTTGCCCACTGTAGTACTTTATCAGCACAAAATAATCTACAGCTTCACTTTCCATGGTAAAAAGGCACCATTCTTTAATATGAATTCAGCTTTTAATCTTAGCCTTGGATGTTGGTTCTTTTATTTATTTTTTTCTGCCTTATTTAAAGCACAGGCAAAGGGTGGCAATTTATAACTGATATTCCTTAAAGCAACTGTCTGTATGCAGTTATGAAGGGAGCAATGTACTCTTGGAAATGGATGAGAATGATCTGGCTGAGATGTGTGTTAGAGATGGAGGCAGGCAGAAAAAGAAGTAATTTTTGGTATTTAGGAAACATGTACATTTTTATACAAACATGGAAAACATGCAGTGGAGAGATTTGGGATTACTGAAGAGTTTGTTTTTGCTAAAATAAAGATTTATACCTTTGTTTTCTAATCAAATTCATATTTAGTGTTTGAATAGCTCATTAATAACCCCTTGGCACTGGAGTGGGTTCTGAGGGAAGTGCCCGGAGTGTGCCACAGCTCCTGGCTGCTCTCATGGAGTGCCTTTGCTGGGATTTATGAGACAGAGCATTAAACAGTAACCAAGAACTGCAGGGACATATTTCACACTCACTCAGGGCTGCCTCGACGAGCAGAAGGATTTGATCTTAATCATGGCTTAGTCATAGTCCACTCCAAACTAAGCCTGTTTTAAATCATGGGTGGCACAAATATTTTGCTCTGATGTCAGGCTTCAGCTGTCCTTTGGGACCCATTGGCATTTGTTCCTAGCAAAGATGCTGCCCCAAAAGGGAGCACCAGGAAAGTCAGTCACAGCCTCTCCTCAGCAGTGGAAGGAGAGGATAGCTTACAGAAGGTTTCTGTAAGCTATCACAAGTCTTGCTAAAAATCAGACCCAATCCTTTCATATTCCCTTGGAGGATTAGAATGCAGAAAAAACTCAGATGTGTTTTCTTCTTTGCTGATGGGTTTACTGTCCTTGCAGTCTGAGTCTAAATATTTACTGGGGGAAAAAAACCCCCAAACCCATCGTTTTCTAACTTTCTCTTCATTGTTTTAGCAGTATTTCCCCCTCCAGGGTTTGTTTGGTTCAGTCTTCAGGACTCTGGCTGTATTTCGAATGTAGGCTTTATAGTTTGTAGAAGTGGCCTGGATCTCAGTCTGAGTGTGCTCAGTAACATTGTTTTACCATATTTGGTTCTCTTCAACTGAAAGAATCAATCTCTGCCTGTAAAGTCCTGTATTTAGTTTCAAACCAATGATTTTGATTTTATAAGTTGTTGCATCTGATAGAGAGGAAGAAGCATTGCTATCAGTGTACAGACACTTAGGCAAACACGAGGGGTTCTTTTGCAAAGTTAAAAGAAGTAAAAATGTGTGAGTTTCCAAGTCCTTCATACTGATAAAATCAGCAGAAAAATGATTCTATTGTATTTGTACATAATCTATGTTAAAATACCAGTGAATACTTTTTTCAGCCTCATTGAATGACACCAGGTTGTTACAAAAATACTTGTTTCTCTTTCTTTACTTGTTCAAAACTCTAAAAAAGAAAAGTAATAATCTAATTGGGTGCCCGTGATTTTATTCTGACCTACCTGTGTTTTAATCTAGAAAAATATTATTCCTTGGACAGTGCTAATCAACAGAAGAGGTTCCATTGCATGGAATCATTTCAATCAATGGAATCGTTTCAATCCATAGCATGACTATTCCAACCCTCATTTCATCTTTTTAAAATTTCTTTTGGTTTTGTAATTTATGCCACTACTTCTCCAATTGACACAGGCATTGCTTCCTCTGTCAAGTCATTCAGATCACAGAGATAACCTTTTTGTTTTCATCTTGTGCTGTAAATGTAATAAATCAAATCCTTGCCAAAAGCAAGGTCTGAATTTTATATCATGAAATTTGCATTTCACGCTCTGTTGCTTATTCACAGAAGCCCTCCAATCTGAAAAGACAAATAATACCACATGACTTGTGTAACTAATACAGACAAATGTTTCCAAGCAACTGCCTGAGCAATCTGAAGATCAAAAATTACTCATCTGAGAAACTTGCGTATAATGGGAGATAATGTATTTGTTCACAGATTTCAGGGTCTGTTAATGGACAGTTTGTAAACTGAGACAGGACCAAAAATGTATCAAATTATGAATGCTGCAATTTATTAACTTGCATTAGAGAAGTTAAACAAAACAAAGCTATTTTAAGCTAAGAGACTGGTACTGCAATTTACTCCACTGTGTGATGGTCAGGCAAGAGCAACCAGAGCCTCGAGCACTGAGCTGAAGGGTTGGGTTTGGAGCAGAGCTCCCTTCAGACACCACAGGGAATGGTGTGAAGAAAGTTGAATAGCAGAGTAGAATGAATTTTCTTCCATTCCTTGGAAATTGTGCACTTTATTGTAGCAACATGCTGTGCATGATCTGTCAGACACAATGGGTCTTTGGTCACATTTTGAGGCAGAACGTTTGTACTTGGCACGTGCAATGAGAAGAGAAGTATTCATCTTACAGATTCATAAAACCATTTAAATACCATCCAGGGGAGATTCTTCTGGGGCTGGCTGCATGATGGATAATTATGAGGAGTAGAGACGTTTTGCTGATTTAGCTCAAGCTGTGAGAACTCAGGTTTTTGATTCTGGAATTGTCTTGTTTAAATTCCAATATGCCAGTAAAGGCAGCAGACATCACAGGCCTGGCTTTAATGACTTCAGTTACTTTGGGAGCAAGAAAATGTGTATAGATAAAAAATAGAGCTTTTCTGATAGAACTGAACAGATATGAAATATGAACAAAGAGATAAAGTGGAAATAAAGAGTGGATAATATTCTGTTTTGGTCAGAGCCCAGGTTTTTGAATGCATTTGAATGTATCACTGCTTTCTCAGAAACACACTGGATTAGAAATCAAGAGGCCTGTGAAGTGGAAGTGTTAAAATAACACGATTCACTGAAGGTCTCTGGAAGCAATTATTAGAACAATACTGAACCTGTGTCTCCTCTGTCCCCTGTGGAGGCTTTGGCTGCTGGGCTGTCTGTCCCTGCTCAGTCACTCTACTGTAGTCAACAGGGAGCTATGGAGTGTTCCAGCCCTGCTCTGACAGTTCGGAGACTATTATTTCTTTTTAATAATCTTGGATGCTGCTTCCCACTGTTCAGAAACACAGAGTAGGTAACACGTGGCCAGTGCTACAAAAACAAGTAGCAATGGAGTTGCCAAACGAATGCAGGGGAGTAAGTTTGGATCTGTCTTCTCTTGGCCAGCAAACTTTATAAAACCTATTTATTTGGTGCTTGTGTAGGTGGGGACTGTTCTCATCCCACAGAGGTGCTCAGTTAAAGGTCAGCAGGTGTGAAGTAAGGAATATAAATATTTCCATGCTCCTATGGCTGCAGGTTGTTAGGGCAAAATGCTCCCATCCAAACATATGAATTTTAATGATATACAGTGGAGAACTATGGGTGTCACATTTCATGTATTGTAAAGCTGTGCTCGACTTGAGTTTCAGCAGAAAAAACAACTTCAAACCATTGTAAACTATACTCCTGCCATTTTAGGCTCTTTTCCCTGAAGTATGTGGCAATTAATATTGTTAGCAGCTTGATGCTACAGCTCCTGAATCATTGATCTGTTCCAGTACAACAATTAATTTGCCTCTGATTCCTGACAGGTACAATCTTTGAACTTCCTGAAGTAGAGTTAATTGCCAGCATGTGACTAAGGAGAAATGTGAGAATCCACCAAGATCTCCAAGCCTATGTCCAGGTCCCATCCTGCATGCTTCACTTTTCTTTCAGAAATGTTCTGAGAAAAAAAAGCTGAGCTTTGATTTCCCACCCTAAAACAGATGCAGCAAAACCAAACTAATGTTGCTATTTTGAACCGGTGTATTTTACAGGATCTGTAGAACTTGATTCTAGAAGTCAAATTTGAGTTAATGACTGTGATTTCTTTACATATCTTGGTAGTAATACTTTTTAAAAAGTTGCTTTACTGCAGGTGAATGTTTAGGTTAGAACCTCACCCGTGTTCTCTCTTCTTCAGCAATACCACGTGAGACTGTCCAGACTAACGAAAGGTTTAAAATTAAGAGGCATTGTCCTGTGAATTTAATTAGGTAACTGTGGTGGGAACAAATAACACAGGGCATGTTTAGGTGTTGTATTTTCATCTCTGACAAATGCAGCCTAAGTTCAGTACAAAGCCCAGCGGGTGGTGATGAGAAGCTGCCCACAAGAACCTCCAGCCCCGTCTATTGTATCACAGCACAGAGCTGAGCTGCTGCTGTCAGCCACGTACTGGCTGTTAATTTGTTTGTATTGAAGAGTAAAACTACAGCCCAAATTGTGAAGTGGATTAATACACTGCAATTTCAGCTTTTTGGACTCAGTTAATGCCTGTTAATTAATTTGTTCCGAGGAGCTGGGCCGAGTGCTGAAGTGGATTAATGCACTACCATGGCAGCGCTTTCCACCACATTCCAAACCCAGCCTGGTGACTGAGGAGCTTTGCTGTAGCCTGGATCTAAGTGGGCATTTTGTCTTCATCACAGACTAGTGCTTCATTTGTCAGTCTGGCAGCTCCTGTGCAGGCCAGCACAGGCAGTGCAGCTCTGCAGAGCACCCTGCATGCGTAGTCAGGTCTGACAGAACACATCCCATCTGGTTTATTGTGCAGACCTGTGGGCTAAGCCAAGTGCATTCCTGCTTGGCAGTCTTAGGGAACATTATTTTTGCTGGTGGGTCAGTACAGCCCTGCTCTAATGGAAAGGAGGAGGGAAATGGTGCAGGTGTGTGACTGCAGCACTACATCGCATTTAAGAGTGCACCAGTTCTAATGGAAGTTGCTGAAAGTCCCTCCCAGTTAAACTGTCCTTGAAAATAGAAACAGACTTCTCAGACTATTAATAAAAGGGGTCTTGTTTTGTTTTCCAGCATGAGGTAATGGGCAATTTGCCCCTAAGTGTGTCTCCTGTATGTAATTAGTGCTGTGCAAAAAGCAGGATTCAACTGGATGTGCCCAGCTAATGGACACTCACAGTTCAGGTTGTCCAAATGTACAGGGGAGGGTTGTAGGACATACAGTCATTGTGATTTTTTAGGTGTGTTTTGTGAAATCTCAGGCCAAAAGCTGAATTTCTCATTCCCTCCTGAGGATTTGATAGCATGGGAAATAAGATGTTTTTCTGGACAGTCAGGATTAGTGATAGATGGTGAGAGAAGGAAGAGATAATGTTTAATGTGTGTATCTGTCCAACATGTCATGAATTCTCATTTTAAATAGAGACCTGCTTTTATTTAAAGTGACAAATAATGATGTGGAAGATTTGGAAACCCTGTGTCTGCTGGGAGCTTAACTGGGCTTCTCTGCCTGCTGTCCCACTTCAGGAATTGCTGCTTCCAACATGCACACTGAATTTAAAAAGCCACTGTTGCAATTTGACAGAATTTATGCATTTCTTGGATTGGCTTGGGGGTGGCTGTGCATTGGGAAAATGGCAGGGGAGGGGAGGACAAGGTCCTGGAAGTGTTATGGTGGGATTTCACAAGCTCCAGAGTGATCTGTGGCATATACAAATCTATTTGCTGTAGTAATTTCATGCATGTCATGTCAGCTCCCGATGAGAAAGTCAGGGGTTAAATATATGGCATTATGAGGAATTGCTGTTACTTACCTTGTCTTAAAAGAGTTATTAAAAAAAAAAGAAAGAAAGAAACGTAAATTTAAGATGGCTTTATCTTGGGTAAAGTTGTATCACCAATGTTCACGAGAAACAAATTCAAAATGAATGTTAAGGAATGAATATTTTTGAAAGAAAAATAGGACTTGTGGAATTACACTGAGAGCTGGAGTAAGAGAAAGTGAGTTGTTATTTGGGAATGCAGGAGGTGACAGGAAGAACAGAAGGATTGTGCAGAGTTTAGAGAAGAATTGCAAGGTAAATAATCAGTGTTTGGAATTAGAATTTACAAAGGCATGTAGTGATAGGACAAGAAATAATGACTTTAAGTTGAAAGAAAGTAGATTTCAAAGGGATATTAGGAACAAATTCTTCCCTGTGAGGGTGGAGAGGGAGGCCCTGGCACAGGTTGCCCAGAGAAGCTGGGGCTGCCCCATCCCTGGAAGTGTCCAAGGCCAGGTTGGATGGGGTTTGGAGCAGCCTGGGCTAGTGGAAGGTGTCCCTGCCCATGGCAGGGGTGGCACTGGCTGGGCTTTGAGGTCCCCTCCAACCCAAACCATTCTACGGTTCTATGGGATGAGGGGTTGTTTAGTTGAGGGAATGAAGGTGATGAAGGAATTGAGGGATTACAAGGAATACATGGCAATAGAGCTTTTAGAGAATAGTTGGGGAGCAGGACTGAGAAGGCTTTAGTTGTACAAGCTTGTAGCTTGTAGGAGGTAGGAAGCAGAGGGTTTATGCATCCATACAGACACAGCACTGGCACTGCAGCTGCCAGATCTATTAAACAGCATACATGACTTTATCATACTTATATTGCTTTAGGGTATCATGGAATTGCCTTTGTGCAGCACTGTTAGAATGCAGTGAATTCCACAGCACTTGAATCCAGAACATGGCTATAAAATGTGTTGGTTTTCTGCTGTATACTTACAGCTGCCTGCCCTGCAGCAAGACATACAAAGCTGGCTTTCCAAGGTAAAACAACTTCTTCTATGAATAGCATTTCTTTTACGTAAGAAATAGATTTTCTTTATTAGAAATTGTCCTTATATCCCAGAAGTGAAACAATGAACAGCTTGTTCCTTGCTCCTTGTGTTATTCCACATTTGGAGTCGTCAGTTGTGTGCTACCGACCCGTGGATTTTGTGGCTCTTTTAGAGGTTATTGCCCCAGCAAAAGGGTTCATCTTTGATTCATTTAACATGCCCTAGAACTGAGAGGTGTGTTCTATGAGTAATGGTTCCTGCTGCTGGGGAGCGACTGGGCCATTCATTCAGATGTTTTCCCTCCTTGCTGGGGATGAAGGGAAGCTCTTGCTTTTTGAGTTCCTCCAATATAAGTGGAGAAAGGAGTCCACTCAGTGGACTCAGCAGGAATATTGAGAGTAAGAAGTTAAGGCCTTGTGTCCATGCTGTGAGATGTATTTTCCACGTGGCCTTGGCTAAAGCTCGACAGGATCAGGTTTTTGAAATATTTGAATTGCTCCAGAACTCCACTGTGTGTCCAGTGCTGTTTTCAGTAGCAGGTTGGCATGGAACCCAATGGCAGATGCTGTCATTAAATGAGAAAAAACTCCCAAAACCACAAAGTCAAACCCTCCTGTCTTCCATGTAAATTTTTATTACAGGACAGTTTTCATAAGGCTTGTATGCCTTGGCAATTGCATCAGCAAGTGCTTTCCTTATTTAAATTACATTTCCTTCAGGATCTGAAGGTTTTGGGACATCTTGAAGAATTTTGCATTTCTCCTGGCATGCTGTAAAAGCAACCTGATTTTGTTTGCTTTGCAACAAATGTAAGCACAGGAGAGATGGAGAAAAGGGTATTTTTACCAGTGATAAGTGCTGTGTTGTTAGTTTATCCTGGTGAAGACAGAGGCATAAGGTCAGCAATTGTCTTTCTCCTTAAGCCTGTATTTCACTGAGTTTGACAGATGAGGCAGTCAGAGCATATTTGGTTGGTTGTGTATAAGGGACACCTCATTATATTTAATGAGCAGTGTGGAACCAATATGAGATTTCCTGTAAGAGGGGGTGACTCACATATGATTCAAAATGAAAATAACACTCTAAAGGATGACAAGAATAGTCTGAAATGTCAATTTAAAAAAGGGAAAGGCTCTTGGTCATGTATTATTCTCAGTATAGGTAACTCCCATGGTTAATGTGTACAAAAGCAAAGTTAATGGCACTTAGTTTGTTACCATCTTA
This sequence comes from Pseudopipra pipra, assembly GCF_036250125.1. Classification (NCBI taxonomy): domain Eukaryota; kingdom Metazoa; phylum Chordata; class Aves; order Passeriformes; family Pipridae; genus Pseudopipra; species Pseudopipra pipra. Next base: position 5,466,389 of record NC_087562.1, read on the forward strand.
GAAAAACTTTTCCCTGACAGAGAATAAGGCAGATGGGAAGATAAATGAAACTTATACTTAAATAGAAACAGGACTTTTCCATCACAAAAAGATACTGCTGAAGTTCAGGGCAATAATTGAATGAATCATTTCACAAAGCAAGAGTTCAGATGTGTCTCCACGACAGTTTCTGTCACCTATGTCTAAAAAATACCCTAGAATATATTAGCATTAAAATAGTTCTAATTTACACATGACCAAATGATTTGAACAGGAATAAGTTTTTTTCCTAACATGTTCTTGGCTCTAAAGATAACAGGAACCTCCATCCTATAAAAATGCATCTGGCACAGGGAGATGAAGGGCACCTGAGCAAAGCTGTGCTCTGAGATTCCCAAGGGGTTGTGCAGTTAATGGATGGATCAGTTGGGCACTGTAAGGCTGGGCCTCTCTATTTATGCACCAATTATACTTGTAGAAACACCCAGTGTAATTAAATCAAGTTCCACCAGCAATTTCCATTACCCAGATGTTGTATCTGATTGTGCTTCATAAGCTTGGAAACTTATGTTCTCTGAAACACCCAATCCCCCTCAGCAAGCTGGATTTTCACTGGATTTGTTCCTCCCAAGTATACAAAGTGACTCTTAAGGTGACATTTGCAGGCTTTGAGGACAGTATACTTTTGAGCAGATGTTTGTGTGAATGCCATTGACCTTTAAAATCCTTCAATTTATTCACTGAGTTAATTATTTGTTAGACAGTTGTTCATTAACTCATGAATAAAGTTCCAGCATCTTTCTTAGATTTTTGTATTAGTACCAACATGAGAGAATAGTTTTCTGTTTTGGCACGTTTTAGAAATAATTTACTATTAATACTGCAGATATTAACAATATTCCTATGATAGAAATAAATATAAAGGAACTAATTATTACAGCACACTTTGAAATTTCAGCTGAGAATTGTATAAAATGACTTCTTAAGTTGATCTGTGTGCAGCTTTAATTGATCACTATTATGTGGAGATGTTATTTTCTGGAAAGACTGATACACCACTCATTACAACATCCTATTTCAAACGAGCATCCAATTATTTTTACTTTTTGTATTTAGGACTGACCCCATTTTATACCATCAACCTTAGTCTATAAAACCAACTGAATGGCAGGAAACTCCAGGATTTTTCTGGTGCCCATGGTGGATTACTGATTGCCACTCCAGTGGTGCTTCCAACCCTTAGTGTGACAAATCGATACGAGTATTCAGCCACCTCATTCCCATGACAAGTTCTAATGAAATTTTCTTTGTCAAGAGTAATGGTTCCTGCTGCTGGAGAGTGACTGGGCCATTTATTCAAATATTCAAGTATTTGGACACTCCCAAGAACCCCTGGTGAAAAGCAAGAAAAACAAAAGAAAGAGCAGAGTTCTGAAGGGCTGCAGGGAAATTGCAACTTGCATAGGATTGGAGTTGGGGCAGACTGGCATCTCTCAGTAAAAATCTAAACTAAATACTGGAAAAATGAGGAGGCTGTTTGTAGTAAAGAGGGAATCAGGTTTTCCTGCCAGTGAATCAGCACATTGGGTGCTGAACTGTTGTGCCAATTCTATGTCTAGAAAGGGAAATGAATGAAGTAAAAAATAGGGTGTAAGCTGATTCTGAAATGGTGGACAGTGAAATATTAGTTCTGATCAGGTGACCCACTGACCATGAGAAGGGCTCTGGAAATATAGTGATCATGGGTGTGATATTGTAGTTAAATAGTAAAAGTAAAGAAGCTGATACGATTTCTCTCCTACCATTTTGGCTTAAAATACCCCAAAACAGTCAGAAAGATTTTTTTTTTTGGTACATTTTCTTAGGTTGGTCTGTATTTATTATAATAATTTTAAATTTTGCTTGTGGATGGGTGTTTCTGGACACACACCTCATGTTTCTGTCCCTGGTACAAAGCAGAAGGTGTGGAAGAAGCAGATGGTGACTGTGGCCATCCTCTCTCTGTTTTATATACTGAACTGAGGATCAAACCATCAGTTGCAGCTGCTTGGCATTAAGCAAAATGTTTTTTCTTCTCCCCTGTTCTTTACAAACAGGGAAATCATTATGATACCACAAACAACAGTGAATTATTGAAAGTGTTGGTGAAGTGCTCTTGACCTTTTCTTCTCCTCTGTTTACCTGCTTTCCACAGTGATGCTTTTGGCTACTCATTTAATCAGTCATTGCTGTTAGACACCAGGGGATGATAAGACAGAGAGAAATCATCATGAAAAATCCCTATTTAAAAAAAACACAGTGAGATCTGAAGAATAAACAGTGTGAAACACACTCAGAGAAGAAGCACTCACGTTTCTGTGCCCAATCTGCATAAGCTTTTTTCTCCACACAACAGACTAATTGTGCTTAGAAACAAAAATAAACAAGCAAATAATTCTATTTACTTTTTTTTTTCCCCCCTGTTCCAAAGTCCTGCTTGGAAATCTGGACTTGAAGGCCTTAAGTCTTACCACCTTTCTGCTTTCCTTTAGAACTTCACTTCTTTATATTAATGACTTCAGTGTTGACTCATTGAATATAATTAAGGCTTTTCTTACATTTGTGGACCTTTGGAAAAGTGCAAGGATAACCTGCCATGGGAAAGGGATGAACTAATTGCTTAGGGGTCTATGACTACCAAAACTGGGAGATCTAGGTATTGAACAATCTGAAAATTCCCTTTTCCTCCTCAAACATAGGAAGAAACATGAAACAAAGTCATGGTGGATGGGGCTCAGAGCAGAGTGATCTGGTTGGATATGTCTTCAGCTCTGCCAGGGGAGGTTTAGGTTGGCTATCAGGAAGAAATTCTTTACAGAGAGGGTGATCAGGCATTGGAATGGGCTGCCCAGGAAGGGGGTGGATTCTCCATCCCTGGAGGTGTTTAAGATGAGACTGGATGTGGCATCAGTGCCATGGGCTGGGAACCACAGTGGGGTTGGATCAAGGGTTGGACTTGATGATCTCAGTGGTCCTTTCCAACCTGGCTGACTCTGTGGTTCTGTGATTCCATGTCCCTGCTTATTGCAGAGAGCTTGGGCTGGGTGGTCTTAAAAGGCCTCTTCCAACCCAAACCACTTCACGATCCAAAGCTATGTAAATGTGAATGGCTGGCTCATTTGCAAAGAACACGTGCCTGGGAGCTCTCCCTGACACCTTCATGAGCTGAAGGACAACCGTGAAGGTGGGAGTGAAAGCTGGGAGCAGCTGAGCCTTGCTGCTGCTGCTGAGCTGCAGAACTGGTGTCTCCTTGTGGATGTGCTGATAGTCCCCATTCCTGTCCTCAGAAGTGTCCCAGGCACGTGCCAGCCAATCTGTCTGCTGTGTTTACAGTGTAAGTGATTTTGAAAGCTCACTGCTCTGGGCATTTGCCTTTGGAACAGAATTCAGCTCTTTCCTTTTTAGTTGACACTTCAAATGTTTTTATCTTGAACTTTCTCATGAATTTTTATTAAGGAAAATTCTTTCGGGAGAGGAGTTGAAAGACAAAAATAGGGACCCGAGTGGCCTTCAGACTGAAAGATTAGAGAGAAGTGGCAAAGCCTTTGGGAGAGATGGGAGCTCTGTCAGGGGGAGCCTCAAAAAGTTATGAAAATTGGCAACCTTGTGAGAAGGGATTCTCTGTGTGGTTCCCACTGCTCTTTGACTTTATCATGACTAAAGCAAATGGGTGAAAACTTGAGTTTCCCTTGCTGCTGTTTGTTGTCAAATTTGAGAAGTGATGCTACAGCTGGTGGAGGTAGAGCAGAGTTTTGATGATGGGAGACTTGTTAGATGGGGGGCACCGACACAGACGGCAGCAGGAGCAGCCTGTGCAGATCTTGGCTGATGGATCCAATTTGTGCCACCAAGAAAACTCATCCAGCTTTGGAATTTTATAAAAATACAGCCTAGGGATGGTGCTTTTGTTATGTAACGAAGTATCAGCTATTAAAACAACAACATGGATTCCAGAAGTGACTGAGAAACTTCAGTTTTGGGAGTTCGTTCATGAAGAGAGCAAAGTGTTATCTGTAGGATGTAACTGCCTTATTGGAATTAGACATTTAATTCAACTTGTAATTTTTTGGGGGTAAAATTGTCAGAACAACCTGAATGAATAGTAGTGATCAAAATCTTTTTCAGTTCCACAGTTCCCAATGCACTACAAATGTGTACTTTTGTTGCTTTTGTTGGGGTTTTGTTTGGTTGGTTTGGTTAGTTTGGGGCTTATTGTTTGTTTGTTTGTTTGTTTTGTGTAGGTTTCTTTGTGTTCTTTTTAGTTTTTTTTTCTTCCTAAAAAGGGGCCTAGATCAAGGGAAGAGCTCTGGGAGATGGGGAGAGGCTGTTTTTGACCTTGGTAGTGACTGTGCTTGGAGAAGAGAGTTGCAGAGACTGTAGGAGGAAGCAAAAGAAAAAGAGGGTGGAGCTGGAAAGTTGCGGCTCCTGCAGGGAGAGCACTGAGAGGATCAGAAAGCAGAAGGGCAGAGGAAGCAAAGGTGTGATGGACAAAGTTTTCCAGGGGCCAGAGGCCGCTGTGAAGAGTTCACTGTGGCTCATAAAAGTTGCCTGAAGCTCAGCTAGAAATAAATACTCCAGAAAATGCAGCAGGAAAAGCAATGCCTGTGTTTAAAAAGCTTCCACTTTTGTTCTTTCTGATGATACAGTGTGAGATTTTCTCTAAGGAGAAGAAAACCCCAACACAAAGCACCCAACACCAATTAACCTGCTGGCTGATATTTTAAGTTACATCTGGGGTTTTGGAGTCTATTTTGAAGTTACAAGCTTTTGGTGTTTATTTAGAGTTCATTACCTGCTGACAGTGTCTGCAAATTCAGTGTCAGTTCTGTTTGATTGAAAGCCTGGACTGAGAAGCAAGTGAGTAGAGATGCAATTTAGGACATGAAAATTATGTAAAGACATTTGAAGTGTGGCTTTTTACTGGTCTTGTTACAAGTATTTGAGGTAAGCCAGACCTTGCTTAAGATTTATGATTTCAGCAGGCATCAGGTTAGGATGGTAACACACTTTCTCAGCTTTGTAACTTGTCTACATGAAAAGAAAATGAATATGGGCTGTCTGCTGTCACTGTAATAAGTACAGTAACCTGACAGATTTAAATACCTGGTTTGATATGTTATCACTAATTGCTGGGGAAACATGTACCACAGAACTTAGAATGTGGTGGTTCACGTTGATTTTGCCTGAAGATGCAGTGGATGGCAATAACCACTGAATAGTGGATTGGAAGTTTTTGTAATTGCTCTTTTTCTTTTCTTTTAGGAAATCCTAAAACTAGAAGGCAATGCTGGAATTCCAAGACAAAAAAGGGCTATTTTGGCAACTCCAATATTAATTCCTGAAAATCAAAGACCACCATTTCCCAGACAAGTTGGCAAGGTGAGTCAACCTAGACCTGGATAGAATTCTGTTATTAAGTAGTTGAGCTCTTTCTCTTAAGGCTTTGCAGTGCCTGTCACATTGATGGTAATATTCCAACAGCATTTGGAAATATCAAACTGAATCAGGAAGATTGTTTTTGTGTCTGTGTTGTGTAGACAAATGAGAATGGCTTGTGCAGACAGCTGGCAATAGTTTGTGCTCATGGCAGGATTTCATGGAAAGGGCTTTGATCAGAGGTGTGGTTTTAATGCAGCTGCTCTCTTCAGGAGAGTTTGCTGCCCACCTGTGTGTCTGGGTGCTGGGTTGGGGCTGAGATCTTGGCCAGGAATGTTCTGAAGAATATCCCACTGTGTGGTATGGAATATCTTGTTTCCATCTCAACTCTTAGAAGGAAATCATAAGGTATTCCATGTAAAAGCGTTTTTTTTTTGTTCGTTCTTTACATTAGTTCATTGAGTTAATTTCTCATGGCCAAAGGCAAAATATATATCAGTAGATGTTTCTATATATATTAGTAGATGTTTCCATTTTTATTTTTGGTTGTTTGTAGAGGTCTGAGAAACAAGTGGAAAGTTTTTTTTTCTTGTGTCTGCAGGTGATCAGAGAGATGAGGGTCTTAACAGCCACTTTTCCAGAACTTCAGATATACAAAATAATAAAAAATAAACCACCAGTAGTTGTTCAAATGGCCATGAAGGCATGAGAGGTTATAATTCCATGAATATAGTTTTCATGTTGGCAGTTTTGACACGGGGACTGCTCTGCCTCCCTCAGACTTCAGTTGGTGTGTTAATGCCGTGGTGGCACACACAGATGTGGAGTTTGTTCCTAACTCCCATTGTGTGATTGCTGGAGCCAAATACACAGCTCAAGGGCACGATTTTACTCTACAATTGATGCCATTTAGTGATGCAATCATGTAATTAAGCCAACAGGCACCTAATCAGCTACTTAAATAATTAGGAAAATTTGTTTCCTTATCAGTAAAAAGAAAGAATAATCTATGAGGATTTCATTTTTCTCCCCTCTCTCCACCAATAATTTATACTGATTTCATAAATTTCTGTGTTTTTTATTTTTTAACATTTTTCTAAACTTTCCAAAGCTATTTCTGAACAGTGAAGGCCTCCCTCCACATTTCAATCTTTGAGAATCAATGATCAATAACTATCATTGTGATAAATAGTTAATTTTTAAGACTTGTTCAATTTTAAAGCTGTCAGAGAATGGAAAAGGTTACTTATCCCCAGCCCTCTTCCACCCTTTCTGCTCGTGAACACTGAATATTTGGATCTCAGGCAGCCTGAGTTGCTTTGTAGAAATGCCTTCATTGTTTTTAGTGGAAGTTTGGGATGATGGTTGTGGTGACTGAGGCTCCTGAAGCACAAATGAGACCAATCAGGTCCTGGTTGTGCTGAAATGTTTTCCTCACCTCCTGTCAGCCTGATCTGTTGCCGCTCCTGAAGTGCTACTTGGGGATCACAACAGGATGTGCAAACACAGGAGTGGAAAAGCATCTGTCGGGCTGTTTTTCAAAGGCCCTGAGAAAACCTGTCCTCCACTGATGTTTAAATTATAGGAGCTGCAAATGATCAGCACCCTGAAACGCTTTGAGCTGTCAGAATTTTTACGATTCTTTACGGGATTCTTTATTTTTTTCAGCATAGTTCTAATTTAGGGATCAAGCTGAGTGTTTTGGCTGCGGTTACTGCGAGTAGAAAAATAGATTGTAAACGTGTCGTGCGAGACAAAAAGTTTGGAGGTATTTGAAATAATGGAATTTTAGGTTGAACTGCAGTAATTTGCAACTGAATGTTGACCAAAGTATGAATAAAGAGCTTTGGAGCCTCAGACACACCGATGGGAGGGAAGAGAGTTTGTTGTACCCCAGCTAAGAAATTCAGTTGGAGTCAATGCAAAAATGACCTTAAAATAAAATAAAAGCAATTCTTTTATTCTTTTACTTGACTTGTCACAGATCTTCATAAGATGGGCTGTGAACTCTTCCTGAGTAGAATGAATGCTTCTATTAACCCAGATCACTTGTTTCATGGACTTGTTTCATGGATCCTGCACAAAGTGTAGAAAAAGTTGATCATCTGTCTCACCTAAATTTAGGTGTTTGTTGTGAAGTTTATGTAGCTTCACGGATTTGAAAAAAACCCCACCATTTATTTGCCCACTTCTGTAAGGCATGAGGAACACATTTCCTCTTCTAAAATATTTTGGGACCTCCACAGGGCAGCGCTGATGCATCACGGGCTGATGAGCTGCAGCTTCTGCTGGGGATGGGTTTCTCTTGAGCTTCAGCTTTGCCACCTCTGGTCTGTTGTGATCCCTGCAGAGGGACACTGCAGATGGATTCAGGAGCTGTGCTTTCTGTAGTGTTTTGGGGAAGAGATAAAACATTCAGAGAATGGATATTTTGTGCATTATAACAGAATTTCAAAAATGAGAAGGAACGTGAAGCTTTCCTGACTGAATGAAGTATATTTCAGACAGGACTCGTTCTGTTTGGATGTTCACAGAGCAGTTAAGTTTCCACTGTGTTATTTTCCCTTTCTTTTGCCTGTTTTAGGGAATTACCAGTGCATTTTGTGCATCTGTCCTGACTGTCTCCTGCTTTCTACCCCATGCTATGTTGGCTGGAAATGCACAAGGTTGTTTGGAAGAGATTGCAGCAGCCAATAATTGAAATTCTTTTTAGCACTTAGTTGGGAGCAAGGCAGATGTGCAGAAATAGGAGAGAAGGGAGAGGACAATTAATTTTTATTTCACAATTCAGAAAAAAAATACCACACGCACTCAAAAAAAGGGATTTTAGAGCACATCATTCATTTGGTTATATGTATCAGGAAGGAGATACTGCACTGGACAAGTGGAAACATTGCTTTGTTTAAATTAATTACAAAAATTTGAATTAGCATTTAGCTTAACAAGGAAATACATGTGTAGAGGCTGTTCTCTGTGCTGTTCCTGCCTTTCCAGCAAACCCACTCAGGAATTGGATTATTGCCTTGCTATTTGCACACCCTTCATTAGGGGATCTCTTAATTAAATAACTATCATAGGCATGCTGTGTTTGGAGGTGGAAAAAAATCTCACCTTTTAGCAGAATTCAAGATTTTGCATATCATCCTTCATGCCTGAGGGAAAACAGTGAGATTAAAATATTTTAATACAATCCTGGTAATATGGGCCTTTGTGACCAGATGGCCCAGGCTACAACTCTCCACTGTTATGGATGTGTTTTGTTGAGCTCTTGCTGATATAGCACAGGGATCTGATATTCAATTTTCAGTCTCTCTCCATATGTTACTTTTCTGGTTACGTGTCCACATCAAGCCAAATGAAACACAAACCAGTGGGATGCAGGATTAGCTTGTGATTGCAGTGACAGGTTCTTCACCACCAGGCTGTGGAAATGTTTTCTTGAGAGTGGTGGTTCTGTGCATCCACTTGAGGACAATCCCATCACCTGTAACTGTGGTGATGAACTGGATGAACTTTAGAAGTTTAATCCTCACACTAAAGCAGAGATCAAGGAGCAGGAAGGTGACTGTGAAGGTGGCCAAAAAGTTCCAGCCCTTTTTCCACGCATTAGGAGAGAAGGACACCTGCAAAGTGAGACTGTCCTTCTACGGGCTCAAAGGATTTGCTCTCATGCTGCTGGTGGACATGTGATGACTCAAGGATTCTATTCTTTAATTTAAAGGAATTGTCCTTCATAAGAATGAGTATTGTAATTCTTGGCATGCAAATTCTGGAAGCCATGAGCAGCCTGGTAAAAATTGGCAGGATTTTGTGTGCTCAGTGAAGGTCAGAACACAGAAAGAGAGAAACACAAGAGACTTTGAAGGAAACTGTTGAATAAAGTAAAAACAAAACTTTTTTTTTGACAGTAAGTGAAAATGTTTTCTTAGTTATTTGTCTGTTTTGTCCTTCTGGAAGGAAGGGATGTTTCTTCAGGTATTTTGGATCAGAATTGTATATGTCCTTCCTGCCTCTGATCTGCACTCTCAGCTGCAGTGAGGTGGCAGGACTGACCCCAACAAAAGTTCAAGAGTAGACATGGTGCAGCCTAACAACAAGGATAGAAATCTTTAAGATCTGTGAGGAAGTGGGTTTTTTGGATTTTTTTTTCCTCCTCTGAGCTGTGAATTTAAGGCAAAGAGAAAACACATCTTGTCTGTTAATGCAGCAGTCGAAAAAAAAACCTGAAGAGGGGAGGAAGCTAAAGATAACTGGATGGAAAAGCTGCTGGAAGCTGACTATTTTCTGAGTGGCTATCTTAGTGAGACTATTTATACAGGATAAATTATATGCTTCCCAGAAGAGAATTGTTATGGACTGAAGATGCAGCTGTAAAAAATGTCAAACTTCAGGCAAAAAATTGAAAGGAAGTGTCGAGAGAGATGATCGTGATCCATCAACCTGTGAAGAGAACTTGGAGAGGAGGTTTATAGATTAGAGGAGGACATGTGAAAGACCAGAGAGAACAAGAACAGCAGTGAAATAAAAGCTGAATTAAGAAGTGCTTTGGTTCTACTGGAAAATTAGGCAGAAAGTGAGAGGATAGGGAGATGGAATCTAAAGAGAAGTGGAGGAGGAAAGGAATTAGTAGCTAGGATGGGGATCTAACCTGGAAGCTAATGGTGTGTGCTGGCAGAGAAGGGAATGATGTGCAGAACATATTTATACCCCAAATCCTTTCCAGCCCCAAGAGAGAGATCTGTGGGACTGCTCACCAACTGCTCCCTTGGTAAAGTCTGAGTCCCAGCTCTTGGTCTAAATCTTTGTGTCTGCTACTAAAAATGATGGGGAAGCAGGAGAATGTGTTTCTCACAGCAGAGCCAGACGTGGGTCTGAGGTCTGGGGGAAAAATCTGCTGGGTTTTGGAAAATTATTTTCTATGATCCATTTGTTGTTTTTTTTTTTGAATCATCGTCACATCAAATGGAACGATGGTGCTGTTCCAAAGAGGATGCTCAGAAAATAGGAGGTGGTATCAGCAGGAACTCTGACTTGTCCAAAAGGAAAGAATATTTCAGTGAGAGCTGAAGTGGTGCCATCAGGGAGGTGGGGAAACCATTGTCTCCTGGGAAGCATTGCAAGGTGAGGGACTTTTTCCAAAAGTAGATGGAATTACTCAGGGACAAGGAATTCAGGTTTCTTGAGTCAGTCTGATGGTGCATAAGCAGAGCACTCTGCTGAAGTGTGTCTGTTAATCCAGGCAGGAAAAGGCACATCCACAGCTGAGGATATCTAAACAAGCAGCAAACAAGGTAGAAAAGGTGGGAGGAGGAGGAAAAAGGTGTTATTGATGAATAGCACTTAGGGAATAAAGAGAGTATTAATAAAAGACACCATTATAAATAAAGCTCTTAAAAATCCAGCAAGAAAAAAAGGATTGGGATTACAGAAAAATCAAGTTCTGGTACTAGTGCAGTGAGATTGGGCAGAAATATATATGAGTTCAATTTGTTTGGCCCAGCAGAGGCATTTTCTGTAAATCCAGAGCGAGTGTAAAAATCATTTGAGCAGAAGGAATACGCTGGTGTAATAACTAATAGATATAAATTTTGGCATAAGATTAAAAGAAAAGTTTCTGGTACCCAGAGAAGAGGAATTAATTTCCAACAGAAGTACTGAGGAGGGAACACAAAGTTTGAGAAATATATGATCACAGTTGCACGATGCAGCAGCTTCTGCTCCTGACACAAGAGACACCTGGAGTTCTCCTGCTGCTCTGGTGCTCTGGAAAATGTGCAATATCCTGCTGAGCTGGGCCTGAATGGGCAGTGGGAGATGTCAGAGTTGAACATCTGATTAAATTCCTGGCTTGCAAGGAGGAATGGCACACTTCTGACCTTCATGGAAAAACACCAACCTCCCTGAGCAGTGAGTGTAATGAAAGGAGCAGCACTCCATTAAATTAAAGGGCTTTCAATGCATGTACATGAATTATTAAGCTACAGCATATTAATTTTCATTAAAGGGTATGTATTTGATGTCCTAACAAAGCCTTAAGTGAAAGCAGCACTTCAGATTTACTCTGAGAGGTCTCTCTTCAAACTTCCCTTTTTGAAAAATACTTATAATCACATAAACAATTCCAAAAGAATACATTTGTTCTCTTTCAGCTGATACAATTTTAAGGGAAAATCTTGTTGAAATACACCCCTTTACTTAAGACCTTCAGAAGAATCTTGAGCAGCAGATGCCTTGGAAAACTGGAAAACAATAAGAATTATAAGACTAATAAGAATTGTTGTTAATAAGAATAAAAGAATTTTTAAACATTTCAGGAATACTTTCTAATCCAGTTACTATGGTTACAAGTTTGTTGGAGATAAAGCAGTTATATGGCAATGATGGAATTGAATTTTCTGACCCATATTGATATATCCAGTACCTAATTTCCTGCTCCATAATAAATCATACTAATGACCTTAAGGAGAGCAGCAAGCAAGAGATTTGTATGCTCTAAAGCTGTTCAGCAAAGTATACACAGTTTAACTGTCACACTGTTTGTGTTAACTTTGATCTCAAAAGTTGATAGTCACAAACTTTGCTGCAGATGAAGGCTGAGGTGAAAAAAAGTCTGTCCCTGCCAGTAAATTTCCTATATACATTAACTAAGATGAAATAAAACTCAGACAAATAATTTTTCATTGGCACATCAATTTAATTGTAGAGTCAAGTTTAAAATATTTGGGTTATTTTTAGACATAACAGCTATTTCACCTGATGATACCCAGGGTTAGATACCTTTCCAAGGTGTTTTTCTTAAATGGTTGATTATGGTCATCTTGCAAAAGCAAACCTGAGACATCTCCCCAAAATTCCAGGCCTGTGTCAGCTTCCTCACCCTAAATAAATGGGGTGTGACTCTGTCCCTGCTGTTCCTATAAATGGAGAGTGCTTTTGACAGCAGCAGCCAAAAGCCCTTCCAGGGATTCAGGATAACAGAGGTGCAAAACACAGAGGGGGAAAAAAAGATGCAATTAAAAAGACAGGAAGAGAAACACTGTAAGAGTGATTGAGAACACGTTATTTTCCAATACTCAAACTGCAAAAGCTCACAAGGTTATTTTTTTCTTCTTCCAGTGAAAATACTGGGAAGCCAAATGGCAAAGACAAATGTTTGCTATTTAGCAAGGACAAAAATTCCACAAGTAACCACACATTATAAATCATTAACCTGACTAGACAAGCTACGTAGGATTATGTTTAAAACACTTTAGTTGAGTACTCTAGAAAATACGACATTTTATTCTCTCTATACTGTTCAAAGTAAGTTTGCCTTCAGTTCTGCCATTCTCTAACTCTGCTTTTCATGAAACTACACTGATTTTTTGTTAACTTTCATCTCTACCATCTTCCAAGACAATTCCATATTGTCAGTTCGACAATATTGTCCATATTCCCAATTCGACCAGTGGGAAGTTGTTTTTATCCACTTGACTTTTTTTTCTGTCTTGCTTTAATTCAGTTGTTTGGAATGCCCACTCGAGCTGTCTGGTTTCTAAAAGTTATTTTCTTGTTGAATGGATACTTTTGAGCAAAGACTTGATCTCTGCATTCTTAGCAGGGCCGAGTTTGAGCCTAATTCTGTAATCCTGGGTTGGGAAAACGGGATGGTTGGTTCCAGCATTTCTGTTTGGTACCTTTAATTTGTGATTTTTTTTTCCCCTACAAATCTACTTATAGGGCCACTTTATTTCAAAGTAGGATGAGAAATTCAACAGACTTCCACAGTGTTAATTAGCAGAGTGCTGAGTTAATATGTGACTGGTAAGAAGATGACAACTGCAGAATGTTGAACTCAGGGGAGAGAACATGAACACAGAGCTACCTTTAAATCAATTGAGGTATTTATTTGATAGCTCTGAACTGGTTCATACTCCTTCAGATGTGACCTGTTAGTTATCTGAATACTAAACCTTCTCCACCTAATCGTTTTCCTGTTCCATTCCAAGTGATTCCTTTGGTTTCTTATCATACAGTCAGTTCTTAGCAAGTTTATGGTGTAATATAAAGCAATATCCAAATGAATGACATTTTAGGGACAAAATTAACTTATCCCTGCCAATTTGCAAACTAAATACTGTCATACTGTCAACCTTGCTGCCTCCATTAATGAAAGACTTTAATAAAGGTATTTTGCAGAGTGGTCTGGCAACAAATTGGATATTACCAGCTGTGGCTTGTTAAAGTGGTATCAAGAAAAGATGGTTGGCAGAGTATTTCCAGAAGGAAAAATTATATGTATTGTGTATGGCTCATTTATAAGGTGGAGTAAATAGCTGTCACTTGGGAAACAATAGCAATTTTCTTCCTTCTGACTAACTGCTGGTTCTCTTCAATGATTAGTAACTAATTTTAACCTTTTTTTCTGTGTTTTGCTCTTGGTTTTATCATACATAGATGATTCTTGATTTTTTTTTTTTCTCTTGCATGACTGGAGTATCATCACAGCTTAAATTGGATAATGAGGACATCTTTTTTTTGCCTCACCTTCTTTAAAGACAAGCCAAAGTCTTTTATCACAGTTAATAATATGTCATTTGGAAGTAAATGTTGCTCTACTCTATTGACCTGTTTTTCTTTCAGGGTCAAACATATAAAAATGTGAATTATTTCATTGTAATCAAATGATCCACTGTTGACCTAAAATTTCCAGCTAGAGAAACCCCTTTAATAAGCAATTTCCTTTTGCTTATCTTTTGAAAAGGAGACTCTAATTTGACCATCTACTTTCTTTAAATTCACTCACAAAGAGAAAAATCACTTTCTGCCACTGAAACATTGCTTAAGAAAAGGCAAATGAAAAACTCAGATAATTTTCCTTTTGGATCAACCTCCTTTTTCATGTTCTGTCATTAAATTATCACGAGCATCGATTTTTGGTTTGACCATCGTGTTCTTTATGTTTTTGGAGGCTGTTGTGGAGTTGTGCTAATTATTGGAATTTCTATATTTGGAATATAAATCCAGGAATTATGCCCTCTAAACTGGATTTATATATACAGGTGCATAAAAATGAGGACAGGCTGATACACACCCATCCAGACTTTCAGGAACTCTCTCCTTGGCTGATGCTTGGATGAAGCTTCTCATGTATACATCAAGTTATACTTTATTCACTATGTTTTTAGGGAAAATTTTTTTAAAGCACACTTGGAAAATAGGATTTTCATCAAGGTTCCAAGTGCTTCAGAAGTTTCTCTTTTCATTCCTACAAAGCACGGACGAAGCTATTAAGCTTTACATTTTCAATTGAGCCTCTGAATGGGTTTTGAGAATAGAAATCTGTTCAACAATGAAGGCCAGAAATTGAAAGTAGTAGTGATCCCTATAATCCAATAACATGTGTTTTAATATATTAAAAAAAAAAAAAAAAAAGCAAGTGTGGGTGTAGCTGAGTGTGGCTACAACTTGAATTCAGGGGCTATATTAATTTAACAGAAATTCGTGTTCCAGCCTGATTTACAATATGTTATAATTATTTTCATGAGAATTGAAGTGATGAAAGCTCATTTCTACAAATAATAGTTTCCTGCAACAAACCCAGGTCCTCTATCTGTGATAACACCTCAAGCACAATGACCTTAAATAATCCCACAGTGCCCTCAGCACCACTGGTGTTATTTTCTGCTTCCTGACATTTCAAACTGGGATAAGAGGGAGCAGCTCCAGCTGACCTGGCTGGGAAATGAATATCCATGAATATCCATGAATATCCATGTGCAACATGGAGACTCTTCCTCCCTTTCTCCACAGGTGTCAGTGGGTCTTTTCACTTGCATTGCTACAATTTACGTTGAACTTGGAGGAACTTCGTGTCTTGGGTTGGTTTTGGACAAATTTGGGTAAAACTGAGCAAAAGGCTGAAAATGGATCAGAGAGCATCATCACTTGAATCCTGGGTTTTTTTGGGAGATCAGCCTAAGGAAGCAGGTGTTTGGCACAGCAGCCTTTCCTCAACACATCCTTTTCTACTTGAAAAGGAAGCTCTCAAATGGTACTGGAGATGCTGTTCCTGGTAGGGTTGGGATTTTGGTTAAATCAGTCATAAGCAGTGGGGAAATCATTAATTATGTAAAGGAAAAACTATAAGGATCTGGATGAATGTCATACAATGAACTGAACAGTACAGAGCATGATGAAATTGTGTAAACAGGAAAACATAATGAATCAACTCTGTTACTACTGTGCTGTTGGGTGAAGCTGAATTTGCTAAGGGTCACTGGAACATGAAAATCAATTTGTATCAATAGAATTTATTATACATATTATTTCTTTAAAAAAGGTCATATAATACCATTACTGAATTTTATTGATTTATTTTCTTTTGAGAATCCTAATTATTAGTTAATAAATTATAAACTTTAAAAAAACCCCAAACCCAATACAAACAGTTTTGTTTCCACTGGAGGTTCAAAAAGAAGGTTCTTCAAAATCCCCAACCTCCCTTAATAAAGTGAAAGTCCTGTTGAAATGGAAGAGTAAACTGAATTACTAACAGTAAAAGTTTTTTCTCAAGATTTTGAAAATCAACATTCCCTTCCAAGGGAGGCTGTGCCACTCTGCAGATGTTGTCAAAGGAAGGGGACAGGAGTCTGAAGGAGCATCCAAAGTGAAGTGTGAAGGGGAATGAATTCAGAGCAAACCAGAAAAAATTAATATTATAAACCAGCAAAGACCAAGTTTGAAGAGAGCTCAAAGCAGGAATTGTTCAGCTCCTGACTGTGCCATGGAACTGCTTGTGGGCCTTGGCTTCACTTGCACTGGAATGTGGGTGTCACATACCTCTCATTCTTTTTAAAAAGCACCTTAAGAAGCCTTGGAAAACATTAGGAACTACAACGGCCCCCTAAATCCCATTCCTGCACCAGGAGATCAGGCAAAGCCAAGATGTAGCAGCCACTGGAATGGATAAACCTTTGAATGATCATGAAGTGAACATCAATGTAAAGCTTTTGAAGGCAAATCATATCTCATAAATGTATAAAGATCCGTGGAGGACTCACAGGTGTGGATAAATCTGATCAATAAACCAAGAAACTTGGATTTCTCCACCGAGAGGAAATGACTCCTTCGGCTAAAAGAGATTGAAACATCAGCGTGGAAATAGATTTTCATAGGGAAGGTTTTACCAGGAGATATTTTCAAGGGTCTTTACAGTGATTTGTGCTGTTTAACACAACAAAAATTATCTGGCAAAGGAGACAGTGAGGTGACAAGAGTTTGCAGATCATCCCAAACGAGTCTGACAAGGAATGAAAAGCTTATGGTGTTGCAGAACGATTTAACAGCACCGAAGGATTGAGGCTGCTGATAATTTTTGTCAAGCATTGTGATATTCTTATAAATTGTCACAAGATGTAGAGGCCAAAGGGAAAGGGTGTCCTTGCTGTTATTCCTGATGGATTGAGCTCTGGAGTTGGTGTAGGATGGGACTGGTCACCATTAAAGGCAGAATCCAGACGTGTCCTGGGACTGACCCACGGCCAATCCTGTGTCATTTGCTGGGCATGGTTCACCCTCGAATTTCTTGTTATTTTTACTGCTCTTTGTAAAGGAAACAAACTGCAAAAAGATTTCAGGGGGGCTGCACAAATAGTTGCTTTGCAGATCTGTATTCCCACAAAGCACCTCAAGTTTAAGCT
Organism: Pseudopipra pipra; assembly: GCF_036250125.1. Lineage (NCBI taxonomy): Eukaryota > Metazoa > Chordata > Aves > Passeriformes > Pipridae > Pseudopipra > Pseudopipra pipra. The sequence continues at coordinate 5,483,464 of NC_087562.1, forward strand.
CTTGTTCTTCTCAATACAGTTTATATTACCCAAATGTATCTGGAAAGCAGAGAGAAGGGGGGGGAGGAATGTCTGACTCATTATTTGTCTTCAAATATTGCTTTATTATTTATAGAGTCATTCTGCATTTCAAAAGCATATTGGCAATGGTAGAAATAAAAAGCTGTTTCTGAAAGCAGTGAGATTTAAGTTACCAAGGCCCACATTTTCAGGGGAATTGAGGTGCCTCATTTCCTTCAGCCTGACAGTGTGTGTAGTCCACAGTTAGAACTGGGAGGTAAACAGTTACTTCTTCTGACATTTGTGATAATTTGGGCTCCTGTAGTGTAAAAGGAAGTATTATAATATCTGATTATTGAGCCACTCAGTCTTGGACTGATACAATCCCTGGAACAGACCCCCAGAAGCCTCTGGGGAAGCTCTGGGTGCTCCTGAGTATTGTGGAATTACTAGAGCTGCTCAGAGAGAGGTCCCTTGTCTTTGGGTGACTTCTTTTGGAGACAGGTGCTGTCTTGTATCGTAAAGGGCTCCTGGACTTTAATTTGTTTCCTTTCTGCCTTTCACACCTGTAATCAGGGCTGACAGACACACTGTTTACAGGTCAAATTGTCCTAATTTGTTGACTGTGCAGTTGCCTCTGGAGGCTGGGGGCCATTTGAACTTGGGCTTTTTAACGAGGTGATTTAAAGCTTCAGTTCTACCTCTTCCTTTCCCGGAGATGGGCTAAATTTAGCAACTAAATTTTCTGATATAATTTCTCCTAATATTTCTTTTCTGTAGATTTAGTTTACGACTGATACACCGTGTTGCCAATTGGAAATTCCTCAGTCAGGCCAAAGTGACAGATCTGGAGAAAATCAGTCCTAACTGATGAGAGATCTCTTTTCTTGCCTATTGATTTCTCTGGCTGGAATTGAAATGAATGATTCATAGTTGAACTGACTTGACTGTTCTTTCTAAACATCAATTTCAAAATGATCTCTGCTCTTCATATTAGCTGCTAATCCTGGGAATGTTTTACGAGCTTTCTGTATTCTAAACACAGTAAGTGTAGCCATAGAAACACACATATTAAGGGGATTTTAATTATTAATAACCTTAGTAGACTTTGTTAAATTATTTTGGTACCTCCACAATGTGTTGTTGACTAATTTTTTTTTTAAAAAAGTTCCTAATACCATTCAATACTTTTTTTTCCTTCTATTTGAGAATCGTGGTCACATGCCTTCAGCCTTAATTTTTGGTGAGATTTACACAACAAAACCTGATCCTGGGGAAACTAACCTGCTTCATTAATCTAGAGGTTTCTTTCATCTCATTAATGATTGCTACAGCTTTACCTGCATTTCCCTTAAATTAGAGGAGAGAAAGATATATATTTTAGCTTTACTTTTTCTTTCTGGGGATGGGTGCACTCTTGTGCTTCCATCCTTATAGATGTCAGCATATTATTGGGAGGATCTCCAAATATTTCAACTCTATTTTCATATGAGACACTAATATTTTAGATAAATTCAATCCTTTTTGCCTGAAAGTACAATATGAATGTTACTACATCGATATATTGTAAGATTAAAACAGGTGCAGTGTTATAAGTAACATACTCAATATTTGCTGTAATTAGATGTTTTAGACTTACTATAACTGCAGTTTAATAGAGGGAGGGAGCAATTGAGTACATCAGAAATATCTGGTAACTCTTTAATTTGTTCTAAATAATGGAACTAGGTTAATAATCTGTATAAACAGGTGATTATGGATTGGGCTATCTGTTGACACTGAGTTAAAGAAATGTCTATGACAACTGGGTATATTTTGGATTCCCCCCTAAGTGATTATAGATTATCACTTAATAATGTCACTATCAGTAAGAAGTTGTATGAAGTGGAAGCAGCCGGGAAATTAAATTATGTTTTAGGTTTTAGGTGTGTGTTCTCTTTACTCTTTATTAGCTGTAAGCCAGTGCCTTGTTATGGCTTTAAACCCAAGGCTGGGTTTTCAGCAAAGTGTAAAACCAAGGCCCAGAATAGTTGTGGCTGTTATTTGTGGCTAATAGTAGTTGCACAATAAAGCTGAGTCCTCCACAGGTGAAGCAGGTACTGGTTGGATATTTATATTTTTGCCAGCTTAAAATGCCACTGGAGACCTGTGTTTCTGTTTGCTTTCTGTTTTAATTCCACCATTAGAGGATAGATTGCAGATTTGTTGGGCAGAACAGCACAAAGCCCTGGTGTGAATCCACCTCCAAGGCCCTGTTGTGTCAAACATTACCAGAGCACAGATTAATGTGGCTTTTTCTCTCAGAGGCTGATGTGTCTCAGAGTGGCAGGACCAGACTATGTCACATTCATTCCTACTAAACCCCTTTGAACAGCTCTTTTTAAGACAGGTTTCAAATTGCTTAGGCTTGTCCTGGTAGATGGAACAGATCCTCCTCACCCCAAGCTCATCTAGAAGCAAGACCCTGTTGCTGCAAGAGAGGGAATTTCTTTCTAATATTTAAAATAATTTATACAAATATCCCACTTTTTTTTTTTTTCCCTCTGGTTTATTCAGTGTGAAGACTTTTGCTTCTTGAATGTCTCTGTTCTTTTTTTTCTTCAGTCTCAACTAAAGTGTCAAAATGATTTTTTTCCCACACTATTAGCACAGCCATTATCCACCAAACCCATGTACGTAACAGTTTCATCATTTAAAAGCTTAAACTTTCACAAAATCTTATTATTAGCTTTAACTAGTATTTTTTGACATTGAACAGTGTTATGGCAAGCAGTTCTGTGTGACTGGAAAGCATTTAATTTTGTCAGAGTTAGACAAGATAAAGCTGCTGCAGCCTGGGTAGTGTATTAATGGGTTCAATCTGGAGCCTCCTATAAAGATCTTCTTGATCTTTGGGAATATTTTCAACCCTCTAATAAATATTGGTTAAAATATCCAAAGATTACCATGTGTAATCTTTAAGGCAGCCATTACTACAGCTTTTCAAAAATTGTGAGGTTTTAGGTTTAATTTTTTTTTATTGTTGGAGCCTTTTTCACAAGTGGGCATTGCTGATTGTGGCAATCATTGCTTCATGTTGTTACATAGTAGGTTTATTTGTTAATTAGTGAAACTTGAGGAGAAGATCTGTATTTATCAATGCACTTTGAAAACTGGGAAAATGTTTTGAGGAATCTGCCTCACCTGGTATTTTTTTCTTGTGATGGTCAAGAAGACACTGGTTTGGCTGATTTCTTGCATAAGGCTTCTGAATCAAAGGGATTATTGAAAACTTTAAATACACTCATTCTGTGGATTATTTGTTATTTATTCCCAAAGAGATATCAGTAAATCTTATTTATACTATTTATAATCTGTCAGAGCTAAAACCAGGCAGTTGTTCAGTTCTTGCTGATATTCTTGATATCATTTCAATCCCACGTCAAACTGTGTCTGTAGATGCAGACACCAATCTTTGTCCACACACGCATATGTTAGTGCAGACAGATTTATACAAATATCTGTCTCAATAGGAGAAGAGACTAAAACAAAGACACCCTCAGCTTGGAAAAAAGACAACTTTTGGCTTGCTGAGTCAGAGAATGTGGATGTTCTGCGTGGTTAAATTTTATGGCTCAGCTTCTACTCTTTTGAGGAAGGAAATTCTAAAATCTACATGAATTATCGCGCTGAACCAGAGCGAGTGTTTTCGGCATAAATTAAGTTTGGGTAATTGGTGTTGTTGCAAAATTGAATTAAATAGTTGTGCAAGTTCAGAATTAGGTTTACTGAGCCATCTTGATGTGAGTAAATATGAATAATATCTTATTGTCTGTGATTTTGTGGCAGAGAGCCCTCGTAAAGGCACAAACAGGGCAAGACCTGTTTGCAGTCTACACACAGAGCAGGTTCTTGGTGCTCACCAGTAGGAAAAACCTTCTGATTTCATGATACCCACCAGAAATCTGTGATTACACTCCATCCACTTGTGGGCTTTTAGAACTTTATCGATAGTTTTAAATGTACACTCCAAAACCCCTCTGTATTTTTGTCAAGTACTTTGGAAAGAACAGATATTCCATGTTCTGGGTCTCTACGAACCCTTCAAGTTATTGTGTGTTTAGCATATGGTGTCTTTAGATATGGCATGCTTACACTGAAAATTAGTTAGAAATAAAACTGCCATGAAATACATGGTAAAACCTCCAGTGAAATTATCAGGATCAGAGATTTACCCTTCTTTTTTCTATATATTTAAGTAATGATTCTACTTTATGAACTGACTGCTGGCTTTACACAAACCGGGCAGGAAGCAGACTGGAAGGTGTTGCATTTGTGGTTTTTTAAATCTCTTTTCAATGGTAGTATGAAAAGGTTTCTTACTAGTACAATAGCTTAATATAATATTTTTCAAATTGCCTATTTTTAGATTAAAGAAAGACATTAGTGCTGTCATTTAATCACTATAGACTGCTTTTGTTTCAAGTTAGAAGCAGTCAAATTTCTCAAGGTGTACTTAAAACTTTCATTTGAGTATATAACCTTATCACTAGTTCCTGCCAAGTAGTTTTTGTGTTAGATCTCCAAACAGAGCCAAGGCAAAGGGGACCTGATTAAACAGAATTTACAGGAGACTTTTCTATTGACTCACAGACTTGGAGTTGAGGATGGTCACAGTGTGTCCCATGTTGTTGAATTGAAACTGTTTGCTAAAATGAACTTTAACATGTCCCCCAGTAACACCTGGTAGTAAATGAAGGAGGAGAGAGGGGTGGGAAGTCAACCTGAAAGTGCATTTGTGGAGATTTGGGTTTTAAATTTTGATATTTCTGTTTAAGACTTACTGTTTTCTTGTAGGTCTGTAAATTTAACAGAACAAAGTAGGGAGCCAAAAACATTCCCCAGAAGTATTTTTACAGCCATTTGTGCACCCATCCATGGAGGAAAATGGTCCAGGTTTGTGGTGTTAGTGGTGAGCTTGGATCTGGATGGTGCCTTTCCATGGGGATAAGTGGAATAAGACTTGGAGTCAGGACCTGGGAGTCAGTTGTCAAGAGTCACTGCGTGTTTTCGGAGATGTGCTGACAATACAGGCTCCCTTCTCATTTCCCTCTCTGACTTAGCTTAAAACATTTATTTGATCTGAAGTCAGGCTGAATATTATCCTTAGTGTGGGCAGGATTGTCCCCTAATTTTATACCTTTAAAGCCATCATTGTAGATGGGTCAGGATAGAGCTGAACAGTGGTTTTGTGTTACAAATGAGGAGGAAAAATCTGACAAAGCTTCTCTCTGCCACCCTTGAATTCATTCTAATTCACCCCTGTTCAAGTTCTGTATTCACATATATCTGAGTTTCCAATGAATTCTATTTTGTCTATTTTTACGGCGGTGAATTAGAACTAAATAATAAGTAGAGTAACATTAATTATTCTTTTTTTTCCCCTAAGGCTACTGCAGTTACAGGCGTGTAGGTAACATTGTTGAGCTGGTTTGTGATCATATTGTTAATTAAGGGGCCAATACGAGAAAATACAAATTATATTTACCACTCATGACTTTGTTACATTTCTGCCTATCATTTTTAATAAGTTGTAGCTACTTACAGATGTTTTGAACTGACATCTTAGATGAAAAGTGAGGTGGACTCATTGTTGAAACCTCAAATGAGTTTAGAGAACCAAAGTTAAAATCCTTTATTTACAGCATGAAGTATCATAGAGCACTGTTACTCATAGAAGTATTAAGTGCTTCATCAGATTAAAATGTTTAAAGTTTTAAATGTCCCAGATAAATGTCAGATGTTGTTGCCATCTGTCCTTGACAGAAGCACCAACATCTGCTGAGATGCAGACCTGTGACCTCTAGATAAGTTTCTATACACAGAAAAATATTTATCTTCCTCCTATGACCTTCCATGCACAAGACATGAGCCATGGATTTGTTTCCTAGGGAACTAGTGACTGAGGAAAATCTATAATTAGATCTGTGGGTTGCTTGCTACAAATGGGAATTGGGTGCTAAGCAGGTTCTTAAAGTGTCCAGAAGTATTAGATGGACTTGATGTGATGGAACCAAATTTAGCAAAAAATACCCTTCACCATGATATTTCTTTTTTAATATCTTCAATTGAAAAATTAAATACTTTTGATAGAGTACTTATTCCTCTGTGTTAATTTTAATTGCAAAATATTTTCCAAAGTCAAGACTCGGCAGGTTGCTAGTTAAAGCCAAAATAAAATTAGGCACAGTCTTCCAAAAAATTTCTTCAAATTAAACTGAGCCTTAATTTTCGAGAGGGGTTTTAGGTGAATCATTCTCATCAGCTTCATTTCTCTCACTTTACTACTCTTATTCACCTCCTCAGGTTGGCTCTGCGACTTCAGTGTCTTATTCTGCAATTCCAATTACTCTGCCCAGCTGGAGGTTCCCACTTAATCCAGGCCTTGATTTCTTTCTTTGCTGCTTGCATGGAGGATCTAAAGATAACTTCTGTAGCCAAATCCCACGGGCAGTAAATGTGGCTGCAGGGACAGGGGAGCAGCCAAATTTTTGGTATTCCTTGGCCGACCCAGGGCAGAGTTCTGCAGCCCTTCTCAGAGGGTTGGCTCAGCTGAAATGCTCCCCTGCTGCTCCCAGAGCTGGAGCTGAGTGCCCTGTGCTTGCTTGGATGCTGCAGGAGTGGCCTTGAGTAATGAATTAAGATTTTGATCTTATTCAGAATAAATAGTACAGTGAAATACCCCGGGAAGGTGCTGTAAATTGGGTCTGTTCTCTTTTCTCCCACTCTCTGTGCTTTCAGCTCCATGAGTGGTAAGAGCACATTGTGTATTCTGTCCCATGTCCTGAATTCTGCAATTACAGACCAATCCAGATAATCCATTTGTCTGTTTGTTTTTTAAGGGGATCTTTTGAGTTCTTCTTCATTTAATATTGTCAATCACAGTCAGATTTTTCCTAACTATGCACAGCTTTTGAGCTACTCCATCTGGCTGTCACTCAGAAGACAGTGCTCCTTGAATTCCTTCAATTAATAGGGTTTGCTAGTTAATAGCTTAAGTGGTAATTAAAATATGGTGATTAAATGGCTACTAAAAAGCCAAGTCAGCCAGTGAACTAACAAGATCTTCTGTGACAAGTAACACTTCTAGGTCCTCTTCCTTTGAGATCACAAAAAACTGTAAACTCTGTGCTGTCAGTAGGAGGATGTTGTTGTGTCCAGAATCCTGAGTTTGGAGAAATATATTTGGAATAGACAATTAAGAACAAGGGAAGTGAAAATTATTGCTAATGAATCTCCTTGCTCTTTACAAATCAAGAGTACAAGGGAGCTGAGAAATTACCTGCAACGAAAGATAACGCACATCTCGATGTGTTCATTGAATTCCTCTGCTCCCATCTATGAGCAGATGGTCACTGTTAGCTATTTATATGGGTTAAATCCTCACATTTAAACCCCTGCAACTGGTTCTTCAGGGGGAACTGTTGCATCTGTGTTCAGCTGCAATAATGAACCTCGGGCTGAAGGGCCCCACCAGTGCACGGGGTGCACAAATTCAGTTTGTTTCCCTTGAACACCTGCACATCCTACTGCAAAGTTGAGCTGAATTTTGTAAACATTTATGCATAATTAGGATGAAAAGCCATTATGTTGAGTAGATAGTTTTCTGGTTGAATATCAAATATCCCATTTGTGTTGATTATCCTAAAAAGACCTCAAAAATGGTGGAACAACTTCACCAGATTTTAATATGTTATGTCATTTTCATACATTAAGATATGTTGTTGAAATATGGAATTTATTAACCTCAGTGAATTTCAGCCTTAAAGTTGGTTTTAGTTGGTAAAATGTAATATTTGCCCTGGTGTAATGAAATCATAGTTGGTGTAGTACCTTTTATAGGATGTAGAGCCCAAGTCCAACAAAGATATTTCAATAAAGCCCCTGCTTTTCAAGCAGTGCAAGTTCTATTTCCTTTGTGTGTGTAAAGTTCTGAATGTGGTACCTGATAAGAATTCCTGCAGTTTTGTCTCCACTGCTTCAGGAGAGGAACATTTGTACCGTTTGCAGCCCCCAGTCAGTCTTGGAAACGTGCAGCAAAAATATGCTAAAGCTGTGTGTTTTAGTTCTCCCAATGTACTTCCTAAATTTGACACTTCCTGAAATGTTTTGCATGACAAAGCTCATAGTTAAGATGCTAAAAAGAGCCCTCTTGAGAATATTGTATGATTTTTCATTTTTGTGATTTGTTTAATTTCAATTGCCTGATTTGGTGAGTTCCCGTTTCACATCTCTGACAGTTGGGAGGAAAGTTTCCACCTTCAAGGTGTTGGTACACCCAGCACTCAATACTTCAGATATTCTATGCAGATATTAAAAAAGCTGCAATAAGACATGTGTTCCTGGGTTTTTTTGTAATTCATAAGAGTCTTAAGAGAACCAGTGCAAAAGAATGTAAGTAAAAAATAATTGTTAATCTTGTAATATGTTTTAACATATGTAATATGCTTTAAAATGTATGAGTGTATAAGAATAAATAACAAATAATCCACAGAAACAAACACAGGATGTAAACTTAGTTAAGGGATTAATGACATTGTGTTTAAAGTTTTAAGTAATCTCATTGATTGAGAGCATCATGCAATAATTCAGCCGAATCAGTGTCTTAAAATGCAACATTCAGACATTTTCCAGTCATGTGTTTCACCCAGTTAAAATTAAGTCTTGGGGATCTGAAATAGAAAATAGACCTTGAAAATTGTAAATAACCAAATTATGGCTTTCTTTACTGAGTCAAATCTGCTATCTGTATGTGTTTTTCTTTCTCCAAGAGACCTGTATATGTAAATTCTTATTGGGACTGGCAACAGCATCAAGCAAAATACTTGGAGTTGATGGCACAGAAACAATCTCTGCTCTAATAAATATAATTTTCCCCAGCTTTGGTTCCCCCAGAAACCAAACTCTTCACCTTAATTTTGTGTTCTGTTACCCTGGAGGTTGGGCCACTGTTGTATATTCAGATTGCTGGTTGAATTTCATTTTCCATTCTGTGTCCAAGGTTTCTGGAGTGCACAAATATTAGGATTTGAGTGAGTGACTTGCTGATTTCAGCTTTTCAGTGGAAGCACGTGGAGATGTTCACAGCTTTGAAAATCTCGCCTCATCCATAGGCTGGAGACTGAAAACTGATCTGGAAATGTTTTGAAATTTAAGACTCTGACATTGCCTGAGTTGTTGTACTGCACAAACATCTTTAGTTGCTGAAGTTTTCTTCTGCTGTTTACTTGAATTGTGGAAATATTGTTCATTCTTGTCTCCATCAGCTCAGCTGTTGTTTGAGGTGACATCCTGGATGGGCACTTGTCCATTTGTGTTTTGGTTGATAATATAATGTAGCTGAGAGCCAGGCTGTTTATGTTTGTGAACATGAAAAAGTGTTACCTGAAAGGTATCCTGTCATATACAGAGTGTTGGCTTTATCCCTAATTATCATGAACAAAGGACAGAGTTGCTCAGAAAAGCTTTATAATTTCTGCTACCATGATGAGAATAAATCACCAGGATTTTCTTGGCTATCACCTGTATATGGAGTGAATCTGGAGAAAACCAGAAAATCAGAGAGAAAGCAAAGGTCAGCTTTAATTAATGGAGATAGAAGTAATCATTTTTCTTGATAAATTAATAAATTCAGCAGATCATATGAATTCCTTTCTAGCCCCAGGTCTGGCATGTTCAGCTTGCAGCACCCAAGCAGGTTCTGTTGGTTAATGCTTTTGAATAACAACGGGAGTATTTTGCATTTGTTTTGGTTGAAAGAGTATTTGAGTCAGTGTGGAGCAGATGGAGCCTCTGACTGTAAAGAGTGATTTTCAGTATGGCAGGACAGGAAGTGTCTGTTTAAATATTTATACAGTATCTAAACAATGGGCCTAAACCATTGTTTTGCTCTTGTGGAACACAGTGATTAAAGGGAAAAAAACCCAGTTCGTCTTTAAATATTCCATGAATAAATTTGCCTCCTACGACACATGGGGAAGTGGGAAACACCAAAACCAAACAACCCTACATAAAATAATAATAAAAATAAAAAAACCACCAGTGAGACACTCTAACACTCTGGAATGAAAAGAACTGGAGCGTGAACCAAATATTCCTGTCTGAGGGTGGGATTTGTTTTCTAATTAAAAAGTGAAACTAATATGGTGCATCTCAAATTCACCTGGTGTCAAGAACTAAGAAATCATGGCAGTGGTTGAGGCAAATACATTTTAAAGAATGAAACTGGTAAAGGTGGATGATGCTGCTTAGGACAGATTTGCTGGGGTTGCAGAACTGTGAAGTTTCTCTCTGGGGGCACTGTGGGTTTTTTGTACTTCCATTTCTCTTCCTCTCTTGAGAACACTGATTTACTTTTGTGATAAACCCGTAACAACAGGGGGATCACATTGCAGAAATGAGTTTAGCTGCAAGGGATACATAATGTCAGCTGAAAAATAGCACTTGGGAAATATGTTTTGGCCATGGTTCAGCAAAAAGCAGATCCTGTCAGCTACGTAATGCTCTGTTTTCTTGAAAGTGTCTTTTAGCTGAGCAGAATCATAGAGTCTCTGCCTTTTTGGAAAATAAAAATGCTGCTCTGTCACGGTGTTATATCAGTGGCCCTGACAAGGCTGGTGTGGATCACTTCACTTCCCAGTACATTTATTCTCTGACATAACCTCGAGATGGGAAAAACGTGGGGAAGGGAGTGGCATCTAAGTCTACATCTGGGACTGTCCCCCGGGTCCTGGGTGAGGAAATAGCCTTCAATAGTCTCTATTATTGTGGGATGCTCAGCTGGCATCTCTTCTCTGTGCCATCTGCCCATGCAAAGTCAAGGCTGTTCTGAACTGTGAGATCAAAACAAGGGAAAATGAAACAGGTAGAAAGTGAGAACCTAAAGAGGGTATGACTGCCTTCCCCATATTCTCTGTGGGTGGGGGACAGGGTCTTGTGCTTCCTTAATGAACATCCCTAAGAATGAAGAGTCTTTCTATGCAACACTGTTGTGTGGAGCAGACATTTCCAATTTTAGAGCCTGCACTGAAGTTCCTGAAGCTGTGAAAAAAAAATGATGGAAATAACTGTTTCTTGTCGGGCCTTCAGGTAGCTGTAACTGTGGGATTTCATTTGTGCATTTCAGAAATGTAAAAAATGAAACCCCAAAGTAAACATTCCAACAGTAATAATCTGGCCTTGTTTTATCTCAGCCAGGAAATGGGGAGAGCATTGTTCTGCAAAGGCATTGTGAACAAGGACATTTTCATGTGTTTATGCCAGTGTTCAGAATATCAGTCTTGCCAGAGGAGATGTCAGGCAATCCTCCTGTTTTCTTCTTTGCTCTTGTTGAAGCACCAAACCATATGGCAAATTAAGCCTGATTTTTATTAAACTTTTCATTGTACTGAGCTTAGTGCGAACTGGGAAATGCACTTTCTTTGAACTATGCAGCCATTATATAAGCATCTTAATTAGGAGATGTTAATGTTCTCCCTTGTATTCCTGGGAGTTTGCAGCTCCCTCTTGTGGCTAATTAAGCGGTTTTAAGAATCTGGAAACTCCTTTTTGTGAGATGACAGCCATGCCGTGGCACACGGAGCAGCTCCTGGGCTGTGATAAAGCATCGAGCACAAGGTGCTGTGCAATAACTGGATGCACAGACATGTATGAAACACAGATAAAAGAGAAAGGTCTGCACAGAGTTGCACCCTGGATGTGACAGATCCCTGAAGCTTTAAAAAAGCTGAGTGGGCACATCCAGAGCAGCTCTGCTGGCTGGGAACTCTGTTGTTCCTGTACATTAGATGCTGCTCGAGTGGGGGTGAGCTATGGGATGTGTCAGAGCTCCAAGGAGTACAAATCTTTCAGGCACCACGTTGGGATGTCATGCAATCAAATTCAAGGTTAAGATCTTTGCTAGATTTGAAGTTGAGAAGAAATTTTCCTTCCAGTCAGGTTTTCAGGGCCCATTCTTATTCTTTCTTATTCTTATTCTTTCTTATTCTACTTCTGCCTTTCTGTCTGGCAGATTTTTGATAAATTCCCTTGCAGTGCTCAACATTTGTTCTGCTTTATTTCTGTGGCTTCTTAGAACTGGGGCATTGTGCCTATACTGAGTCTTAAATTTGTCATAAACAGGTAATATTTGATGGCTCTGGTGGAAATGGCTGTAGTGGAAACATCTCTGAGTTAGATTTTTGTGCTGGCCTGGGGCTGATTTCGGGCCTTTCAAATCACTGTTCTTATACTGGATGGGAAGGTGCACTTGGTTTGGAATAAGTCTCAGACATCAATTCATCTTTTTCCTAAAAAAGTGAGTAATGATCATGGCACTGCAAAGTCTCGAGCACAGCTTTGTGTTGAGAAAAACAGATGTTTTTAGGCTTTATGTAAAAAATACCAGACTGACCAGCAGGTAACTTTTCAGTAGGAGACATTAGGTTTCAATCTCATCACGAAACCAGAAATTGCAAAGTGACTTTGCCCTTTTGTCACCTGCAGTGTTGGTTTGGCATCCCACACTCAAAAATACACAAGGAAATTTCTTCCATTAGTGTTTCTGAGTGTTGGAAGGAGGAATTAAAAAAAAAAAAAAAAGTGAAACAGGTTTTTACTTTGAAATTTCTCCCATCCCCAAAGGGTTTGCGAATGGGAACTTTATCTCTGAAAATGCTGATTTCCTATTTCATAACTTGTGGCAATTTTTTTCTCAATTAAAATAAAGGAATAATGATTATGGAGTTAAGTCAAAAATCTCACTGCCCAGTAATCTGCAAACCAGTGTTGCTGAACCCACAGCAATAGGGCAGCAAACACTTATTTCCTCAGGGACATTATTAAACAACCTGCATATTTATTATCTCCAAATTGGAGCAGGTCCAGACTTCTAAGGCGACTTTTTCCCTTCCTTTTCCTGAGCTGTGATTCAGACCAGCATATAAATTTTTGGTTTAACGTTTCTGCAGAAATATTAGTGATGTGAAATTGCTGGAAAACAAAAGAACATGAAACAGCAGCGGGAAGGAACGAGTTGGCAAAATAGCCAGCCTTGAAGGGCGAGATTAATTGCTAATCCTTCAGATTCTGATGTACAAACACAAACTTCCAAAGCATGTAGCTTATAACCAACACTGTGTGGCTGTGGAAGTTTGTAAATGCTGCTGTCACGAATGTGAGACTGACTGGAAATCGGATTTTTAGGGATTTTTTTCTTATGGGAAATAAGGTGATGGTAACAAGGAGTTGTGTGTATATCTGTATGTACAAATTTGGGAAGTGTTCTAAATCCAACGGTGTGACTAAGCAGAGTTCTGGGCAGGATACTCAGATATTTGCATGTGGAGTTTTTTTCCCTTATTTTAAAATCCTGGGAAAGGAAGAGTGTAAAAAGGAATAAAGGGGGAAAAAAACCGACCTGAAAATAGTCTGTTTTGTAGTGACTAATGGCTAATAAAAAGGATGGACTAATTGGAAAATCTTGTGTGATGGCTCTCTGGTATGGTAAAAGTTGTTGTGAAGTGTGAAAGTGTGTTCCATGACAATCAGTACAATATATCTCCTTTCTTTTTTTTCTTTTTTTTTTTTTTTTGTAAGTTTGTGCTGGTTTTATCAATTTAACTAAAAAAATAACATTAAATAAAACATTAAATTCTAGACACAAAGTGACCACAATAGTGATGGAATAGTAGAAACTTTAAGTGGTTAAATAGAAGACACTAAAGATAACATAGGAACTGGCTAAGGACATGAGTAGCTTTTCCAGGATTTAGCACAAAACTGCACAGTGTTTTCTGCATGATTGAAATCCTATTTTAGAGTTCCATTTTATTGGTAGGGAATACACCTCAGCATTAGGTAAAAGACTGAAATGACTGCAGTGGTTTTAGAGTGATTTTCAAAGATGTTATATTATGACCTGTCACCTCTTTTCTGCCACGCAGGTCATCAGAAGTGAAGGGACAGAGGGAGCAAAGTTTCGACTCTCTGGGAAGGGAGTGGATCAAGACCCAAAAGGGATTTTTAGAATCAATGAGATCACTGGGGATGTGTCTGTGACCCGAACCCTCGACAGAGAAGCCATTGCCAATTATGAGGTGAGTGCTCACAGCAATAACATCTCTGCCTCCGTGTCCATGGTGTGTATTTTTTTGTGTTTGCTCTTGAAAGATGTGCAGTTAAATTGAGGACTGAATTGCAGCTACTGTCCTAGAAAATTTCCAGAACAAGCATTTGTCCTTTTAGAAGTGGTAAATGTGTTTATTTTTACATGCAGCTGAAAGCCTCCTCTGCTTTCTGAATGGAACTTGTGCCGTTTATCTTTAGCAGAAATGCTGTCTGACCATTGTGTGTGCATTTGATTGGTAAATATGAAATTTTGTTTGGACAAAAGGACATCTTTTGGGAAAGTTGCCACTATGGTACTACAGGGTTATACTTCATTGTTGTCAAACAGTCAATGGAATGTACTATGGAACTCCACCACTTTTAGTTAATGGATATCTTTAAGAGAGATAAAGGAGATTCTGATAGTATGAAAACGTTAGCAGATACATTTCTGTCAGATGTACATCACCTACTAAGATTCCTTTCCTTGGCAATAAATGCTGTGTTTCTCTCCATTGAACCTCTAACAAATGAGCTCTGAGATCTGCAAAATTACTGCTCCAAAATGTCCTGAAACATACTGTGAACAGAGGGTCTGCCAATTCGTGTTCTCTATCTTGCTCTGGAAATGTGCAGTCAGGTAAACTGTTTCTGGCCACCTGGATACAGAGGAGCAGCAGAATTCCACATGGAATTGTGTCACAGCCTGGGGGACTGATCTCCAATGCCTCTGGCAGCAGGAAGCCCCTGGTGGGGCACTGGCTCTGGGGACAGCCCTGCCTGCTCTCCCTGACCTCTGCTCTGTTCTGCCAAGCTGTGATCAATACTTGTGGTCTCAGTGCTGGCCCTCCTCCTCTGGGAGACTTTGCCAGTCAGATGACTAGTCATCCTTCCTCAAACAGCACTGCTAAAATTTACCATATGTTGGTTTTCAACACTTAAACATCCACTTCTTCTGTGGGTCTGCAGTGAAATGTATGTTAACCGCTCACACGGGGTTTATGGGAGATGCTGACGTCCTTCTTGCAGGGAAAACACTGCAGTTTCTCTTTTTAACACTGTGCCTTGTCTTCATTTACCAGCTGTTTCTTATTTTATCAGTAGCTTCCCACCTTAGTGTGTTTGGTAGAAACCTCGAATATTTTTGTGCTGGAAAACCAGAGTAGACTTTTCAACTCAATGCATCAAAACACAAATGGCCCTGCTATTTGATCTGGCAAAAGATACACCTAAATTAAGACAAAACCTTTTCCCTGGAGGCCCCTTTTTGAAGCCACGTGAGTGCTACACAAATAGTGTGTTGTAGCAGATTATCCAGAGCAATGTGGATGTGCAGCCTATTCCTAAGCTGTTCCCCAGCCTCTGCTCAGCAGGCTCCCAGCCCCCTGCGGAGCAAAACGGAGCTGAAAAGTTCTGCAGGAGAACCTTCAGCTTGATGACTCTGTCTTTGAATCCAGCCCATTGTTTTCCAATAAAGATGTGCTGTGGTGTCAGGGAGACAGCAGGATTTTCTCCCTGATTTCCTTGGTACTCTGAAAGACGAATAACCTGAAAAGTCCTTAACTTTCTCTCAGAAAGTGTTTTCTGGTTTTGTTTGAGCTTCTCCCTGCCCAGTGTTGATGCTCTGAGAGAAATAGCAAAGCAAAAGGCAAGCAAGGAAAGAATAGATCACTGTGAAAAAATGCAAGTTCTTTACAAGTCATCATACTATCAAGTGTATAATCAGTAATGATTATAATTTAAAATAATATATAATATAAAAAGTTTTAAAAAGTATTATATTTATAAAAAAAAGTATTATATTTATAAAAAGTATTTTATAAATACTATAAAAGGATGAAATCTGTTTGAATCCTTCAGCTACACAGAGGGATGCTGTGCCTGAGCACTGATTTACTCCCTATGCTTTATGCATATGTACTCAAGGGGTGAGAATTTAAAAATGTTAATAAGGCATGAAATAGAGGTTTGGTGATCACAGTATTTCATAAAACTTTGCAGATTTTACCATCTCAAAATGTTTTACATTAGCTAAGAATATATAATCAATTATAAAAAATTGGGTGTTTTTTTCTTTGAATGTTTGAAATTCTGTTTTTTTGCTGCCCTCTTTCTCCTGAAGGAATGTTGAAAAACTTGTAGGAGTTTTTTGTGTATTCATTACTGGAGAAAACCTATTAAATCAGAGGAGTACTGGATTCTACACAGATGGTTGTCTGAGTTACTCCCTTCTTTCTGCACGTGTTTTATTTCTTGTAAAAGCTGGAAAATATTTTGAAATAGAATGAAAAATTCTGTCTGAGGGTCAGGGCCTGCCATCTCTTTGGTGCTGCCCATTTGCACGACAGCTGTGTTTTCAGAGGAGTTTAAAATTTGTTTTTTAGCAAAAGAAACTCAAGCTGGCAAGAGGCATATGAGGCAGCTTGTATTAATGACACCCCTCTGAAATAGATTATTTATGCAATTGATTTATAAGTTTATTTTTTAGGAATTCAGTTAAATTGATCAAAAATGGACAAGTAAGTGAGATTTCACCAAAATATTAATGTTGGGGGGATTAGTTGCCAGAGCAGCTCTAACTTAACCACCTGTAAATTTGAAGATGTGATGGTTTCTACTGAGAAAATGAACCTGTGCCTGGGTGAGACAGCAAAGCTCCAAATGCCACCAGGGTGAGATGTAACGACAAGTAATCTTTGCTCTCGTGTGTATGGAACTATGCTAATGCAATCCTGTTTACCAGAGGAAAAGGGGAGATGCTCCTGGTGTGTTCTTCCCTGTAATTTTGTGGTTTGTCTTCTTAAAGGTCAGAGAATGTCAGTCAGCTTCAGTTTTAAGTGAGAGCTGTCTCTGAAGAAGAGCAGGAGGATGCAGGGACGATGTTGTGCCAGCCTATTTTAGGGAAGTGTGCAGTAACTCATTTTTCTTACTAAAGAGTTTTGATAGAGAGCATCCTGATAGGAATTCTCTGGGTCAGAGAACACCAGGGGATTTACATTGAATGGTTTTGCTTTGGGGCTTGCTACAGCCTGTTGACAAAACACCAAATGATGCTCTGAAGAAGGGGCTTAAGCAGATTGTGGGCACATTATTGAATTGCTTCTGGGTTGGGGAGATAAGAGGTAGCCTAGAGCCCCTATTTAGTGGGAGCAAAAGGTGTTCAGCTGTACAAATGTGCTCTCGAGCATATTTGGTTTTCTCTCAAAATTTGAATAAATAAGACTACTCAGAAATTTCAGACAATGGTGAATAATTTATTTATTTCCTATTGAAAACTGCAGATGTGTAAAAGTAGATGAAGGAACTTGGTGGGGAGACTTAAGATGAATTTTCTAGTCCAAATCAAGGAGGCACACACCACCCAAAAGCTGCCAATAATCTGTACAATTCAGAGTTCACTTCACACACACAGTCCTTCCTGATTCCAGCAGGGAAGAAATATTAGTGACTTTTCAGTTCTGTGTTTGAGCAAAATAAATCAAGTGCTTGTATAAAGAGCTGTGATAACAGGGCTAAAGGATTCCAGTGAAGCTGGAAGGCTACTTGTGTTCAGTGTTGATAAAACACCAGTGAATTGGGAAACAAAGGGTCAAATAGAGGGCCAGTGAAAGCAGAGGTCTGAAAATCAATGATTATGGGGTAATCTGTTAATTAAAACCCCTGAGCTCATTTTCAAACCCTCACATTTGCCTGGATAATGTATTTGTAGGCAGAATGATTTCCTGCAGGTAAAAGCAGGAAGAGTTGCATAGATGGATTACCATGACCAAGGTGACAAAAAGTTGCTTAGTTAAACTACGTGTTCTTTACTCAAAGTTTGTTAGGTACAGAAGAATTGGGAACAATATTTCATTGAGCTTTTACTGAGGTGCATGAGATTTTGGGTTAGGCATTCCTTGAGAATAGGACAAACCCTGTTCTCTAACCTCTTAAGCATCAGTGGCAAAGTGCCACTGGGAGGTTCCAATCTCAAGATTTTGAAGGGTGTTGCCATTGTTGATTGGCTTTTTCATAACTGCTTGCCAAGTGTAAATATGTGTGGAAGAGAAATAATCCCAAAGTGATCCTCTGCAAGCATGAAAGGAAGCAGCTTGATAAAACTGTTCGGTGACAGTGTGCAAATTAGAGCTGTGACCAAATTTACCTAGGCAATTTGAACTGCTAATGAAGAGTTAGTTTTAATTATTTTTTAAATAAGGAGCTTTATTTGCTTTAGAAAATACTTAACAAGCAGAGGTGTGAAATCGGCTCTCAGCTTTTTTTATAACGGCGGATGGCACTTCTGTTAAAGGATGCCTTGCAACTGGTGGTGACAGACTGAGATATTTAGAAAACTTATGTTAACAGGACTGAAAAAGCAAATTGGGAGTATGTAGTTCTGGGTGGTATTGTTTCTGTAAATTGGATGACAAGTAGGTTGAGAAGAGAGCAGAGATTTCAGAGCCATCAACAGCCACCAGCTCTCAGTGTGAGCTGCCTCTCACTTCAGGGTACACGTGACTGAGCCAGACACTGAGGGGGATGCTGCAGTCCTAATGGGCTCTATTGCTGTGTTGAATTTGCAACAAATAATGGAAATGCTTCACAGTGAGGAGGAAAACTAGCTTGGTCAGGTGCTGAGGAGTGTTTTGTGAACAAGATTTGTAAGTGCTTTAATGCATTTTTGCAGATCCAGAACGCGTTGCTGCAGCGAAGCCCCCAAAGGGAACAGCTGTAATTTATTGTGTGCAGGAGAACGAATTTGTCTTGTGGGTGAGCCTGGTTTAGTGCAGCCACATCCTTTCCAGAATGATTTATCATACCCTGGTACTGAATCCCTGCAATGTGCAGGGTGGAGATCTATGGACAGCACACAGACACGCTGCTCTTTCACAAGGAAAACTGTGGCTTTGCCTCTGACTTCAAGGCTGGTCTGAAATGTAATTTAATCTTGGTTTTCTGCCCTGGCAGGTGGGTCTAAGTGTCAGGAATCTGCTCTGTCCTGAGCTGAAACCTGATGGGGAATGTCAGACCTCAGTCATCTCCCACTAACATCCCCAAAAATGAAGGCACTCTTTCATGTGAGGAGGGATTAGGTCTTGTAGGGATGTAAATTTTAGTAAAATTGCATCATTAATACACAGAACAAACCTGTTAAAATACTGGTGCTCTCAAATTGCATCTGTTCCATCAAAAAAGTTGCAGTAATGGCAGAGTGCAAAGTTTCAGGGAGGAATCCTGACTACTTAGTGAGGGGAAAAGAAAGGAAGTATCACCAAAAAACAAAAGAATTCTCTTGGAGCTATAAAATCTAATTATTAATGAGATAGAAAATTATTTATGTACATGAGATGCAGAGAAAAAGATCTCTGTATTTTGTGTTCCACATGTATGTGCAGAAAGGACATGAGATATATGTTTTTTCTTTATAGTGCTGTGTTTACATGTAAGTTCTTCAATGTGTTCACATGGTAGGGTACCAGGTAAATTCAGAGAGGGCTGTTTTGAATTAATTTTATATTTTAACTACAGAGAGAGGAATGAACACCAACTCAAAGAGCCATTAGTATTTTCTGGCAGCACTGCTTGCAATTTAGTTCCCTCTACAAGAACTTTTCAGTGAGGAGCTGACAAGATATAAACACGGGGGGGGGTGTTTTTAGGATGCCACAAACTGGAGAAAACCAGCCATTGTTTCTTAAACATAATCAGTATTTCTTATTTTTTTTTCCCATTATGAAATGACGAGATTGAGTATTAACAGATCAAACACCACCAAACCTGGAAGCAGAAACAAACTCAGCAGAAGGAAAGGTCCAGACCCTTCCCTGAGATCTGTGTGGGCAGATTCCTGATTTCATGGGGAACTTTCTGCCATTGATTGTTTCCCAAGGTCAAAACCAAGGTGATCACTGGAACCAAGTGCATAAATCTAACTTGGGAGCATATCAATTTTAAGTGGAGTCCCATTTCTTAGAACTACAGTTTAAATAATTACTTGCACAGCCAGGATATAAATGGGATTTCCAACTACTGGAAATCTCTCTCTTTCTCCCGAGGTTGGTTTCTGGGAGAAAAAGAAAACCTGACAGGAAATGAAGTTAAAATTCATGTTATTCTTACGTATATTCTCCCATTTTGTCTTGAGGGAATAAAATATTGTATATAAACTCTCCAATTTGCCATTTTGACTGGAAATAGTCTATTCAATTCATACTGTGTGTTATTCAATACATCTTAACGTTATGAGATATCAGCAGGGTACTGTGATTCCTTTCAGAAGCCAGTAGCATCCTCACACCATTTATGTGGAAAACATGCAAAAGTCAACAGTTAGTTTTGTTGGAGGGCATTTGCTTTGCTCTTAGTTCTGCCTGCCTGCATGGCTTTGACGTTCCCGCTGTTCAGCAGCACTGTCATGTCATTTGGAGGAGGGAGAGAGCGAGGTTTTGTTCAAGGGAAAAATCAGAAAGGTTTGTTTATAACCCATAACTGTCAAGACAAGGCAGTGGGCTCGGATTTCCATCCTGACAATAACACAAACTCCAAACACCGGGCGAAATTAGGATTTATTAGTGAAGAGTGGGAAGTGGGAACACACAGCAGTAAGAACGAAAGAAAAAATTAAGTTTACTGACACAGCAGCAAATGACATAAAATTTGGTTTCGTGGCTGTTTAGTTTAGTTTGTTTGTTTCTTTTTGATTGTTTGGGTTTTTCTTTTGTTCTTTTTGGGGGGGTTTTGTTTGTTTGTTGCTTTTTTTAAATTATTATTATTTTCTAATATAACACCACTCCTGGAAAGAATAATGATGTGTTCAGTAAGACAAGAGGAGACTCATAACATTTTTTGTCATATTATGTTAATAGCCTATGAAACCACTTTTATTAGTGCATATTAATTGCATTATAAGGCAATTAAATATCATCATGATACTTCACTCTTTACCACGATCAGTTTATTTGTTTCTTTTCCTTGTCTGTGTTATTGCAGCCCTTGGAATATCTTGCTGAGGGCTCCCTGGTCCAGGTGCAGCATCAATATCTAGGAGACATTTTGCCCTTTCCCCAGCCCTCGTGTTTTCCTGCAGTGAAAGGAATCCTTGGGAATTCTCCCAGCTGTGTGTGGGGATGGACATGGCAGCAATTCCCAGGGATTGCTGTTGGATTGAGCCTCTCCAGAAAGGGCAGGGCAGCTCTGAGTGGAGGGGAGGGAAAGACCAAGGGAGCTCCCACAGCTCAGGTCTGTCCTACCTGTTACTTTGTGGGCCCAAGTTCTGTGCAATTTTTCCCCATTTTTTGGTGTGCTCTGGACTCAGATGTGCCTGATTGCACCCACAGGTAAAAGGTGTGTTTTAAGAGTTTACAGGAAAAGTGGGAACATCTCTTTTTCTGGTTGGTTCAAGTCAGACTTTGTTTGGAATTTTTTTTCTGCTCATAAACTTTTCTTGAGCCCATTTTGGTATATTGGCATTTTGCAAACTAACCATAGATCAAGCAGGAACTATTAATCTGGTCTTTATGAATGGTCCTGGTTCACTTCTTATTAGGTGTATATTTTTGTTTGTTTGCTTTTCTGAGTAAGTGCACAAGCTCTGAGCTTCTTGATTCTTTGCTAAGTGTGCAAATATGTTGCAGTGGGTATTTTGACTCGTCCTGTGGCTCAAGTCAAAGTCTTGAAGGTCTGGCCTTGCTGTTTTGCAACACTACTTTGATCTTTTCCTGGTCCATTATCAACACTCAGGATGTAACACAGACATTTTTGAAGTTTGGTTGTTCAAATTTCTATTTATCTTATTCCTCCTAATACAGAAAGAATTCTCTCCTGTTTACATATTTGGTAAAAAAATCAGAATCTTAATGTTCTAATTGCTGGAAAGACCTTGATTTCTGTGGCTATTTGTTGATCTTGGAAATGTGGGTCCATAACAACTTGAAGCTTCTGTTTCTAAGGAAGACAAATATGGGTTGAAATTGCTTCTTAAATTTATTTTATTTTTTAAGAACCGAAGCAATGAATTCATTATATTTTGTACGAAAATTGAACTTTGTTTCCATTTTAATGCCTTTAAGTCAGTGTATCTCTTCCATCAGCTTATGGGTATTAATTCAGGGAGTGTATGATTGACTGGAAACTCCCAGCATTTAATTCATTAACGTAATTCTAATACACGGTTCTGTCAGCACTGGAATTGTGGTCTCCTCAAAAGTGAGCTGTACCAGAGCACCTGATATAATAATTAGTTCTGTGGCTTCAGAACAAGGAGTTTAATGCTTGATCTCTGTAAAATTATTGTAGGATAATAGGCCATAATTTTAAAGCTGTATCTGCATGTGTTTGTGACAAAAAAACACCAGGTGGGTTTGTAATTTTTATGCAGAGGTAGATTTCAATTAATGCAGTGTGATATTTTTTCAAAATGTGTGAAAAGAATCTGTATAAAATTAAGGAACAGGGATGCTTCAGTCAGTTTGTGGATTCTGTGTTCCAGTTGCAAATTACTGTAACATCATTAAAAGGAATTAGGCTACAACAGAACTCTTAATTTAGATATCATTGTCCAGTTCAATGTGCAGTTACCTTCAAAATCCAATTTTTTTGTACCTATTCTTTCTTCCACTGAGAAGCCCTAAATATGCTGCAATAGTTTCATAGGATCCCTAAGATGGCATGTTCATTGTTATGTGTTTTTTCCTGTAAGAGACTTTGAGGAAAGATGACACTGTGGACCACGAGGTCTCCTCTGTTGAAATGTTGCTAAAATTACTATGTGCTATAAAAAGAAATTAAAAAAGGAGACATAAAGTTGGAGCCCAGGATCCACTTGGCCATGTCACCTTCAAAGCTTTTTGACTGCTGTATTTTAAGTCTGCAAGGATCCATCTGTATCTCAGGCCCACAGATGAGGCACGTGGCCAGCTGGGGGTGGCTGATAGTAAAATTTTATATTTTGAGGTGTGGAAATGAAATTAGAACTCTTTGTGGATTGTCTCTCCCCATCCCAAAATACATCAGGTGTCTCTGTGTTACCACACTGGTGGCAATGAACTGTGCCACGGGTGCAGCTAGAGCAGAACTGGGCCCTGCAGCTGCACAAAGGTAATAATTTAAAAGTAAATTGACTGATTTTGCAAGAGCAGAAATAGAATCCATTTCTCTGTCGCATCATGGGTGAACTCTGTAGTGTTAAAAAGAAATAAAATGTAAAGAAATGCATGTTTTGTCACTACACTTCTGACTCGTATATCAAACCAACACTAAGATTGGTATAATTTTTATACCAATCCATTAAAAAATACACATCAGCCTATTACATATGTGTAAGTGTTCAGGTTGCTTTTCTGTTGTACTTTGATTAAATACACAGAGATATGTCTAAAATACATGTCAGGGCATAAACACAAATGTGTGATATCATAAACATTACCACATCCTCACGGATTTATGTACAACTGCCTCGACTATTCCCCTCAAATCTCACTTGGAAATCCTCTTTCTGTGCTTGACAGCATGAAATCACTACCAAACTGTCATTATTTCTTAATTGCAGCATTTCTGGGTTATTTGTGGAGACTTAGATCTTAAGGATCCTGCTCCCACCATCCGGAATGTTGCCTGTCCCAAGAGTTTAAAACATGTCAGAGCCCTAAAACTTGCAAGAGAGCTTGAGTGATGAGTTGAGTTCCTCCTAACCTGGCTTCTGGGGGGGGGGGGGGTTTGATCCACGTCATTTGAACTCTGGAATTCTTTTTGGCAGTTTTATTTTTAATTCTTTAAAGTGAAAACACTACAGGGCTCGACAGGTGGAACTTTAGCAAAACCAATAACTAAGGAAATTTAAAAATGGGAGAGTTGGCAACACTGCACATTGTGAACAGAGAATCTCCCTTTTCCTCTTTATCAGTCACTTGTGGTGGAAACGTTGCTGGAAACAGGTGATTCCTCTGTGTTTGCATTTTTTCTTTCTTAAGATCCAAGCATAAGAGCAAGTGAGTGAGAGAGGTTTAGAGGACTGAAGTTATAAATATTTAGAGAGCACTGTGTGAAGAGATTTCCAATATGGAAATTTTACTTGGCATCATTTTATTAGCATGTAAATGATAAAAGTCTTGCTGTATTTGTCCTGGTTTACTCAGGTCATTACTAATTATTTCTTAATTAGATAAATTCCTTAAAATTAAGCTGTATTTATGTGAGTGTATTGATTTATTTTTTTGAGTAGCTCATTAATGAGAGATGTGACTTTAGTTTAGGAATTTTCAACAGATAATTTGCTCATCTCAGTTCATGTAAAACACCATATGTTTAGACTCACGTGATGGATCTTCTTCTTTTGAGGTTTTTTTCCAGTTTTTCTGCAGAGCACAGAACAGGTCTCAGTAGGTAGAGACAAAGCTTATTTTGTGCAGGTGTGTGACTGCAAGTTTGCAAGGACAGACACATTAATGGAATCCTGTTCCTTTGAGGTTTCCCCATAGGGACATTTCTTCTCTGAGAGCATCTCTATCATCTTCGAAACATTTTCTCTAAATTTGTTAGTCTGCTGGCAGCAGGAGCCAGGGCTGGTAAATGTTCTGCTTCAAACTCTCCTGAAGTGCAGCTCTAAAACACAGAACATCAAACATTCCAGGTGGGACTGAAGGCTTCTGAGTGGGAAACAAGGGTAAAATATTGGAGAAGGTGCTATGGAGCCAGAAACCTCTCCTTGAACGGGTTATATGCATGGAGAAATATAAGCTTGGAGAAATATAAGCTTGGAGAAATATAAGCTTGGAGAAATACAAGCTTGGAGAAATACAAGATATTTCTACTAGTTTTTGTTGTTAACAAGTGTGATATGGTGTACCCTGCTCTGCACTTGTATTTGCAGCTTAAATTTGCAAACCAGAGCTGGTTCATCTTTGCAGAATTCTCCACAGCCTCTGCTCTTGACATTATTCTTAATATTTGTTTTACATACTGGTAATTCAGATATCTGAATGCAATGCATTGAAAATACCTATTATCTATTTAAGGCTCTGCTGTTGTAGATATCTCTTAAATATATTATGTATCCATAATACCCAGGTGATCTGTATTCATATACAGATTTTATTTGTGGATGGGAACAAATAAAGCAATGTATTGCTGTTATATTTCCGTCAGATTTAGAAGATTTAATAGAATTAAATAACAAGATTATGGTTTACTATGTGGGGATTACTGAGAGGGAGGAAAACTATGACAGTTTTAAACCACCAATTTTTCTTGTTATCTAAAACAACCTATAAAAAACTTCCATTTTTCCCTTGCTGCTAAGAAAACCTAGTGGAGAGGCTGGAAAACAGCTAAAGAAATTGTTCTAAAAATAACATATATTTTCTAAACGCTGTGAAACTTCCTTGTATCTTATGTTTACTCCTCTAAAGAGGAAAGAAAACATTTGATATGGCAGAATACCCTCCTCTCTTGCCATTTTATGTGAGTTTCTTGTTTCCCTGGGATCAGTTATCCCCCATGGATACAGAGAGGATGAGTTTCACTCAACAGCATTGGGATTCTTGGGTCTGAAGGCCTTATTCCCAGCAACTGGAGTTCTTCCTCAGAGAGGGTTGCAATCCTTTGTCTTGGTGAAAAAAATTAGGGTTTCCAGCAGAGATTTGGAGAAAAACCAGCAATTTTGGTGCTTGCTGGGCCTGAGGTGTTCCTGAGTTCAGATCTTGGGGTGTGCACATCTGCTCTGTGCTCTTCAGGATACTCCCAGTTCCTCTGATCTTTGGGAATCGTGGATCTGCTGTACACCAAACAACAAATTAAAGCACAGTCTGATGTTTAGGGGCTGTAAGACCCAGCAAACTGGTTCTCCAAAGGTGTCACTTGTCACTCAGCTCTGCAGAACACAGCCATGGCACCACAGGAGTGGGAGGCTGCAGCTGTATTTGTACCCTTTGCTACATTAATTGTGTGTTAATTTGAAAAGCACACTGCACTTTGTCGGGTTTTCAGTTGCAAAATTAACAGTCCCTATTAATTTCAGGGTGCTGAGCCATCTGATGATGTGGATCTTCAGTTCCTGTTTTAGGCCTGTTTGCAATTGATTTGTGCAATGCATTTATTAAAGGGATGCTTGAAAGGGATGGAGGTGTTTGAGGACATGCATTTCATTTCCCTCCACTTCTTTCCCGGGAGCTTTGATCAATGCTGTGCTTTGCTGCCTCTGCCACCTGCTTTGAACTTGGAGGGGCAAGAGTATAAATAATTTCCCAGGTCGATTCCTGGCTGATCTATCAGGGCTGATACACCAAAAGCAAGTTGTCTCCTAAATTCTAGCAGTGGGATTAGTGAATTGATTAGTTGAATTCTGAACGAAAATTGCAATTAAAGGCAAAATTGTATCTCTTAGAAAAGGCTTCAAGTCATTTGACCAAAGTGTAGCAGTCAGATTACAGGCTTTTGACAAAGGTTTGCATTAAGAATAAAAACTGTTTTCAATAACCTTTTTTTTTTCTTGTTTGTAAATCAAACTCTTAGATTAGTAGCAATTACCAAACCAAAAAGATGTGATATGTTTTTTTGCAGTTTTTCAGCTTAAAGAGGAAATTCCATTGATTTTTGAAAATACTGAAGATGTGATTCAGAGAACATAATTACAAACAAATGCCATCAGTAGCATATAATGATTTTTTCCCAATAGATTCTACTCAAAGTATTTATAATGACAATATGGGCAGTGTATATTCAATTGTAATTAGTATTTACAGTGTATTGATACATATTTTATAGCAGACTATAGCAGATTCGGGACATACTTCAGGCCTGCACATTTGCATTTGTGAGTTAACCAGAAGCTTCCTTGATGACAGATAAAATGTCAAGAATTTTATGAGCATATTTATCCCTTAGACTGGCAATATTTTGCTGCCCTGTTATGAGGTTTGCCCCTTTCTTCCTTCCTTCTGTTTTGTCCTGGGCTTTATTAGAATATTCATAAATGTCATAGAACCCTAGAATAAGCTGAGTTGGGAGGGACTCACAAGGATCATCCAGCCCAATCCTGCTCTTTCACAGGGCACCCCAACAATCCCACCCTGTCCCTCAGAGAGTTGTCCAAGCACTTCTTGAGCTCTAGCAGCCTTGAGACCGTGACCACTGCCCTGGGGAGCCTGTTTAGTGCCCAGCCACCCTCTGGGTGAAAAAAACCCATGTTTTTCTGAACAAATGTTCATCATTTATTCCATCTCCCTCATCTGACCTTCCCACTCTGTGCATGTGATTGTCCAACATTACTGGAAATGGCCACACAACACGACTTTTTGATCTCAGCAGGTCTTGAAAAAACACACATTTTCATCACCCCCTGAGCACCCAGAGCACACTGTAATCCCCACAGAAGTAGTTTTAGTGATTTAGGAAATGCTGCTCCTCATACAGCATCAGCAGTGACTCGACCTGCAGCGATGCTGAAGGATCCTTTGCTCCTGCTGATCCGATCATTTTGGTTAAGTGAGAAGCAAACGTGCTGGGATGAGCTACTCGGCTTTAATTTTTGCTGTTCAGCACCATAAATTATAGTATTTTGTGTTGAATGTAAAAGGTATGATTTGACCCAATTATGCATTCTGCTCCCAATCCCCAAACTTTTCAGAAGCATATAATTATGGCAAGTCATTTCCACCGGGTCAATTTTCCTTTATCTGTTCACAGGGAACACCAGGACATGTGTATGAAGCTTATAAGCATCATTTTTAAGCTGGACTTATTAAAGCTGCTTATTAATGAGAATGTTTTCCTTTTCATAGCACAAAACTTGTCCTATGTGAGCAGCATAGAGGATTCACCAGCTTCTGCACAGGCTCTTTGCTTTACTCAAACAGGACTGAAATGGAGGAGTCAGGATGGTAGGAAAGGAAGCCAGAGGTTTGATACAATTTGGAGATGAATTGTATCACTTAAAAAAACCCCAAAACCAACCACCAAATCTCTCAGCATTTATATAACTCTAGAGGCCACTGATTTTATTTAGTGTTAGATTGTTAGAGGTAAGAACTTCTTAAAACAAGATTTAGCTCTTTAAAAGATGTGGTGCACAATCTTCCCATTTTCTGTATTTTATAGGACTTTGTGTAATTTTTTTGGTACAGATTTTTTAGGGTTAAATAAGGAGGGAAGTAAATGCTCATTTTATGTCTGTGAAGCCACTGTTTCAGTCTCACTTGTCTGTTGTGCCAGACTTGGTTGTAACTTTTTTCCTAGCAGTTGTTAGGGAATTCAGAGGAGTTAAATAACCATTTTCCTCAAGGTGTCAGGATCAGTTTTTTTTCGTTATTTATGCTGTCACCTTAATCTCACAGATTGGCTGCTGAAAGCTGAGCACTAGTGCAGTTAGTAGTAGTAAATGTTGATTTAGCCTCTGACTGATGCCAAGTGGTGTAAGTCACACACACATTGCTCAGCACTGGTGAGGTTGGCAGTGAAGCGATGAGAGTTTTTGTCTTGATATCTCTCTTTGGGGCAGCATAATTGTGTCAGCAATCCAAAACAGAACCAAGACTAATGGTTGTTTAACTGCTTCCCATTGAGACTATAATGCAACAATTTCAATAGGACTGTTGATGAGATATAGTTGGACTTCCAACATGCAAAAGGACAGAAAAAATAGAGAATTTGAACTGAACTCTGCCAAAGAGAAACAATTCATTGCATTAAACGTGGTGCTTGCTAATAGATGTGATTTCTTTTTCTGCACCTGTTATGGTGTTTTTTGCTGTATAATGATTTTCATTGTTGAGGAGAAATTGAGAAGAAAAGTGAATGTAAAATTTGGGATTTAAAAAACCCAAGGTGTACAAATTTTTCAGAGCTTTTCTATATGGGAATGATTACAGAATGTGCAGTACAGTAAAGAATTTGGCTGGGTGCATTTGAAATCTGTGTGGCTCTGACAAGCACAGTTGTTCAGGAAACTAAGTTCTGGTGTTATGTCTCAGATCCACACAACACGTGAGGTGCCAGGTCCAATTAACAGTCTGATGGTGGTAAATCCATTATCCTTGGAAAGAGAGTCCACCACCAGGAGACATTAATTCAATGTGACACCAACTGGGGTGTTTATATACAGCTAATTGCAATGTCAGACATTCTGCCTTAATTGAGTTTAATTGTGGCAAAATTGGAGTTAATTAAAACTTAATGGTATAGAGCACATCACGTTATTATAAACTCCTGGTACATGTTTCATATCCATATTATTGTTGTTGAAATGGTGCTTTCAATTACTGTGCCTTGTATTGGCACTTTGGAAATGGGCTGTCATTGTTTTCACATGGCTGAGAGTTGTTGTTCTGAGTAGGCATGAGTAGAAATGTGCTTATTTTTGAAAAGCTGGACAAACTTGAGGGTGGTTCGTTATGTCCCAGTGTAAATGTCACATGTGATGTTTCCCACCACCTTGCTAAGGGAAGGGTTGACTTTAGCAAGGGGGTTTGTGAAATAGGAGAAGAAAATTCTAGTTCACCTCAAGAGAAGGATACTATTTTTGCCATTGTCCATCATCCTTCTGTAAGGAAATCTCAGTTTCCTAATCTTTAGTGAATCCATATTTTTCTAATTGTTTTTTACCTCTGGGTGTTCTGTGAGCGTCTCTGACGAATTCTCTGTCTGTCACTTCCTTCTGTCTCTGCACCCTTTGTTTACTCCAGTTATATATTATATATATTCCAATTATACATTCACTGACAGCTCCATCTCTACCCTGACCTCTCTCTTGATGAAGTTTTATATCAAAACCTTTCTGCTTGACATGTTCTCCTGGATGCCTTGCTGCCAATTCCGAATTAGTCCTTGCATCTTCCCTGTCAATAGAGACAACCCAACCCTCCTCCTGTCAATCAACCCAACACTGGGTTGATTTTCTTGCTTTCCTCCTGTAGTTTTTCCTTCATGTGCTTGTTCAGAACTGTCCAAATATAACAACAGTCATGTGAAATGCTTGTTTCCAAGAAATATGGTTCCACGTACAAACCTGGTTAGTACAAGGCAGGTAAATGGTGTTCTAAAGATACAGATGAACAAATAATGCTGTGTTTGAACCAACTCTTTACATGGATAAAGTGATGCAGTAATATTCCTGATTTTCATCAGTTTTAAATAGACTAATACTTGCTTCCATTATCTGTTGTGGGCCAGCAGTTTCCTCAGCCCTTTATTCTGTGAAGCTCAACAGCCTGGAAAAGGCAGAATGTTTCAGTAACAGATAGCACAGTCACTTCAATCTATTCCAGTGAGATGAAATCTGGCTCTGGAGCTGCCTAGCAGAATTTTTTTTTTTCTTCTGAGATATTTTTCATTAATCTTTCTGCTAAAGTAAACTGTTGTCCCTGTGGAAATTAATTAACACGGTATCAGGAATTTTAATTTTCAGGAACCACCAGTGAGATACACTACTGTTTCTTTAGACACTATCACACAGCAGGGCAATAATCTAAAATAAGCAACAGGGAAAAAGAAAACCTGTAACAGATATATTTGCCAATTCTCCTTTCATTGCTTAACACTAAAAACTGACCCAAAGAAGTGAACAAAGACTAAGGTAAAAAAAGTTCATAGAAGTTCATTGCCATAGTTCAAAAAGTACAGTGAGGTCCTTCCTGAGGCCTGAAGCAGGACAGAGTGGGTGGGGAGTAGATTTGTATTCAAATCTTTTTGTTTAATTTATCACAACCAGCAGATCTGGGTTTCTTTATTTAAAGGAACACGTTTTACTGAGTTGTGGGTGCATCTAATAAAAGACACCTTTTGTCCTTGTCGGGTTCATGGTACCTTCTGTCTGTTCCATTCTAACAAAAGTAGGGCAGTTTTACTTCCAACCTCCAGATGATGCTGGATCCAACACGTGGGGTAATGAAACAACTGACTTTTGTAGAGTAAGTTGATGTCTACATGGTCATAGATATATTTTCAAAAGCCTGTTACATTCATTATGACGTTGGCGAACATTAATGTGACTTTGTACACCAGGAATGGAAGTAGCTGTGAAAAGTAGGGCACAATGGACCATCAAAAAATATAATATTGTGAACTAGCCCAGTCTGAAAAAGTGGAAATACCAGATAATGCTTGCAGTGGAATTCTACTGTTCTAAACTAGCTGCATTAACAGGTACTTATTTTTCTTCTTTCTCTTTGTTTTTTTTGCCTCACCCTCAGAACAACTCGATTACATACTTTTCATGGTTATGAAACAATTCTACAATTTTTTTGCAGAAAATTTTTTATGAGTGTAATTCCTTTGCAGTGAGATAGATATGAACATGCTCCTCATTTCTGTATTTTTCAGAAGACTCATTTATTGCATTTCCTGGCTTTAACTTCTGCCCAAGTGTGATTGTTACCAGAATAGTTCCTTGTGAGGAGGAAACAAGAATGAAAGCAGATGGGATGTGAAACATTCTAAGCTGCTATGGGCTCAGAAAAAAAAAAACCAACAACCAACTTAACAAAGTTTCATAAATTAAATCCCCAGCTCTTTGATGTTAAGATTAAACCAGGTGGTTGACAACAAGCTCGAATAATATCCAAGCTGCCAATAAATCCCGTATGGGAAGATCTTCAGTGAACTTCAAGAGAATGAGCCAATTTCTTGGCTCATGTCTGATGAGCAGTGTAGTAGAAGAGGTTGCTGAGAAGTTCCCATGTTTTCCCATCTGCTTCCTCCAAGCAGGGAAAGTTTCCCTTTTGCCACCCTTTGGGTCTCCGTGAACTCCTGAAGCTTTTCAGCTCCTCTGGCTCTTCCTTCCCTTCTCAGAAGGTTTAACAGCAAAAGTTGGACGTGTTTAACATGGACTTTGGTTTGGGTTTGTTCCTCTCTTGTAGGAACTTGATTTTTTAATTGGGTAGAAAGGCAGTGAATTCTCTTACAGATCATTTCTGTCTCAAATTGTGAGAGGGACTAATAGTCTCAGTAACAGGGAGTGGCTCCTGCTGTGACAGCCAACCATCAGGAGCCTGGGCCTTGGGAAATAGTCTTTTTTTGCTCTTATTTGTCTGCTTTTTTCATTCTCATTTAGTTGTAGCCTCAGCCACAGCAAACCTCTCCTTGCAATCTTGTGTATTATTATTATTATTATTCACTCAGAAGAAATGTACAGCAGCATGAAAACAAAATTGTCCTTTTGAAATGGATTGGGATTGCTTTTTTTTGTGTCCAACCCATTCCAAGCCCTTTATAAGATATTTAGTAATACAAATATTAATCCTCAAACCGAACTTAACTGCCTTTTTTCTTTTTTTTTATGTCCATGCTTCTCAAAGGAGAAGCAATTAAGGAGAGATGAAAGAATTTTCTGGAGTATACCTTATGTTGTTCCTGCATAGTCATTGGTTTTCTTTTGAATTCTACTGTCTTCTATGTGTCCAGTTTTATTTTTAAAAAATGAAATACTTTCTGGGATCAAAGAGCCTTAGTTTTGATCCAAACAGCTTGAAAAAAGGTCCTCAGGGAGTCATGAAGCAGGAACAGGCAGTAACTTACCTGAATGGTCTTTCCTCTTGTTGGTTAAATATTTATAAAAACCAAAAAAAGACCCAACTCTCTACCCTGCCCAACAACCCCTCTCCCTCAAAAAAACCCCAAAACATGAAAAAAACCAAATCAACCAAACAAACAACTTTTCTAATAACCCATTTTTCCACACTTGGGGAACTAAATTTTAATGTAGATGGATTTTAGATGATAGATTGAAGTGCATTTACCTCTTGAAAGTAGGAGGTTCTTTCTGCAGTTGTTTTCTGAGTGTCCTGACCTACAATTTCACCTCTGAATTAATACCATGATACCATTAATAGGAGGTGTCAAGGGAAACTGAACTGGGACATTTGTCCCACAGACCCTGCAAAATTAATCTCTTGCTGGCAATTGGTGTCAGAGAGGATGCATTGGTGCCTTCTTAAGGAAAAGTTTAAATGAAAACCCAGACTTTCCATATTCACTGTCTGAAAAGTGATCCTGTTCAGGAAATTCATATAGGTTGTTGATTTAATTAAGTTCATTCCAGTTGATATATTGCAGTCAAGGATCAAAAGTCTGTGAAGATCCAGTTCGGCTCCTTCTTACAAACTTCAAAAAAAATTCTTCTTTACTGTGTCCTAAAGCAATCTGAGCAATTTCCTTAATAATTTATCATAGTTATATTTCATAGAATTGAAACCCAATTTTGGCTTCAATTTCCAGCCAAAAAAACTAAGTTTCCAAATTCCCGAATTTTCTCTAAAAGAGAGCTACTCTCTGCACTGGTTTGCTTTTTATCCCCTCCCTATGTGGGAACTGCAGATTTGTGTTTTATCTTTCCAGTGGACACTGCACTGGCAAGTCTCCTGCTGAGGCCTCACATTTGTGTCTCTCCTGCAGCCCGTGAGGCAGTTGGGGCCCGATGTCCCAACGTTTCAAGCACGGCTGAAATCCCAGGTTATAACTTTGCAACTTGTAAGAACACAGACTTTGACAGTAATCAGCTTATTCTTTCAGCCTGGGGATTGCTTTTTTCGTTGTGTTCTTGGTTTGGAAGTCCTGGTGAGCTCTCTTTCTGTCTTAATCTATAATTTTATTTTTTTTTTTCATCTCGAAAATAAATGGTACTGTGATATGAAATCACTCATTTAGTGCCTGTGCTAAGATCCATCTCAGCTAGTCTGAGCCTTTGCACCAAAGCTAACAGTTTTAAGCTCATTAAGTAACCTCATTAACACGCTGAGCCTTTGTTGAAGGCACACTGGATATCTTTTATTGGAAGGGAATTTGGTTCAAACCTAAATACAGAGTGACTGAAGAAACTTCCACACGTTTGGGAAGGGGGGTTGTGCCTCAGGAAAAGGGAATCAGAGTTTAAAGTGTGGAAAAGAGTTTAATTTCAAATTTTGCCTGACTTAAAATTATAAAATCAGGAATTACAGAATCTAGACTCGATTCTGCTGTTATGACACTCTTAGCTGCCTAATATTTCTTTGTATTTTTGAGGGAAAACAACCTGGGAACATTCTGTGGGTTCTGCTTTCTCACTTTGTGTAGATGTACCAACCAATTTGAAACCATTTGAACTCTCCCACTTTGTCCAAGTGATTTTCTGCTCCATTTTCTTTTGAACACTCATTTTGTTGCTTTGGTGATGATCACTATTACATCCTTACACTAAAAAGAATATACTGACCTATGTATGTAGTTGTATGAACATACACATATTTTAGAATGGAAATTAAATCAGAATTTGCATAATAGTTGTATTGTATCAGCAAGGGTTTTAATATACACCTTAAAACAAAACCCCTTCATTTGATGGGGTAATGTTAAGGAATTCTAAATAAAGCCTTAATTATTTTCAAGGTGGCTTCTATTCCACATCTTATCTCAAATTGTAAGTCTGCTCTAAAGGTTCCTCAGTGCAGGACAGAATGAGAGAAGTCTGAGGAAGCTGGAATGACTCTGCACCAATCAAAAATGTGTTTATTTCTGTTCAAATTTGCTCACCTCAGCCAATTCTCACGCGATTTTCTGCTCCTGTTATTGTTCTTCAGACCATTAATTTGTTCAACCTCCCATCATTTCAAGTGAGAGGATCCCAGAAGGTGTTACATCATTCAGTGCCAAGGAGTGTTTCTGATTTAAACAACTCTCCTACAGACCCTATTGACATTACAGGATCTTGCAGGATCTGAGTGACCAAAGTCATCATTAGCTCATGAGGGTGATAATTCAACCCTATTTAATTAGAGGTGAAGTGTTGAATAACTTTCCATTGGAAAAGGCTTTTGTAAATGCCTTAGGAACAACCACAATGTGGTAAATCATGATTGTTGAACTCCTGAATTTTGTTATAACTAAGGGACGAGAGATTTAACAACCTGTAAGGAGATGAATCCTCCTGGAAAAAAAAAAAAAAAAAGAGGGATTCAATGGAACTGAAAAGGTGGTAGTCTTAGTTTTTTATTGTATTTCAATGAGTGGTAATTTAATGCTTTGTTAAAAAGAGATTCATCTTATGTTGTCTTTTTAAGATGAATTGACTCGGCCCAATTTGTGTGCTTTATGACTACACCTAATGTGCTGGCAAAAAATAATCTTATTAAAGCAGGAAATGCAAAATAGTCTTAAAATCTTGGGGTCAAGAGTAGCACTTTTCAGATGCTATGAATTTTTGTATTCAATTATTTGCTTATTCTTACCTAGGAGAAAATAATGTCTTTTAACAAACCGTGCTGTTACATTCCTCTTTAACAGTCATCTGGAGTTATTTTACATACTTCACTTACTGATAAAGGTTAGAGGGGTCTGCCTGAGTGGAGGGGAAGGTGTGAAGCTTTAAATTCTTTATGTCTCAGAGCAACAGCGTGGTCCTGATGAAATAATTTCCTGCAGTGAGTGAAGCATCAGGGGGATGTGGCTGGTCCAGAACAGCACTGGCACATCTTGTTGCTGTCACACCAACCTTTACACACCCATATGGACACAGAGATGAGAGATACACACAGGTGTATGTCATGCACATGTAGGAGCTCCAAATTTCAGGTTCTAGCTTAATGGGAAGAAACATCTTTTATAATAAGGACTGGATTTAACCGGCTCGACACCCTTTGTCGCTGTTTTAGCTCTGACAGCAGCTAAACAGGCATTTCACAGTTTAAAATGCTTTAATCAGGGAGCAGGGCTGGTGTATTGTGAGCACTGGAGGAAACAATACATCCCTCAACCTGTTTCCCTGCCTGTCAATCTGGCAACATATTTATTTCACAAAGGAAAGCAGCACCTTTTCATAATATATATTTCAAATATAACCGAGTACTGTCTCTTAGCAACAAGAACTCAGAACTGGTGATCCTGAGAGGAGCCATTGAATGGGGTGAGACACACATGGGCTGGAGAACCACAGGGCTTCAATTAGCAGGGAGCTCACAGAGGAAACAAAGGGTTCCTGATGGCTGATTTCTCTCAGTAATTGTTGTTATTTTTACTCTGGAGAGTAAAGGACCACTCGTTGCAAAATCTTGGTCTTCACTGGGAAAAGAAACCCACTCTTTTCCCTTTTACTGAATAGACTAAATCAACTTGAATTGCTCACAAAAACATGTGGGATAAATGTGACCTGACTACAAAACAGATGCATTTTATGAATAGAACCTCAAGAAGTAATTACTCACAGCTTGTTTTAGAGAGACCTACTTTCTTCCACTCTGAAAAGAAAATGTGTGCATGTGTCATATTGTAACAATAGCTTTGAGTGCTACTGATAGGAAAGAACTTTAAAGATAGTTGAGCACTTTCTGACAAGTGGCATTTTCATAGACTCCTATTTTTACTCTGTGGCTAGTAAAGGAAAAGCAGTCTGGGGAAAAATAAGCACTGAAAAAGATAATCTGGCCCAGCCTTACAGCTCTCCCCACATAGAAATTTCCATCCTGGATCCAGATTTTACTCCTTTTGCTCTTTTTGAAATGTTCCTTACTGTTTAAATATACACTTTTGACATCAGTGGTGTTCATCACAGCTCAGAATATACCAAGCCTCTGCAAAGGGCTTCTGGAAATTAAATATTTGTTGTATAAAATGTCCTTCCCCGTGGCTTTTCTACAGAGCAGAAGGATGCACGAAATTATGTGAAATGGCTGTTTAGGTTAATTGACTTTTGCATGTCAAAAATGCCATGGGAGAGATGAGAAAAATCTCCAGTTCTCACCTTGAGAACCCTACCAGGTTCCCGTGGCTGCTCCTTCCTGTGGCAAGACAATAGAACTGATAAAACACATCATTAGGCATATTGCCATGTTTTCAGGTGAGTTTAGTTTAGCAAATACTGTAGCAAAATAATACCAAAGGAATAAGGGAGACTTCCCTTGGCTTTTATGGTCCTCAGATTATACTCTAAAGATGTAATTCATAGGTGAGAGATGAATCCATGGAGAATTAATGTTAAGGAACATGAATGTGGCTGTTCATCTTGAGTGTCATTTCCTCAATTCATGACCAAATCTTTAAAATACGCAAAAATAGTTTTTGACTGAAAAAATTTTAATGTCTTTCAAGTCCTTTCAAGGGGAGAAGTTCCCAGAATCAGTGAGTTACTGTTTTACTGTCAAATTTCTTGTGGCTGTTTGGACAGACCTTTAGTTTTGCTTGAGCTTATTTTGCTGAACATATGTATGTGCCTTTAACATTCATCCAGTTCATTGTAAATACTATCTATTACTATTTTGTAAATAATTGCTCTTCACTAATGGGATAATAATACTTGATGTAGTGGTTAATACAAGATAACAGCACCCATTTGTAATTAAATAACCCTGGTGAAGTGACAGCATTAAACAATCAAAGGGGTCAACTACTAAGTATTAACAAGTAGTGCATTACACATTATAGTTATTATGGCAGTAATTATTGTTCAGTGATACATTCATAACATTAGAAGTGTATTCACAAAGGCATTCCTTATTGAAAAGTCACAGAATTAATGCAGGCAGTGAATGTCTGTTGTATAATGGTTTTTTAAAAAAATAACAGTCCTTATTTTCTGCTCTTCTGTACTAAACCTGTGCTAAATGTTACCACTGATTTAGTTTGTTGCGAGACACAAAGTGCTGTGTAAGGTGTGCTTTGTTTATTTGTGCAAACCCTGCAATTACAGGGGGCAGCACCACGAAATATTAAGAGACTTGCCATCTGTTTGTGCAAAGATGTTAGGTGTGGCTGTAGTCAAGGCTGAGTGCTCTGGAGTAGGAGGGAAGTTTTTATATTTACATTCCATATGGTGCAAACAAAACATGGAAAACAGAGTACTTTCAGATTGCACCCCCAAGGTGAAATCCTGACTGTCCTGCAGCCCAAGCCAGATTCCTCTCCTGCTCTCAGCGAGTGCAATTGTCAGTTTGTTGTCTCAGCTATTAATGCTTCTTAATTTTAAAAGGAAAATATTTGCATTTTAGCTTCCATTAGCACCTTATAAAATTCTCTGCATTTGCAGAACCCAGCAATTCCCATCAAAAGATTAGAAACTCACAAGAACTGGCAATTTTGGTAAAAAAGCCCAGAGGTGACTGGAGCAAAGACTCTGGAAGAGTCATAGGATGCAGTGGCCAGAATGTGTTGAAAAATTGTCTGTTTTTTTCCTCAAATGTAACATGAATTCTTCAAACATAACATGAATAAATAGGGTTCTTATTGATGACATGGAGGACAGTATCACCTGGTGCTTTGCTGTTTCAACATCTCTCTGCCAAAGGGAAGAGAAGGCACAGAATGAGACAAGTCCACCAGCCTGGTTGTAAATCTTTGGGAAGGAACTGAAAGGAGTCTTTCTGTTATTTGTTTTCATGCTGCCATCATCCAATGCCTTTGATTGTTGTTTTGCTTTCATCATGTCTGGCCACATCACAGACATTTTTCAGGGTGAGTCAATCCCTAGATTTTGAGTGCTGTGCCAGCTTTGACTTCCCAGAGCCGGGGTAGTTCTCGGCTCTTTCAGGAACTGCTCACCTGTAAGACTGCTCCTCTTCCTTTATAGATGGTTCCCTTTAGGCTGACCTGCCTTTAGTGCTTCCTAAGTGAAGATCTATCAAGATCTAGGAAAATCTATCCATGGATTTTTCAAAGGGCTTGGTTGACAGAATCAAGGCTAACATTCCCTCTTCCCAGCTCAGACTGTGGCTCAGTGTCCAGGCAGTACAGCATAAATTGTTTCTGAAAGATTATTCCAAAATCAGGCCCAGAGATTGTATTTTAGTTTGACATAATAGCACTGTGATGCCTTTCTTGTAGTCACAAGGGTATTTTTAAATTCAGATTTCAAGCTTATTGGAGCAGGACCTGTCTCTAACCCCATGGTTTAGTTTCCATGCTGCTCATCCCAGTAAGGATCCCGATTTATTCCTGCTATTACCATAATAGAAATAATAAGCAGCAATAAGGTGACGTAATGTGAAAATAGAGAGCAGAGATTTTGGTCAGCAGTCTTTAAGAATGTTGTCTTTCACATTCTTAAAGTCTATGCTGACAGTTTACTGAAGGAATGAGGGCAATTTACATTTTAAAGCTTGGTTTACAAAATTGGCTTGGCTTATTAGAAAGTTATGGATGGGATTTTACAAATCTGTCCCCTCTTATCTCACCCTCTGCACTGTTCATGTTTAATCTCTGCATATAGGCACAGCATTCCCATTCCAATAATAGAGAAAACTGCCCTTAAACTCTTCACCACATTGGTACCCTGCAACAGATTTATCCTGCCACCTGTGGAAGAGATTTCACTGATTTTAGACTTATTTGTCAGCATCCATTACCAAGCAACCTACAGGATTTCATCTGCAGACAAATCAGATTTAAACCCACTTCATTTTTAAACAGCATAATTGAGAATGCCATTTAATCTAGGTGTGTACCACACTGACTTTTACATCTTCCTGAAGCTTTCATTCCCACCCAAGATTTACATGATGTGTTACCTGCTTTTCCTCTCACTATTTTTTGTCAGCTAATGGCTATTCAGAATGCACATTTTATATGAAAAATTGTTCAATTATTATCTTTTTCTCCTGGACAGCTTGAAAAAGAGGAAGGCAAAATGAACATTAAAAGCTTGAATTCTGACTTGTTCACAGATAAAGCTCAATATTTAGATTTTTCTGTGGGCTGCTTTCATTCCAGCTTGTATAGGGAGGCATAAATTAAGCCCTCTCTACATAACAGCCTATTTTCCATTAGAATTTCATCTTTATGAAGGACAAACAACTTTATGTATGAGGTTTTTTTTTTGCATACCTGCTGTTCAGACAGGATGCAAACATTTCACACCACGGGCTCATCTTGTGAGGAAGCGAGGTCAGCAGTGGGCACCATCCAGACTGAATTGATTTGGAAGGTGCATCTGGGGATGAGTTGCAGGAGGCTTTGCAGGGCACAGGTTGTGGTGCCAAGTAGGTGAGAGAGGGGAGTTGACCCGAGGGTGACTCTTCGTTAGCTTTTGGTTTAGACTGGGAGGCAGCTTTGGAAATGAATCCCTCGGTTCCCTCCTCTGCCTGTGCTTTGGTTCAGATTGTGCAGTAAGCTCAGGGATCATGATCTGGCCTCTGTTAGAATGAAAGCAAACTGAAAGGCGTGCTTGGGAGCACACTTTTCATACTCCAGCTCATCAGCAGAGAACAGAGAGATGTGCAGAGGGCAGGTCTCAGGTCCTCATCCCTCACTTGGGCTCTGAGCATCTCCTGTTGGCCCATTCTGCTCCTGGAGCTCCTGCTGCCTGAACACAAACCTCCTGTATCACACCACTGGGAATAATTGTTTGTTCTCTTATTAAAGACACACACTAGCTTGCAAGCATGGATTCCTTTCACATTATTGAGGGGTTCCATAAAATGCAGTGAAATTCCCTTAGGTCTGCAAAACCCTGTGTGAAGTTTCTCTACAATTATGTGAGAACTGCAAAGGTGATGACAATCTGTGCAGTAATTCAGCTTTTTTTAAAAGTAATAAATAGGGCATTCATCTCTTCTGAGTTTCAGAAACAGCCTGTTTTCCAGAAAGAGATTTTGCTTCTGGTATTAAAAGGGTCATACTTTATCCAAAGCAGAAACTAAACATTTAATGTATTGCTGTTTATGTTCTTTTTATGTTTGTGAGTGTGAATATTTGTGTTGCTCTCCCTAATAGGAAGTCAAGAAAGTTGTTTGGGCATATGGGTTTCCTGTCAAATATACAAGACAAGTGATCATCAGAAAATAGGCTACAACAGAGTATAAAAATGAACAAAGAGTATGGATATGGAGTTTTGTTATTCAGAAACCTTGCAATGTATGAAAATGAT
Source organism: Pseudopipra pipra (assembly GCF_036250125.1). Taxonomy (NCBI): domain Eukaryota; kingdom Metazoa; phylum Chordata; class Aves; order Passeriformes; family Pipridae; genus Pseudopipra; species Pseudopipra pipra. The sequence continues at coordinate 5,524,382 of NC_087562.1, forward strand.
TTCACTGAAAGTCCAAGAGTCCTCCTTTCCTTCCCCTTGTCCATTTTTCATTTCTTTTTACACTGACCTGGAGTAACTTGGGTGAATGTACTGGATGGAAGTTGGGGACTAGAACTTATAAAGCTTTAAGAAATGTATTTTGTTTAACAATGGGATTAATTTCTCCACTTGCTGTTGGCAACAGGAGGCATTCTCCAGCTGTCATGAACTGTTTCAGCAACAGCTGATTACAATGTAGTTCTCTAATTTTGGAATAATGGTGATAGAGGATATATGTGGTCCAGGCCATCTCTGATCTCTGCTGCTGTCACTGGTAGGAGTGTCCACTGCAACAGATAAAAAGCTTGTTCTGTCTGTACAAAGTTCTTTGACACTGGAGAGTCTTCAGAGTCATTTTAAATTCACATCCTCAAATGAAATGCAAATGTTCAGCTGGTAAAAATCAGTGCATGATGCCGTTGAATCCTAGGAATCAAAAGATAATGTTATTACTGATTTTACGGCCTGGTGTGGCTTCCCTGATTTCTAACGCCGACATACAGGGTCCATGTCCTTTCTTGAAGTGCCATCCCTTGTGTGCACTGACATCTCTGATCTTTATAAAAACTCACAGCTTCTCAAAACTTAGAAGGTTAAAAATTAAGGAACTGAGTGAAGCAGTAGGCATTGTTTCTTACAGTCAGTTCTTACTTTATTGTTAAAAATAAAGATGATGTTTTAGAGCTGAGTTTCCACCACGGGGTTTGCTCATGGGCTGTATTAAGCTTTAAGTGGTTCCATATGATGATCAATTGTTTGAGTAGCTTGCATTTCAACAGCACTTAAAACTTGTACTTGCATGATTGACACTAATGATTCTGAAAGAGACACTATAGTCTGTCAAGTGAGTAATTTGTTTTTTTAAAGAATTGCTTGAATACCTGTTTACTTGGTAGACTGTAACAGTGGGGGTGACACTGTGAAGATACAGCCAATAAATAAGATGGTTTCCTTTTTTTTCTAAAGTATTTGAAATACATGCCAACAAAATCTGTCATGATGGCTGTGAGGGAATGGATATTCATATTCCTGCAAAATTCTGTAAAATCAAAGTCGTGTTTTCGGTCTAGATGCCTCTAGCTTTTAAAAATCAAAATTATTAGCACCTTAAATACTGAAGTGAGATAAGCTTCAGTAAACCAGGGGATCATAGTATTATTGCTTATATCTTCTATAATGCATTTATAGATGATATTTGTTTCATTTCATGAACAGTTACTTCTTAACAAACTGCTGGCCAGATCTGAGAGCATGTGGAACTTGGAGGAGTTTAAACAAGAGAGTATTTGTTAGTGTGGTTGATAACATCTTGCCTTATATTTGTTACTCCACTTGGAACCAGATTAATCTAAATAACTCACAGTGGTCATCAGTGGGGAAACAGTCACATGTGGAGTAATCTGAGGAATTAGCAGAGACTCCTCCAGATTTCCTTCCCATTCCTCACCCGCAGTGCTTTCCATGGCAGAAAACACAAGCCCTGTGAGATGGATTCCCACGGCATTTGGTCCCCCAGCCCTGTCCAGAGGGCTGAATGCAGTCCCCCAGGGCAGGGACCCACCCTCAGCATTCTCCAGACTTTTCCTTGCCCCTGGAGGCCCTCTGTGAGTGTGGTGTGGACCCGGTGGCTGCAAGCACTGGGTCTGTTCCGCAGGGTTACTCTTGCAAGGTGTCTGCACAGCAGAGTCTCTGGTGCTGGTAAAGGCTTTGGACCCTGCAGAACTGGTAGGATTTCGTGTTGCTGCTCAATGTTAAGAGCAGAAATATGCTGGCAGCGTGAAGGACAGGATGGCTGAGGCTGGGAGAGGCTGGAGGGTGATGCAGAAGCCTCACCTGCTCTCTCAGCACAACCTCCCTGGGTTTGCAGCCAAGGGTCTGCGCTTTGTAAAGTCACGTCTCAGAAGATCTTTTCGTTCTTTGGACACAAAAGGAGAAATAGACTGGGGGGTAGAGGATCACCTCAGCTTTTACCTTGTATTTTTGTGACTTCTCTGCTTTTAAATACAGCCCACAGGATTTCTGTTCCTCCTCAAGCCTGTGCTGACCTTAGTGGGAGCTGTGCACACTCCTCAGTAACACCTTAAGACCCTTTGGAGTTTTTAGGTGAGGAGCTGCCTCTCATCCATGTGTTAAAATGTGCAGATGATCACACACTAAGGGCACAATTTACACAATTCCCCTTGCTTTTAACTGTTCCCATAATTTACTTCTTGAGTGGAATAAAGGAGAAGTTACATAAGGCCCTTACTAATACTTGGGATTAGGAATGTTGGATGCCTCTTAGACACGAACTGCAGGCTCTGCTCAACCTATGATGCATCAGGAAACCAGACTTTATGAGATTATAACAACTTCAAGCATCTGATACTGGTTGAAGTTTTCAATTTCTGAATAGTAATCTTTTGGTTAATGTTCTTAGTGTATTAAATCTCCTTAATTCCAGAAACCTTTGATCTGTATATTTAATAAGACATTGCTGTTGAAGTGCCAAATGCTTTGTTTGCACATTTTGAAGTTTCAGGGATCTGTTGAAAGCACCAGAATGTCCTTTGTAGAAGATTATTTAGATCATAGTCTTTATTGACTGGTGAAAGTGTTTATCTTCACAACAAGGATACGCAGGAGCTTTAAAGCAGAATGAAGAAAAACACTGAAAAGAAGTCTCCTTCCACTCCAAAGTCTCATTTGTTGAAAGAAAATGCATATTAATTAAAAATTTAGACACTTCATTTCTGTTGCAAGGCTCCTCACAAAAGACAAATTATTTTATACATCTAGTATGTGTTAGAACTGACAGATGAGATTAATATGCTTCTTAAATTACCATTACCAAGGGTCAATTAATAAGTGAACTAACCTTGTGAAAGTCATTCTGAAAGACTAGTTACAGATCTGTAATAGTCCCTGTCAAATTACATAGAATTGAGAAAATGAGAAAGCTGTCAAATAAATAGGATACCTACTAATTGCATTCTGCATAAGGTAAATGAGCCTTTGTGGTTGTTGTTGGAAGGAATGAGAGATAAGTCTAAGAAATAGTACCAATAATAATATAGAAATTTGGACTCAAATTTACCTGAGGGAACATGTATGTACATCTTGGCAACAGAAAAGTCAAAGAATAGTGGATGTGAAGGTTGAATGACCATTAGAGAGTTATTTTTTAGTCCATTGTATAGATTATCACTGTGGCGAATGCAAAATTCTCCTATTTTTTTCATTCTTTGATTATGATACACATTTTAGTTGGCCTCTCCATCTTTAGATGTTACTTGTACAAATTAGGGTTTCATTATGCCTGAAAGAAGAAAGCTCTATATGCTGTGAGACTTGACAAAAAGGACCCCTGATCACAGGTTTCTCTCTGTGGGAAGGACTTTAAAAATCCTCAGCTCCAAACCTTCAGGCTGCCCAAGTGTTGTATTAGTCACCAACCTTATTTCTTGTCATCAGTTTGGAAAACAAAGATCACAGAAAAAAAAGTTTGCATTCTTCCAGAAAATATGGAAGACTGAAGACACTTCCATCAACAAACCCCCCCATAAACTATTTCTGGGTTACAGTTGGTGTTCACAGCTGTTGGCAACTTCAGATAGGATTTTGCACTGTAGGTTCCAACCCAAGGCCATTTGTAGGTTACTGGGTTGTGTCTGTTAAATTATCCAACTACTGAATAAATATTTTATACCAATGTTAAATACCATGAAAAAGCCCAAAGTAGCTGTATGATGTGAATCTTGAACAAGCAGCAAGGCAAACACTTCTTGGTACAGCAAACCCCAGGCTTATGGTGATGGCAGCAGTGGCTGATTCTGCATCTATTTTCTAACAGTGTGAGTTAAGAAACTTGGTGTTGATATGAGTGTTTCTAAATTAATACTCTCGTTATTGGACAGGGTAACCACACCAACATATGGTGCCATGAAGCTTTGAGCTGGAAGTTGGATATTGCAGCCCTCTAAATGTTTGTAAGGGAGGTTAAGTCAGGGTGTACCAGCCATACCATGGACTGAAGGGATCAGTCAGCACAGCTATTCAGCTCTGGACTAAGGCTGAAATATGTTCAATTACAGCATTTGATGGGTAATTTTAAAAGATAAATGTGGTTCTGAAAAGGAACCTGTTCAGAGAAAAGGTTAAAAAAAAAAAAAAAGGTGTTTCCATACATTTATTCATTCTGCTCTCTGTGATCTTCTGCTGGGTAAAGCAGAACAAGAAGCAGAAAAATAAACTTAATGTCACTTTTCTTGTCTGTTGTTTCATTAGTAATAGGACAGTTTTCTAACATTAAAAATCCTATATAGAACAAGATATTTTTGGTGAACAACTTCATTTTAGTTAAGCTCTTACACAATATAATTTACCTGCTGTCAAACCCAGTTGGAGCGACATAGTTTGGTGTTATCATATTCCAGAACGTGTCAGGATTTGATGAGCTATGAATATTGTGTTTAGTAGTATGCATTTTGATAAGATTTTTTCCAACCTTCCACTGAACAGTCAGAGAATCCTTCTCCAAATGTCTTTTTTTTCTGCAGGAAAACATCCCTGTTATACAATTTTTTTTCCTTACTGAAGAGGCAATCCACATACATGCTTATTTTTTGACCTTTTAGTGAGAGATGAAGGTCTGATCACTTAAAATATGTTTCTTGCAGGCGTATTTTCTGTGTTTCAAACTTCCCCTTTCTTTGAATTGTTCAGTATGAAGCTCATTTATCTTCTGATAAAAAGTAATTCTTTTTAAGTGGTGTCTGTAGTAAAATTAGAGCAGGTGAGTAAACTCAGTCCCCCTCACTGTCTGTCAGATGCTCCATTTAATGGTGTTTGTAGGAGAACACAGAGTGCCATCTATTGAACATTTGTGTGAGCCAGCAGCCCTGGTGAGACACCAGGTATAAAATATTTAAATACAGAAAAACTATCAGCCTACAAGAGATTTTAGTGTGTTTTCCTTTGTTTCCTTCTTTGACATAAAAGGAAACAATAATTCTTCTTTGCCTCCTTTAGGTTTGGGAAAATATTTGGAGATCTTTCTGCTTTCCTAAGTAGACTCAATAATTTTAAGTTGGGTTTTTTTTTGCAGCTGATTTTACTTTCTTTACTATGTAGAATCATAGGATCATTAAGGTCACCGTGCCCACTAAACCATAGGACAAAGTGCCATGTCCACTCATTTTTTGAACACTCTCAGGGATGGTGATTCCACCACTTCCCTGGGGAGCCTGTTCCAATGCCCCACCACCCTTTCTGTGAGGCAATTTTTCCTGATGTCCAACCCTGACCCTCTCCTGGTACGAATTGAGCCCGTTTCCCCTTGTCTTATTGCCACTGCCTGGGAGAAACAGCCCCTGCCTCACTGCACCCTCCTGTCAGGCAGCTGCAGAGAGCAATGAGGTCCCCCCTGAGCCTCCTTTTCCCCGGGCTGAACAACCCTGAGGGGATTTATCCCAGATGATAAACTGTATTATATCGGTTCATGCAATATATTTATTTAATTTATGTCTTCAGTGAATTCGCTGAATAATTTCTATATTAGTGATCATACTACAGTGATCTCTTTGTCCCTTCAGATCCTGCCCTGCCTGCAAATGTGCCCTTTAGGGTTTAGCTCCACGGTTTTAGGTGCCTTTTGTGATTCCAACTCCAGAGGATTTACTTGGTGTCACAACAACAAACCTCTGGTGCTACAAGACACCTCAGTTACAAACAGACCTGTTTTACTGTTTTTGAGAGGCTCCATATGGTTGATGGATTGCTACTGATTTCAGCTCAAAAATCAAAGTCTTGGGATCGATGGGGCTGAGTTTCTCTGCGTGTTTTGCATTGAGCTGGAGACTCACTTAATGGTGATGGATTTATAAATAGGTTACTCCAAATAAAAGAAATTATCTTATGTTTGAACCAGGAGTATATCGATGAAAAGTGACCTTACCAAGTCAAAGGAGAAAACCATGTTTTGGTGATGTAGCAGGACGGAGTGAAGGAGAACTTTTATGCACCTTGCAACTAATTGTTGTTTTATTGAATGGTAAAGTCCAGTCATTGTGTGTCCCATGTCTGTCAACTTGAAAACAAGAAGGTGACAGGAACAATGGAATGGAGACCTAGTCACAGACCATACCAGAATTTGGGGAATAAATACTAGGTGTTATTTTGTTTTCCTCTTTTTAGAGAGTAACTTTGCATTAAGACACTCTTTGTCCTCACTGGGGCTACTGGCAATTATGTTGGTAACAGTGGTGACACTTCAAGCTATAATTAAATATATTTGATGTAAATCATACTATACTGTTAAAATACCTCCCTATTGCTTTAGAAAAGTTCAGATTTTAATACACACAGGCTCATTATTTTTAGAAAAGATGTGTACTGTGATGTTAAGGCCCTTAATTGCCATAGTAAGCCTCAGGAGAGTGTGATGGAGTAAAACACCACGGCGTTTTCCATTCCTTTGTGAGTGCAATGCCAGTTTGGAACTAAATACAAGGAGGTTGAAGAGCCTGTGCAAAAAGTCACCGTGATGTTCTGAGCATAAACCTCAGAGGGTCTCTTCAAGGACTTCTTGTTCCAGGTCCTTTCAGGTTGAAAAGAATTGCTACACCCTGGTAGATTTTAACAGGTCAAAATGATGCAAGATTTCTCTTCCTTTGCATGTTTGTTTCTGCAGTATGATTAATTTTCCAGTCTTACTACAGTAAACCTACTTGTTTAAAATTAGTTTGTCTTTATTTAACTGCTCTTGCTTTGTAACAGGGCATACCTTTATTTCTATTGTGCCATTAATTCACTCCTCTATTCTGTTAGTGATTATCTCTGTGGGTTACAAAGATACTTTTCCTGGTTTTTTGAGTTACAGCTTTGCAATAGCAAAAGTAAATGTTAATGCAACAGCTCTGGAAGTTATTCCTTTTATGATCATTTGGTTGGTGGATACATGAAAAAGGGTCTTGCTGATTATTGTAATTCAAAAGGGTTTTTTTATTTGCAATTTTTGGTGCAAAGAGCATCTAATGAATTTTGTGACTGACTATTAAGGCTTTGTTTTTTGCTGCAATAACTATGACTTTCCAATTCTCCCTTTGCTGCCAAATAGGTAATATAGGCTTTTTTTTTTTCCCAGTTAATGCAGCTTGATGCAAGCAGTGAAAAAAATAGATGTTTCCAAAGTGTTTGCAAAATATCTTTTGGTTGTATTTTTGGACTCAAAATCATTTCTGTTAGCATTGGTGAATAATAAAAGGGCTTGAAAAGGTTAAAAAAAACACAACAAAACAAAACAAAAATGACAATTATGTTGTGAGTCTTGGAATTCAGAGAAATTGCTCCGATAAGGTTGTCATAGTTTGGAGTTTAGGAGAAGCATGAGGCAGAGAAAAGAGCAGTCTTCTTTATCTCCAGAAACAAAATAGTTGTGGGAATGCACTGTAGATAAAGTCCTGAAAGATAGTGAGAAATCAGTAAGTCAGATCTGTGTGGGTTTGATTTGAGATCTGATTTTATGAAGATACAGCACAGGAGTTGCTGCTGGTTTATGTTATAAAACATCAAGTGAGATCTCAGAATGAAGGGAAAGTGCTGGTGAGTTTATGGTTTACTGAGGAGGTGCCTTTCTAACATGGTCAATGCAGTAAATTATAATTGACTGAAGTATTTGTAAATAAATCAATCCAGTGAGGCATCCTAGAACTGCTAATTATACCTTAAGATTAATAGTTTTAACAGGTAATGTTGCCACGAGAGCTGAAGACCAGTGAAGCATTTCAGAAAGTTCCTGGGTGAAATGTAACCAATGGAAATAAAAGAACATGGAATAAATTCTGTCCTTTGCTGTGTCACTACATAGCAGAGGCTTGTTGATCCTCAGAAGAGACTATTACTGTGTTAATTTACCTAATTTGAGACTCATTGACTAAATCTTTCTTTATTCACAATTAGTGTAGAGAGATGGTCCAACATGTTAAGAGTGAGAAAGGTTCACTTTAGAGAGAGAAAAGGGGTAATTAAAAGCAACATATTTTTTTGGATCAGGCTGCCTTTGGCATATCTTTCCACTACATTCATGGCTGCAAACTATTTTTCTATTATAATAGTGTGGAAAGCATTCAGATATTTCCTTTTATATATATATATATATATGAAATATATACTACTAAACTGTTGCACTGAAATGGAGAAACTGCTAAATGTGTGTGATCTGGGGGGTGCTAATCCTTTTAGCTGTTCTTAGCAGGAAGATCAGCACTTCACAGCAGAGACTCTTGGTCGTGGGAGTCTTGCAGCTCTGAAATTTGGGTGGGTTTCATTACACAAACCCTTAGGATTTTCAGTATTATTTTTTTAGTAGGGTCATCAAGATCCTATAAAACAAATAAATCTCTTTATCTGACTTCCAGAGTCTAACCTTTAAAAAGGTGAAGCTTAGAAAGGCTACAGAATTGTATCTTACGAGGGTGTGACTATGTATAATATGGTGATAGAATTTCAAATATGGAAGGGCAATTTATTTACAGAATAAGCAAATCTTTCTGGGAACTCCAGTAGGAAAACCTTGCTTCCAAATTCTTCTCTTCATTGACACTTCCATCCCAAATACTCTTATTCTCTTCTTGGATGAGGCGCTCTGGCTGCAGCTCCACCACTCGAGCCCTGACAGGGTGAAGAGGATGAGCTGTCATCCCAGGAATGCTGACACAGCCAGGGACTTGGGCAGCAGGGCAGCAGGATGCTGTGAAGTCCAGCCTGCAAAGTCTTCTGTACAAGTGCTCTTGTAATTGCCTGTTTTGTTGCTTAAAAATAGGGAGACCTGGTTGGTTACATCTGTACTAGCCTGGTACAAGCTTGAGTGATCCTTGACTTCTAAGACCTTTCTCTACTCATTTGAAGGAACAGATATTTTAAGCAATAATAACAAAGCAAAATATATGTATGTGTGATATATACCTGACATTTACACTGACCTTTATTTCTTATGCCTAAATAAGTCAGCTTTCTTGTCACTGATGCATTTTAGATCTTGCATTTTTGTTCTTGGTCTGATTAGCTGCGGGCTCTCTCTGACCCCGTTACTTCTGGAATCCTTCTGTGAGATGAAACTTGTTAAACTCTTGCCACTTCCTCCCCGTTTGGAGTTATTTTTGAGCAGTGAGAAGGGTGAGCAGTGTTGAACACTGCCAGAAGCTATTTAAAAGTGCAAAGCCATTTTTCAATTTTTCTTCTGTGAGTGTCTTTGTTGTTTTGGTGGTGCAGCACAGAGTCTAAAACTTGTGGCACAGCTTATGTCTTAATTCTTTATTTCAGTCCTACTTTGTCTCTTTTTGATTTCTTTAATATTTTTGTAGTGATTAGACTTGATTGCTTTGGTGAGTCCTGATATCTTCTCTCTCTCGCCCACCCCCGCTCTCTTTTTGAGGGGATCAACATGTGTTCTCTTGTGATATGGGAAGATTTTAATTAGTATTTGTATGATCATCCTTAATACTTTTGGTCTGTGTGAAGTACACATGGCTTCTTGAAGAGCTGTGTTGCTCCACAGATTTGAGGGATGTTCTTCTCATTTGTTCACCGAGGTTATTTTTGGAGTGGGCATTCTCATTTCAGCTCACAGATAACATTTAACAGGATATATCCTTCAGAAGTTATTTTAATTCAATCTTTTTGTGGCTATTTGAGAGGCTCTTTGTGGCTTTCTGTTGTGAGGATGCATAACATTATTTTCAGTTGTGGTTTTGTGTCCCTACAGCTGTAGAATAGTGCGTAATGGAGGGAAAAAATGATACACTGAGAGGACAACCAGGTTTTCAAAGCTCTTTCAAAGGTGTTTTGATTCTAATAGAATATATTATCCAGTCTCATAAGGCACTTTGAAAAATCATACTGTGCCCATGTTGGTAGCTTAATAACCTTTGTAAATCTAATTTTACATCACTTGCTCAGCAAGAGATAGAAATCAGTCTTGTATCCAGAGATCAAAAGCCCAGATTCAAGCTTGACTGAAATTTTGTCTGGTCTCCAGCTTTGGTGAAGTTATTTCATCTCTGTTTCTTCTCCCACCCTTTGCCTGTCCTATTTCTGTGGTTGCTGCTCTTTGGGAACACTCTGCTGTGTCGCACCAGCTGGTTCCACCGGTTCTGTCATCATCAACCAGGATGGTTCTGAGCAGTTTGAGCACCTCACACCTCCTTTATGCCCCCCCCTAAAATGGGATTTGGTGCATTTTGGAGGGTGCAGGAGGGTTTCACACGCACCCAGAGCCAGAGGGGAAGCTCTGCCAGGATGGCAGGACCTTGGGGAGCCTCTGCCCACCCACCCTGCCCTGTCCTGCTGCCACAGCGGGGTTTGGGTTTCCTGCACAGCTGTACAACACCAATGCCTCCCTTTCTCTGCTCCAAAGTCCTTTGTTCCCTGTGACTTTTCCATAACTAACCAGTTAAGCCCAGTTGCTAGATAAGAAAACAATAAAATTATAGTAATAAGTTGTGTATTTTTAAAGGAAACACAATCTAATTTTTGAGATGGATGCATTAGCAAGGTAAAGCCTCTGGAAGATACTCATAGGAGTACTTAGAGTGGCTAATTAATGCCTTCCCACCTCGGCTCTGACTCTGAAGGTGAGGTTAAATTCTCCCATTGCAGGTAATGGTGCCATTTTTTCCCTCATCTCTACATCACACTGTGGTAATCGATACCCTGCCATCAAGTAGTCTGAGATGGAATCATGCTTACCTATGAGACACAGTGGATTTTTGGTTTGTATCTCTCCCTCCATCTATTCTTGAGCCACATGAAAATTAGCTAATGTTTTATTCATAGTCATAAATCAGGAAAATTTAATTGTAATTAGTTTCTGTTTGTCTGAATTATTGTCTTCTCTGAGCTTTGTTAGGTAATTGCATAACATTTTTACTACAACCTGTCATTATAAAGAGATTTTCTTTACTGTTTTTTATGAACAGGTGGCTGTATTTCTGTTTTCCTTACCACGAATTGCCTACATGAATGATCCTTAAATGTGTCACCTTTCCTTACTGTCAATCCACACTTAAAAATTGATGGTACATAAACCTAACAAGTATCCTCAGTCATAATTCTAATCAAATTTAGAATAAATAAAGCCAGCACTGGTCTGTACCTATGGACAACAGTGCTCCTGTGAAGCTGGGGCTGAGGAACCTGTAGAAAAACCACCTGTTGAAACAACTGGAAGAATTCTGGGAGAAACATTCTTATCAGCAACAAATTGGAAATTAAAATATGAAGGCAGGTAATGACTAAATAGCCTGCCTTAGACTTTGAAGATAATTAAGCATTAAAAGATATTCCAGATTTACTTATGAAAAACTTCAAATTTATGAGGTAATTTTGTGTGGGCCATTGGCTGGCTGGCTGCAAAGTAAAAACAGACATTTATATGCAGAGAAGGAAGGTGGCTATCCAGAATCATTTCACCCAAAGCAATAAATGAATGAAAACAACTGTTCTGTGAAGAGAAACTTTTGAAATTACCTTAAGTAATGGTAAGAATGAGGCTGGTTATCTTCTCCTGTAAATGTTATTGGTGACTGCAGAGTGGAAAGGACTCAAGACTGTGAAATAAAGCAAAGTGTTTAAAACAGGTTTGTGTAATTTTAAATAAGCTTTCTAAACTTCTGGTAATGTCACTGTATTTCGGCTGATGGAAGATTCTGCTTTGCATGTGGTGAGAGAAATTGGATGGGGAGTCAAGAAAACCATTTTGAGAAGGGAGAGCATTAAGTAAGAGTTAGTCAGACAGGCTAAAGTCTGTTCCTGCCTGCAGTTTTGGGGTTTATTCTGCTTTTCCCTATTTCATTAGTGTGCTTAATTTTATCAGTGTTTCTCAGATATGTTAGGGGCAATAGCCAAAGTCTGCTTTGTATCCTGTCATGGAGACTTGTGTTGTGAGGTGTAACCATTCTCCTAAAGCCTTGAATATCCTTAGTAGTTTGCATGTACACTTGTGTCAAAAATGAAATTGGGATTTAGGCTCAGGAGTTCCTGAAAATCGGTTTGGGTTCTGATGAACAAAACATCATTATCACAGGATGGTTCGGGTTGGAAGGGACCTTAAAGATCATTTAGTTTCAACCCCTATGAACAAAATTCCATAACTTTCAAGTTGGAACAGTGACAACATAGCAGGTTTTCACTAAATAAAAAGGCTACAGAGCTCTGCAAGTTGTTTTTTATTAATTTGTCCAAATCTCTTTTTATACTTAGCACTTGTCCTTGGAGCTCTGTTGTTATAGTCAGGTAGGAACTTACACACTCTTTGAACATGCCATCACAATCTGTTGTTATCAAAAGAATTAACTGAGTCTCTTCCATACATCACTCAAGTTTTGCATTAAAACCAGATAGGCTTTCCTGCCTTCTGTGTTGAAAGACTGAAATCTCCCTCTTCTGAAAGTGAGGCCCCATCTAATTTTCCACTCACTGCCTGCTCCAAGTGCCAATATTGTCTTTTACTTGAATGCTTTTCTCACTTGCATGTGTTGGGTGTTTGTAAGTAACAATATATTTCTGTTATTTTGTGAGCAGTGGGCCTTTATGGAATTTTTTTTGGTTTTTTTTTTTTTTTTATATGTTTGTTTGTTTTGTGGGGAAGCAAGATAAAAGACAGCTTCTTTCACTAACTAGTCATATAAAGATAAATGGTCCTAAGTTCAGTGCTGCAGGCTTTTATTTTGGAGACACTGCAGGAGAATGGGTTTAAAAAGAGCTGCTGAGTTAACCCATAATGCTTAGGGCAGGCCTGAAAGTTATTGTACAAAGATTAATAAAATAAAGTCCTCTGTCAGCTTAATAAAATGAAGCAGAGATCATGTAACTGTTCCTATGGACCTGTCAGGCCAAATTTTTTGGACAGTTGGTCTCAGATGCAGTGGACTTGGCAATGATAAAGTAAATCCATTTCAGTCATTAATCAGAATCTCCTATTCTTTTCCTTAATCTCTTCTACTCTAGGAAAAAAGTCTAAAACCTACTGTTAGATCAGCCTTTGTTTTAAACGACTTACAATTTTGATAAAGCAGCTGAAATAGTTTTTTTTTTTTTAAATTTAGCAAAGCCTTTGTTCTTTCCAGTGAACAGAATAGTCACTTGATATCGAGAGATAGATTAAGAGCAAATTATCTTGAATTTGAAAATTAATTTGCTGGAATTTCACAGAGAAATATTGCTATTCTTTCACTTCCCAAAGCAATTAGCAAAGTTTTGGTGAGTCAACATTTACCAAGAGAAAAGTGTCCAGCTCCAGAGTCCTCAGCATGGGAAAGACATGGACTTGTTGGTCCAGAGGAGGCCACAAAAATGATCAGAGGGCTGGAGCACCTCACAGGCTGAGACAATTGGGTAATTCAGCCTGGAGGAGAGAAGGCAAAGGCACCAGGAAGACCTCAGAGCCCCTTCCAGCACCTAAAGGGGGGTTCCAAGAAGGCTGGGGACAAGCATTTTAGCAGGGCCTGTTGGGTAGGATGAGGGGGAATGGTTTTAAACTCAAAGAGGAGAGATTTAGACTGGATATAAGGAAAAGAAAATTGCAATAAGGCCAGGTTGGAAGGGATTTGGAGCAACTTGTCCTAGTGGGAGGTGTCCTTGTCCTTGGTGGGAGGGTTGGACTGGATGATCTTTAAATGTCCCTTCCAACCCAAACTATTTTATGATTCATTTTGTCAACAGTTTCCAACTGTAGCTAAAACTTTATTTGACTTTAATGTAGTTCAGAAATAAGACTATTTTTCTTCCTAGTCCCCATCTCATCATATGCCATCAAAGATTCCTGCAATGACTTTGGAGTACAGGGTTAAACAAGCCTGGAAGATGAAGGGGTGTGTGCCCTCATAAAGCTTCAGCTGAACCAATGCCATGGGACTTATTTATCTTCAAATCAGAGTATTTGTTAGCTTTTAAACTGTCCATATATATATATGGAAATATATAAATATATATATAAGAAAATATATAAATATATATATAGGGGAAATAAGGCTTGTGAAAGGCTTGCAAGAACAATTACCAGAGAAGTGAGAATAAGCAGGGAGTAGATGTTAAAATGGACTGTGACACTATTTACAAACAGTGTATTTGAGTAGGTAGTTGACTCGTAACAAATACTCCTACTCACACCCAACACATTGAATTAAAAATGTGGAAAGTATCTATAAGCAGAACAAAATACAGAGAGAGGTGATAATAAGCCATCCATTTTAATAAGGAATTAAAATTCTGACCTAATTCTTTCCCACTAGGATTTATCACTAAGTTATAAATAACTTACAGGTATAAGACATGGCAATGAAGAATAAATTAACAGTATAAACAAAATGCTCAGAGATTTCCAGCCCCTGCTGTTACCACTTTCTCAGGAAAGACTGGAAGAGAGTGATATTAACATTGGAGCTCAGGTTCATTTTCTGGCTGGCTTAACTCCATTAAAGAGTTGAGTCTGGGGATGGGGAGGGCAGGTGAGAATGATAGTGGTGCCTCTGACATGTTTATTGCTGTATTTTATTGATTTCTTGGTGAGGGCAGAGAACTGCAGGTACAGCACACAGCTGTAATCTTTTCTGTTGAAAAATCAAAATTGATCTTTTCTATTATTTAATAAGTTTTGGCTTGGTTCGCCCTAACAACAGACAAAGCTTTGGTGACCCATTGTGGTTTTCCCTTGCACCTGGTTTGGAGGGTGGAGATACACAGCAGGATCTTTCTCTCCAGCTTTTGGAAGCAGAGGAAGTCCAAACAAATCCTCAGCTGCAGATGTCAGCTTTCTGTTCAACAGGTGCTCTCATACACTGGGATGTGGGTGTTTGCAGTTTGCATGTCTTCTGCTTACAGGAGACTGCATGTGTTTTATCCTTCCATACCTTCCTAGAAATGCTGGAGAACTGTCAAAATTGCCTGACTTAACACTACATGCCACCATCACTGAGAAAATACATTTAATGTCTAATGAATTCTTGCAGGTTTGTGGTTTTGTTTTGTTTCCTGTTTGCTCGTTTGTTGTTAAAAAGCCTTTTAAAATGAGCATTAGGAGATATGTCAGTTATACCAGAGAGTTCTACATGTATGTACTGGAAATGGGATTGAAAAAAAGCAAAGAAACAAATTCTAACCAAATTTTCACACTATTAGTATCAAATTTGCAGAGGGTCTTTGTTTTCTTATACTCTGGTCTTTTCATTCTTTGGATAATATGTCATTTGTAAGCTACCATCTTAATTCAAGTGTACATCTGTCTCTGCTGAGCCTGCTCCAGAAGATTGGGCTGCAAGTGTCGCCCTGGGCAAGATCTGGTTCCAACAGCACTGAGCTGAGCTGGTTTCTTCTTACTTTCTGCTCCCTGTGATGATGAATTAATGAATTCACTCCTCTCTTTTCGTTCCTGCAGCTTGAAGTTGAGGTCACAGATCTGGGTGGGAAAACCATCGACGGCCCAGTGCGCTTGGATATTTTTGTCATTGACCAGAACGACAACAGGCCAATGTTCAAAGAAGGGCCTTATGTGGGGCATGTCATGGAGGGATCTCCCACAGGTGAGTCCATGGCAATCCTATCTCTATAAATAGTGCACAAACTGACTTTTGAGAAATGTATTATTATCATATTGTGCAATTTTTCTTGCTGATTTTGTGGCTCGGTGAATCCCTGTCCCCTACACAAAGAGGTGGGACCAGCAAACCTTTAGAAAAGCAAGTCCAAAAAACAAAGTCTCTGCTGTAAAAGTAAAAAAAAAAGGTTGGAAATAAAAGCTTTGATTTAGGTTAATTTTTTTTTTTATGCATCTTTTGAATCAGCTAAGAAAACCCCTAGGATATGATTAAGATTCAGACCAAATATCTTGTAAAATTTCTGTTCAGAGTGGGAATTTCACCTTTTTTTTTCTTTAAGTTTAGCTGCTGGGAGGGTAATTTTTATTTGTTTATATAGCAGGAGTATAGTAAATACTAGAAATAAATTGAAAGCTTATTATGAATAAACTAATATTGTAGGGCAGATTGAAATACTGAACAATGTTGATAAACAGATACTGTAAATGCAGATACAACAAAATAAAAAACACACTTTGAGAATTAAAGTTAGCAATGAATTGTTCTGATTAAATTTACCGTTGATTTTGTCTGATGATGAAATTCTATAAGAATAAGATATTGTTCCAAATTTCAATTTGGGCACAACCATCCTATTCAAACTCTTCCCACAGGCTGAATTAGTTTGGTTCGACTGTTGTTCTCAGCTGTTGTGTGATTTTGTTGAATTATTAACCAGCTTTTCACTTCCACTTGAGAGGAATCTCCAGTGCATTCTTAAGCAGTAATTGTATGATCAGATTATCTGCTGGAGTTAACCTGGCTCTTGGTGATAGAAATCTAAGCCAGAAGAAGGTCTTACTAATGTCAGTGGAATGACAGTGATTTCCCTGAAATCAGACTTGTGGGTCATATATTTGGATGTCTGTCTATACACCATTGAACACAGGGCTTTATCCTCCTTATACACTTGAAGGTACGAGCATGAGCTTAAGGTTTTGGCTGATGGACTTATATTTTCAAATGAAAGCTGGAAACAAGTGTATTATATTTTCATGAATATTTAATATTCATTGGAGCTTAATGTGGTGACATCTGCTTTCCTTACTCTGAACAAGGATAGACAGTGCCTTTCACTCCCATGTATTACATATCCATAGGACTAGAAGTTATTTGTCCTTATTTTATTATTTATGCAGTTTCTAGAAATGATGTAACCTTTTGATGAGTTTTGCTTTCTCCGTGTTTGAAAAGCTGCAGGTATTAAATGCATTATGAGCTGCTCCTTCACCAGGTTAAAATTTTAAGGAGAATGTTTATTTACCTCACTTGTGATGAGTGTGCAATGAACACAGGAGAGGCTCAGGGAGCTGGGGCTGTTCAGCCTGGAGAGGAGGAGGCTCAGGAGAGACCTCCTCACTCTCTACAACTCCCTGACAGGAGCAGGGAGCCAGGTGAGGTCGGGCTCTTCTCCCAGGCAACCAGCAGTAGGACAAGAGGGCTGGGTCTTCAGCTGTGCCAGGGGAGGTTTAGGTTGGATTTTAGGAAGAAATTTTTTACAGAGAGAGTGATCAGGCATTGGAATGGGCTGCCCAGGGAAGTGGTGGATTCACCATCCGTGGAGGTGTTTAAGATGAGACTGAATGTGGCATCAGTGCTATGGTCTGGTAAACAAGGCAGTGTTGGATCAAGGGTTAGACTTGATGATCTTGGAGGTCTTTCCAACCAGGTTGATTCTATGATGTTATATTGATGATATTTTCATTCAAACAGGGAATGTGTTTTGTATTTGAGAGTACAGCTGCAAGTGGAACACTAACTCTTTTCTATTGTAGGACTCCAGTACACATTCTTAATTTATTTCAGGTATTGATTGCTTCTTTGGAATTCAGAGGAAACTTCCCTAGACTGTCCCACTTCCAGTTCCCTCCAGGTTTCATGATTAGCTCAAACACATTGCTCACAAATGCCACAGATTCCTTTGCACAGCCAGTCAATAGTTGTAGCACAGCGTGAGTAACTAATCAGATCGAGGGACCAACTTTATTACATTTTCACCCAAACAGCAACATC
This sequence comes from Pseudopipra pipra, assembly GCF_036250125.1. Taxonomy (NCBI): domain Eukaryota; kingdom Metazoa; phylum Chordata; class Aves; order Passeriformes; family Pipridae; genus Pseudopipra; species Pseudopipra pipra. The sequence continues at coordinate 5,542,042 of NC_087562.1, forward strand.
TTCTTGTCATGCCCACTTAGATACACATTCCTAGACCACTGAGCAGGGTGATGTGATTTAGGAGATTCACAGCCTCCATATTCATATTTCAGGAAAAGAAAGTGGTGCCAAAGAGCTCAAACTGTTCAGCGGTTCAGCTTTAATCCTGCTGGTGGTCCCTGAGCTCTGACTGTGAGCTGGGAGCTCCTGAGAGTCTTTCAGTGGCCTCATCTCCCTCCATCAAAGCAGAGGTTTACAGCTCTTATGTACCACATGCACCCAAACAATATTTAGTCTAATGTTTAGATTTGACTGCTAATTCCAGGCTATGGGACAACATTGAACTGTCCCCTGCTATAAGTTCTTTATTTTCTCAAATTCTATACCAAAATTCTCTTCTCTCCCATGGATATCTTTTTTTTTTTTTTTTTTTTTTTTTTTTTTTTTTTTTAAGCTGCCAGGTCCCTGTTTTTGCTCATTCATAAACTATCCTTGATTTCCCACGTTGAAGTTTATGGTTCTGATTCACTAGACATGTTTCTCAGTCCAAATTCCAGTGAATTCTTCTGTAATCGCTGCCATCCATTTTCTCTCATTGCCCTTCCCTAGTGATCCATGTATCATTTAGCATCTTGATTGTCTTTCCTGTTAGTCAGAGTTGTAAATTTTTTCTCAACTTTCTTTCCCTTATCTTATCCCCCTTCCCTCCAGGTGTTTATCCCACTCAACTTCATAACCTCATTTTCCTGGTGTCAGGAACACCAGTGCTTGCAAAATTACTTTGTTCACAAATGAACCTGTAGAATCAGAATTGGCTGGAATCAGTCACAGTTCTCTGTGCAGATGGCATCCAGTCAGCCAAGATTTCACATTGTTTACATCTATTTTCCATAGTTCTTCACATTTTATGGCATATTTCTCAAATTATTCACCAGGTTCTGCTGTCTGGCTGCTCCCAATCAATGGTTGCACTGCAGAGCTTGATAGAAATCTTTGTGTGCCTATGTTTGTGTGTAAGATTCCTGATTCCTTCCTTTTGGATTACAATTGTGTTGTTGTATTTCTTTTTTGAAGCTGGAAAAAAAAAAGGCTTTGCATTGTATGCATAACCTTATTTGCTATCACAGCCACCTTCATCTTCATTCAAGCTCTGAATCAAACCCTTTCACTGAAATAGTTCTGCTGAAAATGAAGGATGCTCAAAAAGGTATCTTGGATTTGTCTCTTGATGTTCACAGGGTCAAAGTGTAAATGTCCACTAAATGCAAATAGTTTTCATTTCTTTTTATTTATTACATCTCTAATTTCTCTATGAGACTGAAGTCAGCTGTATGTACAGGAAAATAATAGCTGAGCCTGAATCAGTGATACCTGTGGCTATTTTTTGACTGACTGTAATGGGTTTTGTGTTAACTGTACTGCTGGTTTCTCATGGTTTTGTTTTGTTTGTGACACAGTTTATCCCTGTAGATCCCTGATCTATCCAGCTCAAGGTTTTAGGATCTGTGTCCTGTGTCTGACTCACCTCAGCACATTAGTGAGAGAGACTGAAATCTTACATATTCCATAGGCACAAACCCTTGGATGTCTCACTCTTTAAAGGTTGGGAAGTGAAGGCTGGTTAAATGAACTTGGCAGCCACCTCATTTCACTTGCTGCAGGCATTCAGCAGAAATTAGTTTAAACACATTTGACATTATGTGACTTACAACAATACGCTGCAAACCCAGTGAGGTAAAACCTTAACTGCAATGCTTAGGAAAATTGCTGGAGAACTTCATTTTAAAAAAGCAACTTGTTTTCTGTGCGGCACAATAGCCTGGATACGTTGGGTTCCAGCCATGGAGCCTGGACTGACACGTCTAGAAATAATTGCTAGAAATAAAGGGACACTTGAAGGCATTTAGAGAGGAAGCAGAAGGAATTAAGAATAGCCAAGAGTGTTCTTCAGTATCATAAAATAATTATTTGTAAAGATGGATAGAGCATGAGAATATAGAAAAGTCTTATACTTGGAAAAACAAACCTGTTTAACACATTTTTTCCCTGGTCCTTCCCTACTGAAGATGGGATGCTCAGTTTGGATACAACTCAACAGAGCAGTTTTCAAGTTCCTTTGCTTACAAATGTGTGCAGTTCTGGGCATACTTTAAAACTTGCTGATGGCAAACTTTCAGCAATCTTTTCCTGGGATTAATCATCTTCATTTCAGCAAAAATATACTCAGTGCCTTTTGTAATCTGGTCTGGAAATGTAACAGATTTGAACTAGGTAGAAACATCTGTAATGTCAATATTTAAATTGCCAAGCAGAAGCCAGGCTAATTATACACAGCTGCTTGTATATCCCAGTAGGAATTTTTACTCATATCTGTGTGGAATAAAATACAGCTGCATATGAATATGTGTATTTTGTGGATGTAGAGATGTATATTTATATATACATGTAGCATATATATGATGTGCACATATTGCAGAGAGATGAGCATATGCAGACACAATCACTTATCTGGTCCCTTAGTAAGGTCCTGGTATGTTTTAGTTGCTGTGTATGTACATGATGGAAAGAAAAGCTATGGATTTACTAATAATGTATTGTATTATGGCAGGCAAAGGTGCACATGCAGTCTAATCTGCCTGTGGTTTTTTTTGAGGAATAACCCATTAAAGTATTATCCAGTAATTAACAGGTGTCCAGTACATTTTGAGAAAATTAAAATAATCTCATTTGTAGTAATTATCAGTTCACTCCAACTGAGTCTGTGATGGGAGTGTTGGAAGCAGGACTCTACAACCCACTCCAGGGTTCAATTAGTCTTGATTTTTGGCATAAAGAGGTTAAAACTCAGAAAAGGCTCCAGATCAGCTCAGGTGCACAGGTCAGAATAACTGGTCTGTCTGTGAGGACTGGAAATGGTGAGTCACCCTCTTCAGTCCCAGACAGAAAATTCCCTTTAACTTCCTTCTAACTGCACAATGATTTGTGTGCTCACTGTCCCTCCTGCTAAAACAAGCTTTCATCTGCTTTTCTGTAGTTATACACTTGACATACCAAAAATCAGTCTAATGGCCAGATCAGAGTTAATGCCTGATGTTAAAGGTTGTAAAAACACTATGGTCTCTCTCCCTTGGACAATTGATGTAATTAAGTGCTCATACTTCCATGCACAGAACAGTGGAAGCACTGGTGGTTTGTGCTTTTGGCTCTTTTTGCATTATAGCCCAGGTTCATTAAATAAAAATAAGCATGTTTCTTAATTACAATACAAATGAATTTTTTAAAAAATGCTGGAGTCCTTGGTGGGTACTGAAAACCAAGGGCTCAAATGAGTTTGTGTAATTCACTGTGTAATGGTTTGCAAAGGGAAATTTATGCACTAAAATAAATTTACCAGTGCCTTTTGCACCTGGGCTTTTGCACCTGTTTTACACATCTCCTTCTGTCCTCTCAGAAAAGAGAAGGATGAGCTTTAAAACCCCAAGCAGTTTGGACACATGAGACAACCTCATTTGTGTCATCCGTCAATTGAAAGACACCGAAGTGTTATATGGAAAAATGCCTGGCCCTGTGGCTGTGCAGAGGAGGAGGAGGAGGAGGAGTAGGAGGAGGAGAAGGATGCCCTCTTGATGGGCTTTATTAGTGATATAAAACCTCAGTTTATGTTTATACTCTTCTAAATCACCATTTCTGGCTCCTTGCAGGCCCAGCAGCCCCGCAGGCTGCCTGGCCCTGCTCTGTCAGTGCCCTGTCACCACTGAACACTCAATGGGGTTCATTCAGACCCTTTAAAGGGCATGAAAAGGGGGATAAATCCCCACAACTTGCAATCACGTGCCATAAATTTATGGTGTGATCTGGGGACTGATGGCAGGAGAGGCAACGGCTGAAGCCCTTTTCTGCCTGCAGAGTCCTTCCCCTCAGCTGGATGGAAATCCTGGGGTTGTGTTCCCAGGGGTTGGAACAGTGGGATATAATTTCCTCTGGCAGCAATTCCATGGTGTGGTCGCTACTCCAAGTGCCAAATGAAAAAAGCCTATAAAATGTCAGCACAGGCAGGATTTGCCTTAGTGTGCAATGCCAGGATCAGTCAACAGACACGTCCATCCTTCCTTTGTTATGGAAGAGATCCGTGGCTGAATGGAGAACTGACCAGTGCAGAGTGGCAGGATTATTTATTCTCTTGCAGGATAATTTGATTAATTTTCCCAATGTTATTTGATAGCTATTATCAGGTAGATAGTGTATTTAAAAAGAAAAAGAGATAGAAAAGAGATGCTCTCTTTCAACTGTGGGTTCATATTTTCTTGGCTTTTTCCCCTCTCATTTCTCCCTTTATTTCAGGCACTCACAATATCTCTTTTCCCACCATTAAATATAGTGCTTGGGGTTTAAATTGCAGTCTGTAATCCCGTGAAGTCAAAGGATAGTTGCACATTACATTTGGAAGAGTGAAAGCAATTGCAATAGGAAAAGAAACCTTAGTGAGAATGACCCACCAGGAAAAAGCAAACAGAAGAAATAATGACAGGTAATCTGGTTTTACAGTATGAGAAGTTTGTGGGGTTTTATGGGAATATTCAAAATAGTTCACGTGGCTTTCACACATTGAGCCCAACTTCTAGAAAATGAAACTCTAATTTCTTGGTTCAGATTATATCTTTTAAATACAGAAAATGCCACCTTTGCACACCACCATTCATTTCCACCCATAGTTGCACTGTTTCTGTGTAATAGTTTTCCATGGCTGTCCACTGAAAATAGATGGGAAATTACATTTATTTTTAGAAATCAAGCCCTCCTAGTGAGCACCACTAACATGCTCAGAAGTAAGTAAGGGATTTTTTTTTTTTTTAAATGGCACATTTATAGACAAAGAATATTGTAGTAAGGATGAAAAGCTTATTTTTTGGTTTCTTGTAGGGGGGAAAAAGTTGCTGTCAGCTGGTGTGTGTGATGTGCAGAGAATGCATGAATGAGTTAGAATCACACTTAGGGAATGTGACAGACAGGTTGAAGGTGAAATCTCACAGTGGTGCACAGTTCTGACTTCCCATCCATCTTCTGCTGGTTGGAAACTCCCAGTAGAAATGTCTTTTAAATATGGATCTAAGAAAATATTAACAGATCTAGATTCAGGACAGTGATTTCTTCAGACTACAGTTGTAGCGCATCATTACTCTGATTTAAATATCCAGCAGTAAAATGTGTGGGACATCCTTTAGATGGAAACTGTGTGACCTCAGTCTCACGTTTTCAGCTTTGTACAAGTGAACACTACAAAGACCAAAAGAAATCTTGATTCCAAAGTACAAGTAGAAAATAACTTAGATAAAACATTTTAACTGATTTTTCCACAATCCCTACTTATTATACTTACAAGCCAGTTTACAAATGGATAGCACCATGTGCTAACAATTATGCTGGTAAAGATAGTACATGGTTTCTTGGGTTGTTCTGTCCCAGTTCCACATCTGTTCATTAACAGCGTGCTTATACTGCTGTTCTGTTCTAAAATGTAGTGTGGGTAAAACATGTTCTTAAGAGTAGCACAGTATTTGATAATTGTTCTAAGAAGTAGGAATGTTATTAAAAAATATGATTTTGTTTAAAATAGCAATATTTGCCATGCAAACATTACAGCAGCACATCCAGCACCTCAGAGAAAGGAGGTGGGACATTCCTGGGAGAAATACATCAGCTTCCTCTGTGGAATCTTGGAGAGGAAAGCAGAATATCGTGTTTACTATAAAAGTAAAGAGCACAGTCTATTTTTAATATAGTTTCATTTTAATCATCAAAAGCATTGTCAGGAAACTTGGCAGGGAAATTTATTTTTGACATGGTTTTGAAATCGAGAGACACATCTCAAGACAAAGCTACCTTAATTAATGAAATGATTTATGACACACTGCAGGGCTTGTCTAAGGGGTCATATGATTACTCATTCAATTAATACATATTATAAATGTTCTTCCAGTCCACTCGAGGGTGTAATTTTATTAAGCACACAGGGAAACAGGATTTCTTGGCCTCATTGCTTTAGGCTTTGAAAGGGCAGAATATGCTTGATCTCACGGAGGGAGGTAAAAGACATGTTTTTACACAGTTCATTTTGGGGGGAAAAAAAAACAAACCAAAACCAACCAAACAAAAAAAGCAACCAAAAACCCCCAACTCTGCACATTCAGTTGGTCAAACCTTTTTTACTTTTCTCCACTGAAGATGTGTTATTTATTTCTCCAAGCTGTAGTCTCTCATTTACAGTGACAACCAGCTCCTTTGGGCTTTGAAAATATTGCCAGACTCTCAGTGTGATTTTACAATCTGAATTTCCTGATGTTTGATTAAAAAAAAATGTCTCTTGAACAGTCATTTTCTTTTACCGTTGGCAGTTATAAATATAGCATGTTTCTTTAAAGCAGCTTTAAATTTTTTAAGAAGTGTTATTTAAAAGTTTTTTTATCTGTCATTTCTTGCCATCAGCCCTGTGCTCCCGAGTATCTGAGAAGTTTGGAAGGCTCTGAAACACTGAAGTTAAAGGGAGTGTTAATGAAAGATCTCTTTGTGTTTTCCTGTTAAATGACAGTTCTTTGTGTCAGCTGAGATTGGCATATTGTGAAATCAATGGATGTAGGAATGTCAACGAAATTCATGCAGGCTTGTTGGTGCTAAAAGCCCCTGTACTACAAACCCCAGTCTTTGGAGAGAAAACGTGCAACGATCCCTTTTTAGCACAGAAAAAAAATCATTCCTGTTACATCACCAGCTCTTCCATTCAGAATGTGGAGATAATGTAGGCCTGGGTTGGTCGATAAAATCCCCACAGATTACAGAAGGGCATCAGCTGGATTCCGTACAGGACTTTTCTTTCAAAATTTAATTCACTCCCTTAATTTTCTTTTCTATTTTATTGCCTGAACCATTAATTAATGTCATTGATCTAGAGGTTTGAATACTTTAGCACCTGCAGCACCTTTGCTGGGAAGCTTCGTAGCTTAGGACTGCTACCCAAAGCACTCTGTAAATTCTCTGATTCAGCACCTAAGGTAGCATTTTTTACTCTTCAAAAAGTTCTCCTCTGGGGCAGAGCACCAATTATAAAAATGCAATCACAGCAGTTGCATGATATTAAAATAAATCTTACACAGTAGCATATAATAGCAAATCAAACTATTAAGCAATAGAGAGTTTTTTCCTTTATGCAAGAATAGGTTCTTACTCCCCCAGGCTGTCCAAGTGCTACAGTCGAGGAATTGTGAATGTTTACAGGATTGGGCTGGGATTGAGCAAACCCTGGAATCATAAAATCACAGACTGGTTTGGGTTGGAAAGGACCTCAAAGCCCATCTCATTCCACCCCCTGCCATGGGCAGGGACACCTTCCACTAGCCCAGGTTGCTCCAAGCCCTGTCCAACCTGGCCTTGGACACTTCCAGGGATGGGGCAGCCACAGCTTCTCTGGGCAACCTGTGCCAGGGCCTCCCCACCCTCACAGGGAGGAATTTCTTCCTAATATCCAATCTAAACCTCTCCTCCTTCAGTTTAAAACCGTTGTCCCTTGTCCTGTCACTTATACAAAAGGTCCCTATCCCTCTTTGTAAAGACAAAGCCAGGTTAAGGTAAGAGGAGTGAGCATCCTACTGATGTGCTTCAACTGAACTTTTTTTGTATTCTTCCACTAAGAGACAACAGCTCATTGTTTTAAGGCAGAAATATGGTATTTAGGTACTTTGTATCTGGGATCAACATTCCACTCAGATACAGTAACTCCAGTACCAGTAAATTAAACTGGTTTGAGGTTTTCATCTGACAAATTGTGCAATAATTTTATGAACAATTTGGAGGAATACTCAGACAAAATCCTATTTAAGAGAAAGCTCATATCCTAAAGCCACTCCGAGAATTTCTGTTAATTAAAGAGTGGCCAGACACTGAATAAGAAATAACATTAAAATAATGTAGTTAAGTTAATGAAGGGAACTGAGATACTGAAATGCCTGTGGTGTGGCTGTGAGTAAATGGATTTTGCAGTGCCTGCCATCACTGCTATACAATGACAAAAAACAAATGTAGGTTTAGCAAACAGAGTTTATAACAGATTTAACCAATATGCAGTGGGCAGGACTGTGACTGTTATGTCAGCTCTGTGTGCAGATGGGATGAGTCCCCAAATCTGCTTGGCCAAAACTTGACACAGGAGCTGATTTTCCAGCTGCAGCAGAGAAGGGCCAGAGCTCTGGAAAACAAAATCTGTGGAGACACCTCAGCATTCTTTAACAGACAGTGTAATGGCTCATGAAATTGCATACATTACTGTTTGGACACACTTGCAAGCATTGTTTTGCAAACTTCTCGTTTTTTTAATTTAAACAGTTTTGCCTTCTTGATTTTGAGCTGAACTCCATCATAGTCTCCATTCGCAAAACCCCACAGTACTCAAAATAATTATAAGACAAAAAGATAGACATGCCCCTTGGGCTTGTTGTGATCTTGCTTATTTGGCAGTTTCATTTGGGGAGGTTGCACTCGGAGCAGCTGGGTGGATGCTGCAGGCTCAGTGAAAAAGAACTGGAGAATTGAAAATTTGATCGTATTTTTTTTAGCCAGGGAAAAAAGTTAATAGTGTAGCTTTTCCAATTTCATATGTTGAAGGTTTGCCCTTGCTAGTTAAGATAATATAGTTTATCCATCCTTTGGGCTCTTATTTTCTCATTGCTACAGCTGTATCCAAGAAAGTCGAAATTATCAGCTTCAGGCTTCATTGCTATTGAATAAAGTTTTAACTCATTTTTCTTTTCTTTTCTTTTTTTTTTCATATTTTTTCCTTCAAACCGAAGAATCCTTTTGGAAGCAAGCAAGCCTTTTGTTTTTTCCCCCTCTTGCTGCTTTCCAGATCACAATTTCTCTGTCAGTTCTTTAACAGGTAGCTACTCAAACCAGAAAGTGTTAGGGAAGGACATCAAGATTCTGGATGTTCTCCTTGATCATTATTTGGATTAAACCAGCAGTTCCAGTTCTACACTTTGGAAACCTTTTTTACAAGAACCCTCACTCAGAGTGGTTTGAATGTAGATGTCTCTACATTCAATAAATCAAATTTTCTGATAAAGGCAAGGGTTGTTTTCTCAGACCTCACCCAGGGAGGGATGTTCCCCACACAGGCTGGAGCAGGGAGATTGTTCATTCTCACCGTGGCTCTATATTAAATATATTGTTCCATAAAAAGTGGTGTGATATTTACTCAGGGCCGGTATTACTTTGGTGTGTCCTGAGGGTTTTAAACAGTGTATGCTGGAGGAGAGGAAAAATATCTTCCTTAACTTAATGGATTTTAGCATTTTCATAAGCACGTCTGTGAGGATGGGCTGTGGTGATGCTGCTTAAACACTTCTAAATTTGCTTGGACTGCAGCTGCCAAAGAAATGAAAACATATAAAAAAAGCATTAATTAAGAGAAACCGAATGAAGTAAAGATTTCTTTGTTATTGTAGCTTTTCTCTTGCAAATCTGTTCTACCTTAGCTGGGGGCTAGTCCCTCATAGGTCCAGGAATTACAACCTGTTGAATGCTAAGTAGGTGGTGTGGAGCAATATTAATGAGGATCTGTGGAGCAGACTCCTTATTACTGCAGCCAAAAGGAAAAAAAGGCAGGATATTTCATGGTTTGGTGCTCTGCCTAGGGACACCAGATTTACATATGGCCTAAAACTGCTGATCAGAGCTAATCTCCCTGATCATCATAGCTTGAAGAAAGGTTTAATATTCAGGATGTTCTGAAATATTTTTTTTCCTAAACAAAAATAGGCTGCAGGAAAGTGGGCCATTGGCAAGCCAGGACTGTGTGCTGCTGCCAAGAATTTTAATGGCCCGATGCTAAGCAGGAGGACTTGTGCTCCAGCAAAAGTTTTGTTCTCACACACTTGCTCAGTTTATTTTGTTTCCTTAAGTCTGCACTGAATCACATTTTTTCCCCAGACTGATCTGATGAGTCTTCTGAGTAAAACAGAGAGTGGGACATGGCTGCTGGATGAGTCTTGACAGCAGACATGGCTCTTGTGATGGCCATGGGATGTCCTTAAATTTTTCTCCCCTTGACCCCTTTCCTGGTGGGATGTGCCAATTTGCAGCTGAGAATGGCATCTTCCTTTCTATTATTGCACAGAAACAAGGGGCACAAAGCTTTTTGGGCTGGGGCATCCTCATTTCTCCTCCCTGTTATTTTAAAGGTGTGCAAATTAATTTTGCCAGCTTTTGTCTTCCATTCTTTACAATCCTGGGCCAAGAACAAGGTAATGTGCCAGCTGGGAATCGTGCCTGCTTTCCAGCTCTCCCTGTTGTATCCCCAAAATTCTTATCTGTGTCACATTCCTGAGAAAACCACAACCAGTCCCTTTGCTTCTAAATGACTTCCTGTAATTGGCAGGATTTAGTCTGTGGATCCATTTAGGTTTCATCTATAGATGCATTTACAGATCCCCTGCAGTCTTGGTACAACTTCTACCAATATGTGGCATTTGCTTTTATCCAGTAGCTAAAAAATTAACATCTTTGATCTTTGCTTTATGGTACAAAGGGGGGTGATAGTTTTAAGAAATAAAAGTCCTGGAAAAAAATTGCAACTGCAAAATTTTGCCCACTGAAAATAACTGCTCAAGAAAAGTAGATTGAAAAAAAAATTGCGTTATTTTTGCTGATTTTTTTTTCCTGGGGGCAGTAAAAAGCAAAAAGCTAAACAAATAAACACTCCACTCTATGTCCACCCACCACTCTGTGCAGAGTCCATCACTGAAAGGTTTGCAGTGGCTGATAACGTGAGGAGAATTTGGGGGAGGTGTTTGCCCCATTCCAACCAGACTTGGTTTTGTGGCTTCTTTCTGATCTCTGTGTGGTATCTTTTCTTCCCGTGGCTGTAGCAAATCTGGGATGCCTCATCCCTACCAGAGCAGCAGGTTTCCTCCCCTCTCTGCCCCTGCACAGCTTCTGTCGTGGTTCTGGTTGAGGAACAGTCACAAAGTGCTCCTGAGCTGGGAGGGCACAGCTTGAACGTGGAGAAGTCAGGAATTGAAATAATTTTGCCTCTTCTGCATCACATATGCTGGGTATTCTCTCATGTGTTAAACTGCAAACCCCAAAAGATGTATTTTTTAACTGTATTTTTGTTTTATTTATTTCTTAAAGGGTAGAAATTTGTTTTGAATTTTTTTTTGGTTTGTTTTTTTTTTAAAGACGTGTAAGGATTTTATTTCAGGGGAGCATCTTGGATATATGAACTGGCTTTGGTAGTCTCAGCTTGGATGTGATTTGTGACCTTGCTGGTAATATCTGTGACAGAGTAAGAATTTTATTGCCCATAAGCTTCCCAGCAATGAATATTTCTATGTGTTGGTAGGTGGCACTTTTGGAAATACGCTCTTGCTCATGTAAACACATGTGCAATGTCTTTTTTTGCAAATCACCACTGGGAATTGTCCCATGAAAGCTCCTCTGAGATGCTGGTTCCTAATTTTTCCTGAAGTTTGCTGAGCACTTTTATCTTTATGTCTTTACTTTTAATCACATCAATTGAGCTTTTTAGACCAGTCTGGGAGAACACTGACATACAGAAGTTGTTACTCCTACTTTTGACTTTTCCAGTTAATTTTCAAGAACGTAAATTCTGGCTTGCTAATTAATTTTTTTGCTTGGTTGGAAATGACTGCCACAGTTGGGAACTGCAAGTTGCTATGGAGATATTTTCTGCAGGTTTTAAAAGGTGAACGAGGATGTTGAGATGTACTCATCACGTACCTAAAGTGTGGATAGATATATTCACACCTTAATTCATAAATTCCCACTGTTTGGTTGAGATTTAATATTTATTATAGTTAAATAAAACGGCTCATTTTTCCCATTTGGAATGTTTCTTTCAGAGCTGGACAAATAACTCTGCATTATCCACATCTGGTTTTATAATTATTATGAAACATGAAAGTTACCTCCTTATAGGTCAAACAAATTCATTTATTATTTGGAATGTTAGCAGAGATGGTTGGCAAAAAGTGCATCAGCTGTGTTTAGGTCTAAGAGAAAGCAGGCAGGGAAGTTTGGCCACACTGGAGCTTAGAGTAAATTTTCTGTTAATGAGAAAATATTAACTACTTTGTACATAGGTTTTATAGTGAAAATCTACATATTTGAGAACAAGCACTTGCTGGTGTTAACTGGAAAATCACTTAGGGAGGAGTTTGCAAGTGAGGTCAGGCTGTGATGAGCTATTTAGAATAAATAACTGTAAAGGATGTGGAGTCCCAGAATAATGAAGGAAGAAAGACCTGTGGAGATTGGTTGATCCAGCCCCTCTCTCAAAGCATGGCCAAATTTATAGTCAGAGTATTGCAAAAACTATCATGGAAAGCCCCTTTGGGACATAGAAGCAACTTAAACCAGATTCCCTGCATAGTTTCTAAAGGGCAAACTTGGTTTCAGAGAGAATACAGCTTATTTAGGTGGAATAAAGGCCACACAAATCCAGACAAATCCACACAAATTCAAATTCTGAACAAATGTTTGGTTTGACCATATTCATGGGCTCCTTTTCTCGTAAAAGTTCATGTTAACAGTTTGCTCCAGTTAATGGAGGTGGGAGGCAGATGCTTTTTATTGATGAAATCTGTCCTTCTGCCACAGGTCAGCAAAGGACATGCGCAGTATCTAAACTCCTAGAGCAGTTTCCTTTAAGGAGATTAAATAAATTCCTACTTTGCAGCCATAACCTCCTCCCTTATGTTTTCAAACAACTGCTGTTCAGTTGTTATTAATTATTTCCAATTTTTTATCATCTCAGAAATTCAGTGTACTGTCAGAAAACCCAAATATTGCCAAAATTTGTAAGGGAGAGCTGCACGTTAATTCATATTTTTTCTTATAAGTTTAGTTCTGTAAGCAAGAGAATACATCAGAATAAAAACTCACCACGTTTCAAAGTCACGGGGAAAAGCTTAAAAATACTGCCCTAATTAGCCCAAGAGACTGAAGAATTAAATTGATTTTCATACTCCTGTTTATTAATTCATTTTAATCTCCTGGTTTTGAGGTCAGACTCTGGATACACAAAGCTGAGTGTTACTGAGATAAGGAGCAGTGCCTGGTGATCTCACTCCAAGCAAAGCTTAAAGCTGACAGTGTGTAAGGCTCAGTCAGGGAATTCCTGGGGTATATTCCTTATGTTCCCCAGGGAAATGCAAACAATTGAGGGGAAGCCTTTGGGATGCTGCAGTTTCTGTCAGTGCCTGAGAGTTCAGCCATGGTGTCCAGCTGGCAGGGTGGGCAGCGGTGTTTGAAACAAGGGGTCACAGGGGGACTGAAAAGCTGCCTCAGGGCCTTCCTAGAGATGGAAAATGCCAGTGAGAGGATGGAAGTTAATGGGATTGACACTGAAACCTCGTTCTCTTCTTTGACACCCCTGCACATATACTGATTTTCTTTTTTTTTTGAAAATTGTGTATTTCAAAGCTGAAAGGAGTCAGTGTGTCATATTGGCTTCAAATACAGTTTGCTGTTATGGATAACTTTATGAACCCAGCAGTGAAAAGAAATATTTAACACTGTAGTCTTTGAGAGACTACTTTGAGAATAAACCCCTGCTTTACCCTTCCTATTTGTGTCTGAAAAGCACTGCTCAGTACAGAGGGGAAAAGAAAAAAAAGAAAAGCATTGTTTCTCTGTTATCAGCCATGTTACCCTGTGACCAGAATCCCAAACCTTTCAGATTTATAAACCAAAACACTTTGGGGAGAGCTCCAATGAAGAGCAGTCCCAAATCATTCAACAGTGGCAATAAAGGTGCATAGAAAAGGGATCATTCAGGGATATTTAAGGAGTTCTAGTAGAATGTTCTGAGTTTTAAAAAGTTCATGTTATATTTTTATTATATGAATAGGTATCCATGAATCTCCCTCATGTCATGCAGTAACTTGCTGCAATATTGGAAGTCATGAAAGACACAGTGTTCACAATTCTTTAGTCCTACAATGGTCAAGGCTACATTAATATTTACAGTATTTATTTGTTAAATGCTGAATCATGTTGAACCTACTGTTATCTTTATAACACTTATTACATAGAGCAAGCAGAATTTTAAAGAATTCACAATTCTCTCTAATTATTGGAGAAAGATGTAATACTTTAACTGTGATATTATATGAATTACTAATGTATTTTTTTAAATGGTTGTCAAAACCCAAATGGTCATGTTGGCACATATTGTCATAATAGAAACAATACTGAGATATAAAGGCTGTTTAGAGAAGTTTAGGGTTTATTTTTCTTTTAAAATGCCGTTCATTCCAAGGTGAAATACTGCTGCTGGAGAATTCCCTGGGAGCTTTGCCACCAAACTCAAGACTCTAAAGTTCACTCTTAAAAATATTTAAGGTATTGTGTCAAACTTCCTACCACAGTCAAAATCCAAAGAAAAAAAAAGGCAAGAACTTAAACTGTGGAGGATCCTGGGACACACCTCTGCAACCATCTTCAAAGTGAGGCAGGAGAATACACTCCTGGAAAGCTGGAGCATTGATGTGGTGCAGGAGATGTGTGTTGTAGCTCGGTCCTCTACTTCCCTCTAGAGTCGGTGGGGAGAAATAGGTGCCTCCAAAGGGTGGTGAATCCTCCAGTGAACCAGCGTGACCATTGCAAACGGTGAAATGGCCAGTACCAGGAAATAAATGTCACCCTGGGTAACAGAGTGTTTGAAGCTGGGTGTCAGCAGGCTGAAAACAGGCAACTGCTGAAGCCAAAGCAACGTTTGTCATGAAATTGGTGTTGATGTCTGTCATACGTTTATTTAGGAAGGGTGAACAATTGGTTGGTTACTCAGACTTTTAAATCACGTGTGACTGAATCACAGATACCCAATTCTCATAATGATCACATTGTGCTAGAGAGAAACAAAAAAAAGGGAAGGAAAAGTTCAAACCCTCTCTATTTGCTCTCGATTCATCTTTGGTTTGCTCGTTTATTTACTTGTTTGGCTGTTGCTGGGAGCTGTGATCAGTCATGGTGTGTTACCTGTGAGCACAACAGGAGGGTCTCAGATGGGCAGCTTTGACGTGCTGAAACTTTGCACAGTTTTTTATTCAATTTGAGCACAACAACGGGTTTGTGAAGTCATAACATCCTTTTAAAATTTAAAAGGGAAAATTGTCAGCGTTAGTTCAAAGAGGAGAAGCATTTCTACACACCTATGTATTTCTTTTAATTCTCATATTTCATTAAGATAATTGATCTTATGGTTGTCAATACTACTTTCTTGGTTCACCAATGACAAAACATTCTGTAGTTGCATTCACTAAGTCTAAGTCTTACTTTAAGATTAGATTTGGTTTTGACTTCATCATATTTCGCTTACTGTAAGCTTGTGTATGCTTTCAGTTTAAGTTTGGGTTTAGCAAATATACTTTTACTTTAAATACAAAACTATGATAAAAGACATGATTGTTCATACCATAAAAATCACTCAATCCTGTAGTGAAAAGATACAAGTCAAAAGGAAGCTCTTCTTTCTGTAAAAATACCCCTATGTAAGTATCCCAATATGTCAAATGCAGTACAAATTGGTGAGCTTACTCCATTTTTTTAATTTTTAATTTTTTTGGCATTATACCTACATGTTATGTGCGGTAAAGGAAGATAAAATAAAATTAAGAGAAATGGTACAGAGTAAGAAATTAAGTGAAATATATAAGCCAGCACTGAAATTCAGTTCCCAGATGATCACATAGCTCCTATTTTTCTGGTCTGGGTGATGTAACATTCAGTATATCTGTCCCTAGTAGAAATATTGCAGGATTACCAACCTTTTTGTAGGACAAGTCTTGAGTTCTTTCCTGTGAGATAACTCTCTGTGTTCCTTCTGTTTTATACACCATGAAATTAGGAAGGTTAGAGCCTGTTCAGGTTTTTTGGCTTCTAATAATTAATCTCACAAAGCCTTTCTGCAGGTTTTTTTATTATCACAGCTTGAAAGAAAAGCTAGAAATGACCACAGTGAGGGTTGGTTGTTCAGTGTTGACTCTCTTGGTTCCACGTGCCTGTGGCTTCATTTCCTTTGCTCTTCACGTGGTTGCAAATTGTGTTTTGTAAAACTCATCTTATTTACTGCAAAAGGCAGGGGATGTGAATGGAAAGAGGGTGTACAGTGAATAAACCAGGCACTGAGAGCAGAATTAAAAGCAGCCAACAAATCCACTTTTATTTTACTGCTAAACATTAGTTATTTTTACTGCTTAATGTTAACAACTATCACCTGAATAACACCAGTGGCACATTATTCATTTGTTTTAGGTTCAGCACAGAGTTCTTGGTTTTTACATACCTTTTTCTAAGTTATTTGTCACAGATGAGTTAATGACAGACTGGATTTCATTTAGGCTTAGCTAAGGCTATCTTCTCTATCTCCAATATCTTTTTATAAATAACAATTCTTTAGCAGTGTGACAATAAAAGCCCTCAGTAAGAACTGAGCTGATAGTACAATTAATTTATATTGAGTAAGATGCTTCCCCTTGTATGCTTGGTTATTTGGGAGTTCTAGCAAAGAACAACACAAGCTATTCTATAAAATTAGCTCTCCCTGTGTCCTCCAACAAGAAATCTCAAATAACCTTTAATGTGATACCTGTTAATTAATTCATTTTCACCCAGACCTGTAACCCAGTGAAATATTGAAAGCAATGCTCCTTCACTCCCAGTGTCATTTGTAGGGCCATGATTCCCCAAACAGCTTCCATTTTTTATAACATTAAAGAGATAAGAGAAGATCTAAAGAGATAAACATTTTGTATAATTCCAGAGAGATAAGCAAAGATCTAATGCTGGGGAATTGGAGAGGGATGAAGAAAGAGCCTATGTCTTTGTTGGATACTGGGTATTTAGGAATGATTCAGTAAAAATGGAAATGCAGACAGATATAAAGTGTCATGGCTTTGCATGTGCTGTGTGCTGGGGTACTGCCTTAAAATAAAGATCATTTTGTTCAGGATGCTGGTGGTTATCAGGCTTAAATTCAGAAGTTCTTTGATAACTTTGCACTATCATTGCCAGAGTGAAAAAAATTTTATTGGTAATCTGAGGGTAGATTGGCACTATTTCTGGGTATTTTCTTCTTTAAAAATTATGTTGCTAATGCTGCCCTTTATCCTCACAAGATTCTTAAAGTTCTCTGACTTAACAGTTGCCACTTAATCAGCTCTGCATGTCCTCTTAAATCTGCTTTGCAAAGGCTCTTCTTCAGATCCTACCAAGTCTAGGTCTGGAATAGAGGAGGATAGCTGTGGTATTAAACTTTCCAAAAAACCCCCAGGCCCCAAAGAAGTTATAGGGGATGGAAGAAATATCTGATCCTGTGGACAGGAGACACGAGATCACCCTGGCAAAGCCTTGTTCTGTCTGCAGCTCCAGCAGAGTCCTCTGCTGACACTTGGCCAGGGAAGTTCATTTTCAGCAATGTGAGATGAAAGTGTTCTCCAGAAGGAGGTTCTCGTCTGGACTCTCCAGATAGAAAGACTTCCAGGTCCAAGGCACTTTAAGATCCAGGTTTTCTTTCTTAAAACTTTCCATGGCTATTAGTTTTGAAGGAAGTCTTGAGAGTCTTTGGTGCTACTCCAGCACTGAATAACAGGAAAAGGACTGTTCTGTGTGAGGTTACAATTTCTGTCCCAAAATGGAATTTTAAACACAGTTTTGCAATGCTTGAGACTCTAATTTGAAACTTTAATTCTGATTGTTATTCTCAGTGCCTTTGTTACTGTGCCAGGAAAAGTTTGTAAGTGAAAACTGCATAGTCTGACATAGATTTGATTTTATGTTTTTCCCCTTCAGTACTCAAGAGAAATTGAACTTGTAGGCGTTGTCCTTGTTGTGTTTTGTGTTGTCCCAGGTGTTGTGATGACTGTTGTTCCTGTTCTACCCAGGAAGCAGCAGTGTCACCCTCCTAGCCTTGTTACACACTGGACTGTGACAACTGGTACACTTGGAAAAGTGCATCTTTTTAGAGTTGTCTTTGATGAGATTGCTCAGCTTTGAACGTGAATTTAACAGCAGACAACAAATCTTCCTACAAGTGCATTTTATGATGATATTATTATTATTTTGTCGATACTGCTGTAATTTTTTATCCCCCAGTCACAAGGAAGAGCCAAAGAATAAAGGCAAATCCCAACACACACATTTCCTCCACTCACATATACATCAGACTTAGCAGCAATGCTGACTCCTGAACAGACACCAGCCATCAAACACATGTTCCTTCTCATGAGAGGGGAAAAAATGATGGTTTATTGATTGTGGTTTTGTTTCAAAAGGGTGTGTGTAAGGGAACAGGAGTTTGCCAGCCCTGCTGGTCCCAGTTCACTCAGAAAATACGATTAGTGACAGAGTTACCACAGACTGATTTGAATGTCAAGTAGAAGGAAAAGCACTGCTATATATCTCCATCCAGCAGCCTGCCATATAAATCACATCTTATGAGTACTCAGCTTTCCCTTAGAAGTAATTGCAGATGCATTTACATTTTGCATAGAAACAAATGGCCAATCTAATCTTGAGATCCACAAGAACTGGGACGAATCTGCTTCCCAGCCTGTGTCCCTTGTTAATCTTCCCTGCAGACAGGCAGCTTGGCAAAACAAGCCAGCAAATGTATCCCTCTGCTTGATTCGACCTAAAGCTGAAAGGCTTAATAGGATGAATATTTGAATTTAATTATACGTTATACCATGGAAATAATATTGCAGACATCTATTAAAAAAAGAAACCTGGTCCTTCGTTTGGCTTATAAACTCTATCTATTAGGAATGCTGGAACATCAGTGTAAGCCAATATATTTCCTCAGCTGCCTCCCTAAACATTAAAGTGACATAAAATGCCCAATGATCTGGAACTCCTTTGCCTTGAGACCTCTGTTAACAAGACTTTCAGCTGTGGCATCGGATAAGAGAAGTTATTGGGAGCTCTTTTATGGGGTGGAATTATCAAATGACTGATTATAACTGACTGCTGCTTATTTCTTGGTTTTAATATGGTAACCCATCCTGGAATTATTTGTAAAATCCAAATGCCAAGTTCTTTCACTGTGACATGGACAAAGCTCCTGTCAAAGACTGAATTCAAATCTGCTGCTACTAAATATCAGAAGGGGTTGATTTGACCATTTAAGGTAAATAAGAAAGCCAGGTACTGAGAAAACTAAATCCAGGCTGCTTTTTAGGACTTCATAAGTAAGAATTTTATATATATATATATATATATATATATACTTTTCTTTTTTAGCTTAACCATTGACTTGAACAGGAGCTGGATTAAGCCAACAAGCCAGTTTGATGTTGGTTTTTAATAAGTATGTACTCTGGAAAGCTACATTACAGCAGCCAGTCTGTAAAACAGTGGGAGTTTTGAAGGAATCTTTCATTTAATTGAGCTTTTAGGGGCTAAGAAAAAATTACATTATCACTCTCTCTCTGTCCTCTTTTTACAACACTTTTACAGAAACAGTACCTTTTATAATCACAGAGGCTCAATACGTGAACTCGAGGACTTCTACAAAGGGAATTTTTTCTCATTGGTTTCTCATTGCTTTGATGTGCTAATTTCTGTTAAGAATAGTTTAGGAATAATTAAAACATCTTCTGAAATAGTCCTCTTGAGAGGCTGGGAGACACCTACTAACAATATTCAAGAACTACTGAAGGTGACATCATTCCACTGTATTAAATATACTGAAAAACTAGAGTATTAAAAACTTGATCTGTTGTTTAATGCCTCACTTAAGCTATGAGAGAGAAATGAAAAAGAGTAAGAAACAAGAGGGACATCTATACATTTATGGGTATGGGATTGCCCTATACAAGTGTAGCCTTTTCTTTATTTCTGTGTCTCATTAACCCTTTTTTTCTTGATGGCAGCTGGTGAATTATAGACAACTTACACTTCCTATAAGCTTTTAAGCTGTGGCATTTTTTGTGGATTTTTTTTTCATTAGTTTCTTGACTTTTTGGCATTACACTCCAGCTGTAAAAATGACAAGGGAAATCTCTTGCTAAATGTATCCAACAGATCCCCTGCTTCCCTTGCAAATGACCATCCTTTGTAGAAAAAAAAAAATATGTTGCACAGCTTGTAGCTAATAGAAGGCCCAAAAAGATAATGAGTTCTCTATTGCAGAACAGATGTATACTGCTCCTTTTATCATAAGGAATAGATTTACAAGAGAAAAAAAATTACAGGAACCCTTGAAAATTCACAGCTTTGCTGGCAGTCCTTGCTGTCTGTTGTTACATGAAAAAGGGCACTGTGGTAGCTGAGAGTCAAAAAGCAATTAAATAAAAGCTAAAAAGATACATACCAATGTCTAACAAAGACTGTGAGTTGTTGGAGAGTAGGGGAAAAAAATGGAAAAAGACTAAGAGGAGGAACTATTAAATGACAGAAAATATTGGCTGGTAGTTCCCTGCAAACTCATTAATCGGGGAGTGATTCAAACCATAGGCAATTGCCAAATGCTACAGTGGAGAACTTACAGAAAATATTATGATCATAACGAGCTTTTTTATCCAAGCAATACCACTCACTCCACAGCTACAGTGCCACAAGTGCCTGGAAACCACAGGATCACATTCCCTTTGGGAATAGCACTCCAGGTCTGTGCTTTGAGCCCCCGTGGTCTCCACCAGCAGCTGGATCCATTGCTTTCCCATTTCTGATAGAAATGAGGTAAAAGAATGGTCCATTCCCTGTTTGGAATGTTCTCCCAGCTCAGCCCAGCACAGAAGGGATTCCAAACCCTCTTTCCCCAAATGCCACCAGCAGCCCAACCACGGAGCAATTTTTGTTTGTATTCCTAAACACGGGAACAGGGAATTTGTCCTGCAAACTGCCCTGATTGCCAAAGTACAACAGGAGCTACCACTTATGACTGGGAGAGTGCACAGGTGTGGTTTGAAGGAAACACAGCTAAAATGTTTTGTCCTTATTTCCTATCCTATAGAAATGTTCCTGGTTCAATGTCAGCAGCGAGTGAAAACAGTGAATAATTTTGCAGCTCTGCCCCAGCATCACTCTGTGCTTCCCTTCCAGGGCTCTGTAAATCAAGATGCAACCACAACCATTAGGTCCAGCTCTCTAATGTGCCATTTTGGTGCTAAATTAGCAGTTATCTGAAGGACAGAAAAATTCAGAAGCAGTAGGGTGTAATCATTTCTTAATTACTTAGCATTTTGGCATGAAATTGTAGGTTGGACTTGGAACTACAGTTGGAAAATAAAGATAAATCACAAAATCATCTAGACTCATGAAAGACACCTTTAATAACAAGTAATGTCAGAGCTTTTTCCAGCTTTTCAGATTTAAGGAGATTGGTTCTGGATGTATGTTTATTTTGAAGGCTATATTTCATCCACAGTGCTCAAATCAGTTTGGAGCACGTTTTATTTTTAATAGTACAATGACAATTTTCCACGGTCTGCCTGATTTTGGATGTGAAGTTACTTCTAAACTGTTTCAGTTTTACTCTAAGAGCATTCCTCCCGAGTCATGAGCTTAACATTCCTTAAATCAGTGTGGTCAAATAATAAAAAAAAATTTAATGGATCTTTTCTGTGTTGGTTTAGCAAGAGACAAAACCATCTCCTTTATGACAGTGATGTTTCAGTTGTCATTTGAAGTCGTGTTCCATCCTGTCCCTGTGGATTTCAGTGGCCCTTTGTGTGCTCTAAGCCATGTTTTGCCCCAGCTGCCTGTTGAACACAAGATATCTGTGACTCACTCAGTCAACTATTTGGGCAATATTAATATCTCTTGAATCAGCAACCTTGTCTAAACAACTTGTGTGTTCTTTGGAGAATTGATTGTACAGGATAATCATTAGAAAGATCTCAAAGAGGTGGCAAACCTGGGCTGCACATATATTTGATTCAAGCTCACAACTCCTGGCTGTGTTCAAACCAGTTAAACCTCTGCTGCTGTGTCTGCAGCAGCCCCGGGGGTGGAACTGGGTGCACTTCATTCCATGTGCTTGTGGGCTCTGGCTTTCTGAGCATGAAATGCTTTCAGATTTCTTCTCTCTGAACCACTTGGAATTAAATATTCAGAACTCGATTCTGAGGATGTCCTAGCAAACAAGTAGAACAGTATGAATTGCCACAGTAATAAAATATGAGCAGTGTACAAATGGCTGTGCTGTTTTCTGGGATTCATCTTCTATTGATTTTTTCTTATGCCTTTATCTTGTTTGGGCAGGATTAGGCAGGGATATGAACCCCTCATGTACAATAAGAGCTATTTTACTGTGTGAGCTTTGTGCTAAACCTTCATGCAACATCCTTCCAGCTGAGGTACAGCTCACCTGCTGAAGCAGAACTTTGAAGAACAAATCCATGTTTAAGTCAAGTTATAAGAAGTAGCAGCAGACATCAGTCAGGGACAGTGGCCCTCTCCAGTTCTGGAGAATGGGAGTTAAAAACTGTCACCTATCACAGTGGATAATGGTGGAAATATCAAGTATTTTTTGAGTTGAAGATGCATATGTAGCTTTATAGAATATGTAATATAGGCAAAGATAAACTTTAAGTGCAGAATGACTGTTTACATAAAAAAGGGTAATGCTTTTTTTGTCTCCCTTGTATTAACCTTGTTGAACTCTGGAGTATTTTCCCTCCAGAATATGCCAAATGCTTTGAATCTCACCTTCATGGGTGGAATAGAATCCAGGTGTAGTTTAGTTTCTTTACTCAATATTCCTGCAGAAGTCAGTGCTGGCTGGTTTTTGTAGAGGTTTTGCCATCTGGAGGTTTGTGTGATTTCTGGCAGATGACTTTCCTGACTAACTGTACAGATGATATTTTGCTTTTGGCACAGCCTCTGCTGCCTTTCTATGTAATTGTGATATACCAAAAAAAATCAGACAGACTCAGCTGAAGGACCCTGCAGGGGCAGGAAGAGAGCTTTTATTCCATTTTGGAGATCTATCTATGCACCACACCTTCATTAAGGGACGGGTTCCTTAATAAACCCCTCCTCTGGAGCTGTATGTGCAGATCTCCTTAGGGAACAGTCTGATCTTGCTCACAATTTCAGGGGTTTGGTCCTTAAGTTTGGGGGGTATCCCTTTTTTTTTTTCCATATGTTTGGTTGGGTTTTTTTCCTCAAATCAAAATCTCCAGCTGCTGGATTGCAAATGGAATTTAGTGGCTGCTTCTCTCAGGATCTGTAAACGGACAAAGTTCACTGATATCTAAATCATCAGCAAAATCTAAAACCTTGTCCTGCTGTTGAGTGACATCTTTTCATTGGTTTTGAGAGGCTTTATAGCCTCAAATCCCGACAATTTATTTTCCTGCAATTTTCTCATTTTCCCCGGAAGGCTCAGACCCTCCAGGGTGCTGAAGTGCCTCCATTTGGCTCTGTGGGAGGAAAGGAGCTCAGCTTTTCACCGAGGTTGCCTTTGCACCTCCCGAGATTGACTTTGTTGTTGAGTGGGACAGAAATAGAGGGGATCCAGGAGGTGATTAGAGGGAATCGGGATGGTTGGTCTGGAAACAGGAATCAAATTCAGTGAGGGTGGGTGGTGTGAAGGTCAGGCTTTTTTAGGGTTTGGGTGAGGTACACCTGGCTCAGAGCAGAATTATTACAACACTAATGTCCCTGAATTCCAGCTGAATAAAAAATTAGGTGTTATCTGCTCTTGGAGACCACTCATTTCCTCCTCAAAGAGGTTTCAGGGCAGCAGATTAACTACACTACCAAAGGGATGCTTGCTCTCCTTGACTTTAACAGCAGTTTGGGTTATGGCATTAGATTGTGTGTTTAACTTTCCCATGGCTACTCTTTGATTAAATAAATTCAGTTATTACTGAGCTGGGATGTAGCCAGTGTGCAAAACTAGACACGTGTCTCTCAATCAGAGGGTTCCAGATCTTCCTCTGGCATTTTGGGATGACTGTCAGGGTTTTGCTGAGTTTGAGTGACATGCTGTGCCAAGAGACATTCCTTCTTGGTGTTTTCTTGTGCTCTTTAGTGATTTTTACAGTATTTATCAAATGAGTTGAGAGCTCTGCTTCTACAGCACTCAAGCAGCAGAACTTTGTGGATGTGCATTAGGGGGCTGATACCATGTTCTTTAGGTCCCTCTCTGATTCAGCAGCTGTTATCCAGTGCAATACAGAATCACAACTGATATACCGAGTTCACTGGAAAAAAATATTGTCTTGACACCAATGTTTCCCTTCCTGTTTTCCTAGAGCTCTCTTAGTGACACTTCAACAACAATTTTAAGGCTGGATAAATGATTTAGGACTAAATGTGGTTGCTGCCTCCAGTCCTTAGGAGGGGGGAAAAAAAAGTAATTCTCAGTTATTGGATATATATTTTTTTATTATTTTTAACAATATAATTTTAGGCTGATATTTTGACAGCTGATTTGCAGAAAGAATGAATAAATTACAGCCATTCCCACCTGCCATTTAGGAAATTTCTTTTTTAATGACATATATCCAGTTGATATGCCAATAACACAAACGAATACATGCATGCAATGCATTCAGGAATAAATTCTTCATCACATTTAGCCAGCTGCCAATCACATGGGTTATACAGAGAGTAATAAGGGACAGTCATTTTGAGACTAAAGTGCTAATTGTGATGGCAAAAGACCGTGGATGGGGATGATGGCAAGGTGGAAATTTTGTCTATGTGTTGACCAATGATAAATGTTTTCAAGAGGACACAGAGAGCCTGGGAAGGGTTGCAAAAACACCACAGGAACTGTGATTTGAACACTTGGAACAGGCTGCCCAGGGCAGTGGGGGGGTCACCATCCCTGGAAGTGTCCCAAAGGTGTGTGGATGTGGCACCTGAGGCTGTGGTTTGGTGGTGACCTGGTGGTGGTGCTGGGCTGGTGGTTGGATGTGATGATCCTGAAGGTCTTTTCCAACCATAATGATTCTGTGATTTGAGCTACTTGACTATTTGCTTCTTAATTAACAGCCTTGAACTCTGGGGTGGGTTTCCCAATAAATTCTTGCAGCCTTTGAGACGAAAACACAGATAGCACATATTTGGAAGAAAAAGGTTTTTTTCTCACTTCTAGGTTAAATGAAGCAACACTTCCTGATGTTGTGATCTTCTGCAACAACCAATAAAGCAAAAGAATTGAGCAAGTTCCATTCCCAAATGTAGATTTTGTCCAGCAGTGCAAGTTCTGCAATCAAATCAAAATTCAGCAATACCTCAAATAAACTTGCAGTTGTATGAAATGCTGAAAAAGCTGCCCAAAATGCTTATTACTGCCAAAAAAATCCCACAAAACTGTGTTTTCGGATGTTAGTCAGTGTGTGAACCGTTCAGAGCAAAACATGAAACCAACACTTTCCCATTACTAACCTTTCCCTACAAATTTCCAGCTGGAATCTTGTAGCAGCAAAGAGATTTTCTACACCTCTCCCAAGGCTTGCTTTCAGTGCATTTGCATGAAGTTTGAGCAGTTAGGAAGTTTTAATAGGTGAATTTTTTGTTATACAGTTATAACCTGTTTGCCGAAGATTTTATTATGAGAAAATTATTTTTCTCATTACTTTATATTTTAAAATGCTTTTTTCAGCATCTCTATAGTTCTTTGGTAAATATGCAAGGCAGGAAGATACTCGCTTCAATTCTAAATAATTGGGATTTTATATTGTAATTCCATTTGTTTCTGCAAATATTTTAAAATTATGATTCACTGGGGATGAATTTCTACTAACCTGTTTTTTATTATCTCATTTCATACTACACCTTTTTAATATATTTTTAATGTGCTATTAGTCATTCCAATAACTCTTTCTCATTTTTCCCCATTGGCTTCCTGAGCTGCTTTAATGCAAAACTATTTTCCTTTCTGTGGGTTCTTTTTTTTTTGGGGGGGGGGATAATTTTGAGGGATTTGTTCCCAGGAGAATACCAGAAAAAAAGGTTAAACAGAGGTTTAAAGGTAACAAATCAACCTGAGTGAAGGTTTTCAGTAGTGGCCCCTAATTAAAACTGAAAAAGGATATGGACTTTCCATCAGTGTTGTGTTCACTCTGCTGCTCTTTGATCAGGTGAGAGACACAAAGAGTGAGAGAGGAACAGGAACAAACCAAGTGTTTGGAAAAAAGGTCTTGAAACTCTCCTTAGGTGTTTAATTACACTTGATTGATACATAATTGTTCATGAGTTCTCTGCTCAGAGACAGGTATTCTATATATTTAGCAAACTTGCTAAAATCACTTAGGAAAGAGTAGCTGGAATCCCTGAAACATTTGAATTTTAGCTTTGATTTGGAAGCTGTGGTGAGTGTGGGCCTCATCTTCCACCACGTTATCTGACTGCTCTACCAGTCAAACTAGACCTGCCAAAAGAAGGGTTTTCCCACACTTGGAGGCTTCTAATTTAGAAAAAGTAATGTACCTTGAGCACTAGAGCAGTGATTGCATCATTAAATGCTCTTTTTTCCTGTCCCTGCCCATGGCAGGGGGTTGGAACCAGATGGTCTTTAAGGTCCCTTCCAACCCAAACCACTCTATGATTCTATGATTTTTTTAGGTGCTTAATGTTATTTCAAACAAGGAGTTAGTGACACCTAAGGTGTTGTCCTGAGCATCTCATTATTTTATTAAGAATGCAGTGCCTAGTGGGATTTTTTTTGATAAGAAAACGTATTCTTAAAAAAAAATATTTATATTGAAATGCAAACGAGAAAATGAAGTTCAAATCCACCTATGTTGTTTTCACTTAAAATTTGTCATTACCTTGATCTCTCAAGTCTCCAGCTGATCAGGAAATCTTTTTAAAACCTTCATGGTTTCTTTCAGCTTGATGATAAGTTCTGATACCCTTAATGTGTTCTTGTTCACAGCTGGTATTTCTCCTGCTTAAGCCAAAGAAGTGGAGATAAGAAATACTCTGTGATCTTTAAAATGTGTGTACATTTACTTCATTTTGGTCTCGGGTTCTTCTGGTAAAGTAGGTGTTGGACTTGTGTCATACTTATGTATGAGTTATTTATGCTTTCAGTGTGTTTATTTAACTTTTGAGTTGACTGTTGAAGGTATTCTAAAAAAATAACTTATTTGGTCTAAATGTTTTTTTTTTCCAGCCCATTATCCATGGTCCTCATATGGGTTGAGCATATTTCACAAATGGGGAATCATAACAAAAAAAGGGGAAGATTATAAGGTGTTTTGCCTTTTTTTCAGGCGACATTGGATGTTTATCAAAGTTGCAAAGATCCTTCTGTTCCCATTTCAATGTTATATTTAGTTCAAACCTGCTCTTTTTTTTCTGTTCTGTCTTGATTTGTCAGATAAGAGCTGCTCTGTTCGCAGAACTTTACAGCATTCTACCTTTGTGGAGAAAAAAAATGTGGCCAAACATCTTTAAATGTTGTGTTGTCTGTTTTTTAAGATTGAAATCCTTATTTTCTTTAGCTCCTTCCCTTAGGCAGGAGCCACATTGCTGTGATAAATTTTGTATGGCTTTTAATGCTAATCATTGTTGATTCATGGCAGAGACGAGCAAGTTGTAAAAGGATATCCATGAGGGTAATAAACAAAAGGTATTAAAAAGCATCATAAACAAATAAATACTTAAGCAGCTGCTTTTCAGCGCTCCATTAAATCTATTATAAATTAAAAATGTACTTGTATGTTTTGCCAAGTTCACACAAAGAAACCAACTTCTTTTAAAAGATGGATGAACCCAGTCAGTCCATCTCTTGTGCTGTATCCATCTGATTTCTGTGATGGATCAAAAGCAGAATTTTGGGTAGTTCAGGACATTGATGACTTATTTAGCATTTCGCTTTTGCAATGAAATTTCTTTTGTTGTTACTGTGTGTTTTAGCCAGTACCTTTTAAAGGTACTTGTCTTTTTTTAGGGTTCTGTTCCCAGTGGAGGGCCCTGCTCTGACATGAATATCAAAGCTCTTGGTTCCATCACCCCATTCTTTGGCTCTTAGTTTGTACTGGTCGAAAGTTATACCAAAAACATGGACTGCTCTAAATGAGTATGAGCTTCCCACAAGAAATATTAACTCTTTACATATTTTGTGTTTGGGATTTATCTTTCTCATGGAATACTTCTAGGGAAAAAGAAGGGGGGGACCATCCACGTGCTCTCAATATGAAATGGCTTCCCATGCAGAGTTACACATGGAGGAAGAGTTCCAATTAACATCCTTTAATTTTTACACTTAGTGCTCTGGGCCTTGGTTCCTAGTCTTCACTGTTGCTGTAATTCCTTTGAAAACAGTGGAGCTGGACTGGTCCAAGGGTTAGAGAATATGTGTCTACAGTTTGCCTGCTGATGTTTTTATTCAGTGTTTTCCACAGTCCCTCTTTTTTGCCCTGAATTCAGAGGAATTTAAATGATACCATTGTAACATTTTTAATCACAGGCAGTCCTCGTGCTGGAACTCTTGTTATGTTTATTTCAGTCTGTTTTCGAAGAATTACTGTTGATTGACAATCTGTATTCTTTTTGACAGAATGATTTCACCTTGTTTCAAGCACAATTTATTATATGCTGCTCAAATTATAGCTCTTAAGTTTATTTTAGAAGCCGACTTTCACTGTATGCTTTCAAGTTTGTGTAGTTTCTTTCTCCCATATAGCACTGAGGGTAAAATATTAGCTTTTTACATGAGAGGCAAACTGAAGTGCCCTCTGGCTGTGCTAATAAATCCTGGAGAGAACCCAGGCCAAAGTATGTGACATTTAAATTGAGGCAAAACTTCCATTTACCATTTATATACCACAGAGTCACCTCTGGTGATTGCTGGACTAGTGGCATTAGAGGCCTCAGTATAGGTGGATATCCCTCCCTCCCCAGGAATTCGTGAATATTAGTTACCAGGGGGGTTTATATCAGTGTTGGATCATGCACAGGGTTACTGTTGGCAGAGGGAGGCACATTTTCCAGGCTGTTTTAGTGCACTGCTCCATAATAAGCTGCTGAATGTCTACCAATGGAAATGAGCTTGGCCCTGAGAGAGAAACCAGTGTCAGGCACTCAGACGTGAGGATAGGAATTAAAAATGCACTTTTTACTGGTTTAGAGTGAAGCCAGGAGTGAGACTGTCTGCTCCTGGGAATAGCTGGTGTTTGTGAGGGGATGTAGGCAGTGCCTCTGACAAGTAATACCTTCCTATTCCTCTCTATTTCCTTGCTCACTTTGCTTTTTCTTCCTTACTTTATTGATCTGATGTGCTTTTGTCTAAATTGATCCCTGAGGTTATAGATCAGCCCTTTAAAAAAATCTCCTTGATAAATGTGGAAACTGGGAATACCCTTTACAGCAAGCATTTGGTGAATTTATCTACTTACAATGTGTTCAAAAGTCGTGGAGGCAGAGTATGGATCTGATCTTCAAAATATCTCATTAAACCACAAGTGTGAACTGGTTTTGAAAAACCAGTACAAGACTTGCTCACCTGATGCTGGGCAACTCAGACAGCAAGGCAGAACTGTTGTCTTTATGCCTGAAATTTAACATTTCAAGACTTCCTGGAGTAACTATTGATTATAGAACAGTGTATTAATAAGAGAAAGCTCAGTACTAGGAGATTCTGCAAGACTTTTTTTTCAAAGACGGGATTAAATTTGGTATTTCCAAAAAATATTTAGCACATTAATATGGAATTTCTCTGCTGTTTTCCCTTAAATTATGGCTATTTTGTGTATATTTTAGATGAAGCCATTGCACCTGCCAGAGATCCATTCCTATTACCAAGACAGTTGGCTTTACACCGACTGAAATATCTTTTTGTCTTCAACCAGCCTTTTAATAAACTTATGGATTCATTCACAAACAAGGAGTTTTATGATTAATCAGCTTATCTCAGTAATGAACGTTTATTGCATTTAACTTGGTGCCACAGAGGCTGCCCAGGTTGGAGTGGTTTGGACCCCAGACTTTCATCCTGTTGGCAAAGGATTTTGCTAGTGAGTTGTGGTTTTGCCACAGGCAATTTCTTCCTTCAAAAACTGTCCATAAATAAAATATTTGTTCACGCTTCTCTCCAAGTGAAGCACAGAGGAAAATCTTTACTCACTTATGCAGAAAAGCGATATCTGCTGCGAAGAGTAAATCCTCATTTTCATATTTAATGAAGCCATAATCAATGGTAATGGCTGAAGATTGCATTAAAGAAAAATCTTAATGTTCCTCTCAGGGGAAAGTAATTTTACTGGAAACAAGCTAGTTAATCAGCCTCAGAAAAACTCTGTGTGTTTTATTATACAGGCAGGTTTTCCAAGGATGGAAACATAACAAACACAGGAGTCGATTTTCATCTTCAGGAATTTCTCACGTGTGGCATTATGTAGATTTGCTCCCAGTACTAGTCCTCTTGTTTAAGTTTACAAACAAAAAAGGCTGACATTTGTAAAATATTTATTTCTGCCCTATAGTTTATACGATTTTCATGCAGATGCAGTTAAACTTCCCCATGAAACGAGTCTTGCTAAAACAGCTGAGCAGAGCACAAAGAGCAGCAGCCAGCCAAATGTTTCTCTCGGCATGTGTTATATATTCACATCAAAATTTAACTTCAGTGGTGATCTCATCAGAAAAGCCAGAGAGTTCTGTGCAGTGGGATCTCCTGTGCATCCCCAAATCTTCACTGCAAAGGGGAGATGAAACCCAACCACTTGGAGGACTCTTGTGGAGGGAGAATTGCCTGGATCACAAGCCAGGTAGAAAGAGTCTTGCAGTGGAACACCCTCGTGCCTGGATTTGGGCTGCCAGTCACACCTTCCCTGTGGCTCAAACACGGAATTATCTGATGTGAACCAGAAGAATCCAGGAATGATTTTACTGCTGAGATTCCACCGTAGGACTGAACGACCACAGAGGATGTTTTGTGTCTGTCTTACAGCTGAAGGGCAGGACGTGTTTGGCTAAAGATTTCAGTATAAACCTCTTTTGTGCACGAGTAGCTGTGATTGTGATGGTCTAAGAGTGTGAGTAGCTTTTGTTTGTAAGGGAAAATAATATTGTTTATTTGTCCAACTACCTTTAGGGCACCAAGCCCCGTTGAAAGGTACCCTTGAAGTAAGAGATAGGTGCTCATATCTGTTTTCTTCAACTCTATTTTTTAGTCAGTTAAAAAAATAATACTGGTTTTCTGGGGAGAAAATTGTTTTGTTTGCTTTGGAATTCAATGGGACTTTCAGTTCCCACAGATATTATAGAGGACTCTTAAGGTACAGGAGTTCCCTGGTCTTGGGTTCAGAGTTGTTTAGTGAACTTAACAGCCAAAAACTCCTCTCTGGAATAGTTATCACTGTTACCACGAGGACAAGGAAGGTTTCAGAGGTATAAACCTTGAATGTTCATCTCCTTGCTCACTGCTGGAAGACCTTCAGTATTACTTTGATGTAGCTGAAAATTGAGCCCATTTCTTCTGCTTTTGGAAGAAACACTGAATCAGCCTTTTCAGCTGATATGTTCAGAGCGAGCCTCATTTCTTATACATGTTTCTTGGAGCACTTTGCATTATGTATACATAAGGAGAATAGATTGTGTTACAATTTTGTAATTAAAATGCGGCTGAAAATCATTGATCTGAAAAAAAAAATCAGTACAGAGAAAAAGAAACATTGCTTATGGTTTCAAGGAGAAGCTGAGAATAAAGCACAATCTGTAGGGTGCTCTGGGACTGCCACGTTTCTAGCAAGGCTCAGACTATTTATAAATGCATTTATAAATCCATCAGTGGTCACTGCTGCATGCTGTGGAGAAGTGGAAGGAGAGGAAAATCTGGACTTAATGTCAGTGAAAAGAGTTTATTGGAATTGCCTTTAAAAGGCAGTGTTAATGTTCCCACATATGTAACCTGAAGAGAACAAGAAAGGAACAGAATAATGATATAGACTTGATGATCTAATTGGTTTTCTGGTGCTCTCATGTCTGTGATTCATTTTAAGAAGTCTTTTCAAGCTTCTGTAGTTGCGAAATAAATGGAACAAATTGGAAATGTGGAACCTAAATAAATAATGATCTGCCCATCATGTTACTACTACTGCTGTCAGTAGTAGTAACATTTATTTAACAATTCTTCTCTATTAATAGGAATGTATTTGCAATAAAAATTTTCAGAGAAGTTGATCTGATGTCAGCACATCTGCTGAGCCAAACTCCATTCAGAGAAAGGCTTACCCATTGCAGGAGAAGTGTCACTACCCTGGAAATATTCATGTGGACAGTACTTGGGAACCAGTTTGCTGGCTAATGTGGATTTAAATTTAGGACCTTAAAATTCTGTGGTTACTTAATACTTGAAGGAGGTTGAAACCTGCCAAATAACAGCCTATATTTAAGGGCAGCAAAGATGATGATACTTTCATTTTATGTTGTTCTTGTGCTGATTTATTTTGTAATCTGTATTTCCTTCTAAAACCTCTTGCCTGCTCTCTCTGCGTAGGTTGTAAATAGCAAAATAAATATTATTCTTTTTAAGTAACTCTCCAACAGCCAAGTAAGAGACCACTAATGAGTTGTGTAGTATATCAAAGCTCAGTGGGCCATAAAGCAGCGTGACCCTGCACAGCCCTTGGACCCGTCACCACCAACAGCTTTTCATTCCCTCCTCTTCTGTGTGAGGAAACAGCCCCTGAAAATTATGCAAGGCTAAATGATTTTGTCTTTCAGAATTGCCAGTAGTAGTTTTCCTAGATTGGCTGTTTAAGTTGCCCCACTCATGTTTCCATTTAGTTTCCTCTGCCTCGAGCATATTTCTGTAGAACCCTCTGCCTGCAGAGGAGGGCTCGGGCAGGAGGAGCAGAGCTCTCCCCCTGCCTGGTGCCAACCCTGCCCACTTCACCCACAGCCTTCCTGTGGGGGCGATGCTGCAGCTGCCAGAGGAGTGAATCTGAACAGCAGCTCTGTGTCAGCATCTTTTCCTGGGATGCTGCCATCCCGAGGATTCCTGATGGACTCAGAGGTCACTCAGTTCACCACAGCTCCAGGGCTCTTTTGCTCACGATTTCCCCCGTTGTCAGCGAGTAAATGATGTCTGGTGGGGATGAGGGAAGGACAAGGGCATGTCCTAAGTTATTTACTGGCAGGGTGTGTGATCCTTTAGGAACAGCCCAAACCTGAACATCACAGCCCTGGGCAAGAGTCTGTCACTGGAACCAGGTGGGTCAGAGTTTGGGAAAGCAGCACATGTTGGAGAAGGAGCTTCCAGGGTTGTGCTTTACACACACTCAGGGTGGAACTAGTTGGCCACCTTTACTTTTCCTTAATTCCTGCTCCAAGTCCTTCCTTCTGTTCCATTAAGGACAGGAGGAAGCACAGAGATTGCCAGGGAGTCACAATTCCAGCCAGTCTGAACAACATTTGAGGTGGTTCGTTGTAAGCACGAGTATCCCCCTCTCATGGAAGCTCCCACTCGCTGTATTCCAGAGGCATAAATATGTTCCTGATTATGTGGATTCTGTTTAAAGGAAGGAATTAAGTAGTTCTGTCTTACGGCAGGATGCCAGGGATGTTTGTACTGCAAATCCTCATTTTGGGGGTTTAAAAAACAAGTGTTTCATTACTGAGTGTAGAAGTTTTTATAGCGCCGTAGGGAATTCACTGATCAGGAAAACATTCCAAAATATCATAAAGGAAAATTAGACTTGTAGGAGATTATGCAAATTAAGCTGTTTTCTTACACAGAGAGAGGAATCTTTAGATTTTCTTTTGTTCAGGTTTCGTGTGTTTCCCTACATGAAACAAATTGGGGAAATCAGAATTTTTTTCCTCTCTTTAAATTCCAGAGCTGCTTATTAGTGCAGTAATTCTGTAATTACTTCTCTGTTACTATGTTTGAGAATCGAAACATTAAATGAAAAATTTGCTTATGATACTTTCTAAAGTGCCTCTGCACATAGAAGTCAAGAGCTTACATTTTGTAAATATTTATGGCTGTTTGCTTTAGACATTTGTATATTTTCCAAATATTCTGACTGAATAAACCCAGTAAAGAATTAATATAACCACTTTTGTACATTAGAATTACCACTTTTAACAACAGATATATTTATTGTAGTGTCACATTTCAGCTTCCAGGGATTTTAATGAAATCAGGAGCAGAAACGATGTTTTGTTCCTCCTCTAATAATTGTGGTGTAGTTGTTAATTTTTCATTAGTACTAATTGCTTTCAATGCAGCAAAATGTGAACGACAGGAATGCTAAATCCCCATAAATATATGCTTTAAAAAGCATATATTTTTTAATTCCCATAACTGACTGATCAGGTAAGAGTGAAGATTTTGACCAGGGCGTTTGGGTAAAGATAATATTTCTACTTCAGAAAACGAAAGCACAAGGAGTTGAATTTCTCAGGCCTTTGATGGTTTGTGTAATCTCCCATCTCTAAACTCGGGTCAGTGTCTCAATAGTGAAAAGCTTGGATGCCTTACTGGTAACCTGTGTGAAATTCCTGGCGTTCCTGGTGTTTTTCCCAAAGCCGGAGGGTTGTGCAGGCCGTGGGTGCAATGACAGAGCACGAGAGGAGAGTTTGCAGCGTTCCCTTCCAACCCTTTATCCGTCACTGGCCAGTTCAGTTCTCTGGTATTGGCAGAACACTCGATAAATAAATGCCTGGAACATGAAATGCAGAGGAGGGAGCAGCTCTTCCGTAGGGCTGTGGGAGTTTCTGGGATCATTTGGCTGTTTAGCATCTTGGAGGTGCACAGGGCACGTGGGAAGGACGTTGGTACAGCAACCAGGAGGTGATGATAAGCTTCCTATTTCATAAAGGTTTCTTTTGGAATTGAGTCAAGCCAGTGGATAACTCAGCAGATGAAAATGTCAATGAAAAGACCCCAATTGATTTGCATTTTAACTTCGTTAAAATCTATTTATTAATATTTTTCCACATCTCTATTATCTTATGTTACACCAAGTCTATGTGTATACAATACAGAAATTAACTCCCTTACATATTTAAATAGTACTATTCAAAATGAAATTGTATCAAGGAAAAATACACAGGCGCTCATAATTATACATATATTAAAATATCTCTCTTTGCTTCAGAGCAGCACATTTAAATAGATTTCAGCTTTAAGAATGTATGTACTGTCAGCTCTTAAAGCATTCATTTGCTTTTATGAGCCTGTAATGCTCCTGCACTATTATTCAAAGTGTCATCCCAGAATCATGAAGTCAAAACTTGCCAGAAATTACCACATATTCAGTATTGCAGTGTCTCCACACGCAGTAACTAGGACAGAAGATGAAATGAAAGTGCTTTATAAAGTTTGCCCAGAAAATTGAAAGTCATCATTTATACTCTGTTTCCACACAAGTGCCTTATAAATGGTTAACTAGTTTTCAATAAATCTTTCATAAATGTTTAATTGAGGGTCACTGGGTTGATTCTAATTATGGCTTATAAACATCTGTAGCGTGGTTAATTTATAATGCAATTTGTAGCCTCGCACATAGATCTCCCTGCTTTAGGAACAGGCACGCAACCAGAGAATGAAAAATTCCCTTCACTGCTTTTTGCTAATTGCTTTCCAACCCCTGGACTTCGTAGCATTTCCTTTCAAACCCTGATGGAAAAACACCTTCATGGCCTACACAGAACAGCTCAGAGGGTTTTTTACCCACTGCCCAGGCGTTGGAATATCAGGGAACAAAGCATTAGTTTAAAAAGGAGATTTGGGGAAATGAATTATAACAACACACACACATTGTGTTATTCATGATAGAACTTTTCTTTCTGTACACGGGAATGTTTTTTGTTTTGGAGCAGCAGGAAGTGTCTGTGTGTGGAGCTCCAGTGCTATACACAGTGGATTCCATAAATGATCTGCCACAGAACATTTATCAATTTATTTCCTCCATGTAAATGTGATAAAACCCCTCTGAAATTAGCATAACTAGGTCGTTCTGCAAGTGGGATGCAGCTGAACGATATTAGGAACTACTGCTAAGATTGTTAAATTGGAATAAAAACTTCAGTGGTGCTTTTCTACAGTTTCTACAACCTCTTAATTTTAGAAAAGAAAGAACTGATTTATGCACAAATCTAAGCAGAGAATGGCAGCACTTTTCATTTTATTTAGTGCAGAACCCAGGTGTGAATGGTGCTTCTAGCAAAACTCTCTCATTTCCCAGCCAAAGGAGGGAATTTTGGCTCAAACTGTGCTTCAGACAGCAGAGGGAACCTATTCCAGTTGGATATAGGCACTTTAGTTATTCAGCCAGGCTTTGTGTTGTATTTGTATGCAAAACATCAGAATAACCAGTTTGTAATTGTCATTTTTGCAGAACAAATAAAACACTGGTCAGTACGGCCACGGTATTTCATGGTACAGGAAACTGAAGTTTCAGGATTTCAAGTCAAACTTAGTCTCAAACCACAATTGTTCCGAGGACAGAAAATATCCCTGATATCTGAAATAGAGAAATTAATGTTTCTCTATAAGATCTTAATGTGTATTATTAAATATATTCTTTTTGAGCCAAGTATTTATGTATCTTTTAATACAGGTGGAGTTTAAATAAACAAGGAAAGTCTGAAAAATTCAGAAAATACATACAGAAGAAGTCACATGTCTGACATCTTTGAGAACATCCTCCTGTTACCCCCAATTTTTTTCACAGTGCTATTGGCACCTGCATTTCTGTGCTTTCAGCAGCATAACTTATTTGTCACCAGTTGTGTAGTTCTAAAATTCAACACTTGCATGAGTGTACATGATTTTTTCTTTCAATTTTTAACCAATATTAGTATTCTGCCTCATTGCAGTGTAACTGAGAAACTTGTAAAATGTGCCATCTTTTATTTGCTTTAGCAAATTGCCCATTTGGTTTAATTTGTAGTTGCACTGTGTCAACAGATCTATTCAGTGCAAAGAAGATCATTATCAGATCTGGTTGTTATTGGCTTAGAAAGCACAATATGTTTAAGAGAATGCTGCTGGGATTGGTATCAATGGGTGAGTTCAGAAGTGGCTGGAAGTGCCTGAAATGACAAACTATTCTCTCTTTAAAGTAGTACATTTGAATAAAATAGCACATTTGAATAAAATAATACATTTGAATAAAGTAGCACATTTGAATAAAAAGCACAGCGAACTCCTGGAGAAAAAGAGTTTGCAGCTCTTTAATATGTGTTTCTGGTAGTGTAATAAAATACAGAATAACTTCATTTGACATTGGTACATGTCATTGGAACGCCTCTCTCCTCTCAGGCTTCCCAGATCTGTCATGAATCTATGATTTAAGCTACAATTTTTCAAATTTGACATGTAATCCATAGATACAAATCATTGTGGCTCATTTATAACTGTCACAGGAGTTTTGCTGCAGATAAACAGACATGAAATAATTACAAAGATATCAAAGTTGATAAGTTTGGGGGATTTTTGTTTGTTTGCTTGTTTTTGTTTTTTTTTTTTTCTTTAGCAGGGGTTAAGTTTGAGAGGATTTTTAGAAGTTACTGGTCTTGCCAAAAGTCAAAGAAATTTACAGTATAGCTGTAGTAGGGGTCTTGTGATCCTCAACTGTTGAGTTTATATAAATATCCTATGTAATAAATATATTGATGATCTCATCCAGCTGAGAAGGATATGGCAGTGTCAGGGAAGGACAGCAGCAGGAATCTTGGAGACCAAAACTGTGACTCAGTGCTGACCTTGACTTGTTGGCTGCCAGGGAGATTTACAGCTCACATCCATAGAAAGTAGGGTTTCATATAAGTTAGTGGAAAAAACAAACAAATAAATCACAGGATCACAAGGGGCAGGAAGTAAAATATTTCTTGATTTTTTCTAACAAGTTTTGCATGGAAGAAATCCCCTCAGGCTCTCCGAGATTGCATCCTGGAGGTTGATTTCATTTGGAATTGTCATTCTTCCACACACCTTGAACCAGGGCTCCACTTGAAATTACGAAAGAGCTGAGGCTGAGGGGAAGATTCATGGATGTATTTGACAAATGGTGTTTACAGGTTGCCTTTGAACTCTGTGGTATATTGCTATTGACATTTTTAACACTGGAAATTGTGAGGGCAGATGTCAATAGCGAACCCAAGGCAGGGCCCTCTCTGTCTGCTCCCAAGTCCTGTTTGCCTTTCAATTTATTTCTAACAGGGAAAGGTGAGGGGTGGAATGGACAGTCACCTGTTATGGCTCCATCCAGTGCATCCTTTACACGGGTCAGACCCATCTTCTCCCCAGAAAACAATATTTCGTTGAAGTCCTGAATTGAAAACTTGAATTTAAAGTGTGTTCAGATTGAGGGCTGTGGAATTTTACTTGGTGGAAAAGTAGAAGGGTGTCACCACTTGAAATCTATTCCTGGGTCTCCTTTCTTGAGATGATACAGTACTGAGTGATGATTTCTGGGGGTTTTGCACCTAAGAAGTGATATGTGCATATGTATAAATGTACTTGAGCCAGCCTGTGGCTTAATGACATTGTATTTGCACAAAGCTCCACAAATCTTTATGATCTCTAAGTATCCAATTGCTGACAGTGATATATCAGGAGCTGTTCTGTGCTTAATTATTAATTTTACATCAAGGAGTTCCATAGTCAGTATTTAGATGCTTTATGACATACAGAACCTTTTCCATACTCATATTTTCTCTGCAGGGACATAATGTAGCCCTTTCAATACTAAATCAATTACACACAAAGTTAAAATAACTTGATTTGTTGCTTAAGGTCCTTTCCCAACACGATGCATCAATTCTAAGGGAGTAAGAACAGTGATATCATGGCCTGCTGTTAATCCTTGGAGACCTGCAAGGGTCAAGGGTCAGTGCAGACTGGGAAGATGTGCAGCCCAGAGCTCCCTGCAGCCCTAAGTGGTCATGAACTGGAAAAGGGAAAGTGTTTTGGAGTGTGTGGTACTAGAACAAAAGTGCAGGAGAATCATTTTATTCTAACCCATTTTCCACATCTGTTGTGATGGGCAGAATTAACAGGAGTGACATCACCTATTTTAAGTGCCCTGGAGTTTGATGTCTTCTCTGAGTTAGATCTCATCCAGTTAATCACTTCTAAAGATGCTTCATCTCACTTGTCCTAAATTTTTAGATTAGAATGGGATGAACTGCATCCAAAATTGTCACTCCCTCTGCAGTGACTATTAAGAAACTTGAAAGACTTGACTATGAAATAATCTGAGCCTAAAGTGGTTGTAACTGAGTGAAATCAATCATAGGATCACACTGTCTAACCCCAAATTTGCTGATCTAAGTGACTTAATCAATGACTTAATCCAGGAAAGAATATCAAGACCCGTTTGAAAACATACATCACACACTCCAAACTGTATTATTGTTAAATGTATGAATAGAATTTTGAAACCTGTGATTTATATAAGATAGTTTCCAAGACCTGCTTTAAAATCACAGAGCATATTCTTTCAGCATCTGAATCCTTTATTAAATCAGCTGTAGTGGCTTTAAAATATAATTTAACCAAAAAGATCATTTGGAGTATGGCTGCAAGGATTTCTGTATGCAGATATTCAATCTCAAGATGGGGAAAACGGCTGAAAAGCATTCCAACTTCTATTATTCTGGAATGCTATTAAGGAATGAGTTGTATGCCTTGATTTAGAGGCTGACCAATTCGAAGTGGAGGTTTCCAGAATGACTGACTGTGTTTATCCTTCCTCCCTGTGGACTCCTTAACAGTGGGAAGCTGTTGAACTTGGTTCAGAAGAAAGTATGGGGGGAAAATGAATCCTTTTTCAGGGAAAGAATATCTTTTCAAGACATGCCTTATGATCCTCTATGAGAATTTGTTCAATACTAACTTGGAGACTTTAAAATATTCAAATATTCTACTTCTGTTTGTAGTTTTACCAGGCATTACTGCATCTTTGATATGAAAAGTGCAATTCTCAGGATGCAGAACAGGGAGAGTAGTTGCACAATTTATTTATTGGGTGCAGCAGTGAATTCTTTATGAAATATTGCTTGGGCAGGATGAATTTTATTAACTTCAACAGGGCAGACAGTGAGAGACCAACCAAATAATTTATCCAGTAGTTCATAGGCAGGAAGGGGGAGCAAGAAAAACAAAACTCCCCTAAAAAGAACCTGTATTAAGATGGAAACACTTATCCCTCAGATAAAAACTCTCAGATGTTTAATAGATCAAATGGCTGGGACTTGACTACGAAATCAATACAAAGATGAAATAATACATTGGAATTAAGTGTGTGCTCTGGTTCCTCCAGATGAGGCTGGAAGGTATGTAAGGCGATTTACCTCCTCATTAGGATGTCTGATTCTTCTTTCATCAGCACTGCTTTTATAATATTGAAGCCCCCTTGGCTTCTGTGGGTTAATTTGGGATTGGTGCAGACGAGGAGAGTCACAGTGACAGAATCACGGATAACAGGGAGGGGGGTTTCAATTCCATCCCCACTTTGTAGCATGAGATTAAAGCCCAACCAGCTCATGTTAGTTAACAAGGCAAAGAATTAAGATGAGAACTTCCAAGGTGCAGTAACTGATGCAGTGTAGGGAGGTGCATGATCATTATCTTGTATTCATATGAAGAAAAACTGATGCTTGTACAAGCTGCTGGCAGCAAGAAGGAAAAAGGCTTTAATGCAGGAGAGGCACAAAATAAAGGCACAGATCACCCTTTTGCTTTTCTCTTTTATTTCACATATACTGAAGTGAGAAATTAGGGAGGTAAAAAGGGAATAAAAGCAATGTAATGCTGTGTATACCTCATGCAGACCTTCAAGGTCATTTCTGTATTCCACAGCCTCACCCAATATAAATCTTTGCTTTAGTAGTGCTGGGCTGAATTAGATCAACAGAAATTCTGGCCCACTGTCTCAAAAAGCATTTCCAATCAGGGAAGATTGACCTAGCACTCAGAGATCTTATTAAAATGTAATATTACTACCTTTTAATCAGGAAGGATGCCAGGGTACCTTACTTGGACATAGAAGAATAGTGGAAAGTGATTTCTGTGAAATGATGACGTGTTTTTGATTAAAGCCCACTGAGACAGGAGAGTGTAATTGCTGCCTTTCTTATGAGATACTTTTGAGCCAGTCAATTCCTTTACAAAAATAGATAATTGGAGGAATGAGATCTTCCATCTACGAGTGTGGCCCTGATCAAAGGATTACTGAAATCTGTGAAAACTTCACCTTCTTAGAAAAATCTCTCCTTTTTTTCTGTTGTTCTGGAACAAGTCCTAAAGCAGAGTACAGACACAGAGTAGTGTTTCTTATTAACCAATTCTCACAGATTTTATTTTTAGTGTTTAAAAAAATTAGGCACTTAGTGTCAATACATTACATCATTTTTCTTTTTTGTTTTTAATTTTGAAATAATTTGTTGTCAGAATGAAAGGAAAAATATTCTTCTCATTTTCATTCTTAAAGTGTTATGAGATTTTAATACATCACTGATTTAAAACTTATGTTTGGAGCTGATCTCTTTCATTCCCATGAATTTTATTTGACTGGTTTCACAGACAGGTTTTCCTTACAGACAGTTCTAGATAAAAAAGAAAATATGACTGGCAAACATCTCTGTGTTGGAGCTGCTGTTGACATGGGATTTCTCCATTAAAAAAAAAAATATAGCAGTCCAGTGTTGCCTTGATTGTGTCTCAGCTCCAAGAGCTCCAAGTGCTGGTAGGTCCCCAAATTCATGGCTTGGTGGGTTGCTGGGTGTGAACTGGGCTCCCAGTGATTGGCTGTGCTTTGGTTAATAAGGCCTGAGAGAAGAGTCTCTGCTTGTTTTCCTTGCTATCCTGTAAACACTCAGA
The DNA here is from genome assembly GCF_036250125.1 of Pseudopipra pipra. Classification (NCBI taxonomy): domain Eukaryota; kingdom Metazoa; phylum Chordata; class Aves; order Passeriformes; family Pipridae; genus Pseudopipra; species Pseudopipra pipra. The sequence goes on from NC_087562.1 coordinate 5,583,833, forward strand.
TTTCTAACTCTGCTCAACAAGGTGAAAGTGGCTTGGAAGAGAAGGATGGCCAGTTCTCTCCCACAAGTTCAGAATGCAAATAGTTGACAATCCTTTTTTACTAACCTAAGTGAAGCCTCTGAAACCTCTATTTTCTTTTCTTCATTTGTCTTGATTAAGAATGCCTCCCTGCTTAGAGGCTGGGAGAAACTGGATATTAACTTCTTCTTTGGAGAGAAAGTTAAATGATTAATCTAATTTTGTCGGGTTTATTTTCTGTCAGGAAGTTTAGGGGAAGCTTTCTACCATGTTCAAAAGGTAATTTCCCATGGGTGTTTCTAGATATGAAAATTACATCTGGCTTTATTTATTTGTATTACTTTAAAAATTGCTGTCTATTAGCAATTTCCATTGCTCTGGCCAGAACTATCCCACCCAGATAAACAGGGGAGAGCAGAAGAGCAGGAAACTATTAAAGAAAAGGTAAAGAAAAGCTAAAAGAAAACATTTGGATTATAAAAGAGAGATAAGTGTGGAATATACATTTTTAATAAGCTCTCTGCTTGGCCATTCTTGACTATAAAGTTTGATCTGCGTTTAAACAGCTCGTGCACGCCCAAAATCAAATTAGAATGATTGCAGGCAATTCCAATTTTCCATGGGAAGTGGGAGAACAGCACAGGAACCATGTGAGGTGTAACATCCCTGACCAAGTGTTTCACTGTTGAGCAGTTCAGACCAAAGGGCTCAGGGAAGGAGCAGGAATCATTCCGGGCAGGAAGTGTCAATTCTCGGGCTTTTCACCTCTGGTAGTTGTAGAAAAGAGGAGGAAAAGAGTTTCCCACCCCCCATGTCCTCAGTCCAGTGGTGTCCTGGAGTTTAGCTGGCAATGACCAACCTCCCCTTGGGATTTGGGCTGGTTTTCTGCGCTTGTCATGGTCACAGGTTATGTAGGGATTGTGGGAATTTCTCCGCTGGAGGCTTTCAGAGAAGAAGCCAATATTCCTGTGTATCTTTTCGAGGATGGTCCTGCCTTGTTTTTACGGTGTTTTAATGTCTCATCTAGTCTTCATTTGCTGATTTTTCTGATTGATTTCTAGTGCTAGGCAAACTCCAGAGAGAACACGGGTCCTTTGTGCTTCCTGAGTATGCCTAGGGCTGAATCTTGCTCTTTGTATGTTGAATAGATATTCTTTCACACATAAATCACTGTTCTGTCATGTTCGCCTGCTGCGAGATGTTCAGTGCATATCATCCTTTACATTAAAGCATTTACTTCAAGAGAATGGGTTATATTGCTTTATGAATTATGTTATCTGACATAGAAGATTATGTTATGAATTGGCACTTAGCATATTAGAACAGTGGGACTTTTTATAGCTTATGGTCATGATCCAGGAAGTAATTCATGCCTCTTCTTAATAAACTTCCCTGGTCAAAAGGGAGGTAGATATGAGAGTGGGACATTTTTACAAGGGATTCAAAACTTAGGAAGAATGCTAGTTAAGGAAAAATCTTTGGTGATTTGCTTAAATCTGCAGCCTGTTCATATCTGGAGGAAAGATATAATTCTTCTTCAGCTGCATCTCAATTGTCCTGAGTCCTCTTTCCCTAAACTCGCAATTCCCAGTCCATCTGGAGGGGCTGGAAGTGAACAAGTGGGATGAATTCCCCATGGCTGAGCAAGGCAGGCTGGTTTGCTGAAGGGGTAACAGTATATTGAGCAGAACTGTGGGAACTGTTGAGGGCAAGGCAGAGTTGTAGCAGGACTATTTTTGCGAGGAGTTTCTTACACCAGTAGAGCTGTCTCTGCTTCTCTTCTCTTATATTTCCCTTATTTCTCTTTTCTGGATGTTTAGATTCACTAAATTTGGTTCAGGAACATATTACAGCACTTTCTTTCTTGGTGTTGAAAATTGTGTGTGTTAAAATATTAAACCCTTTTATTTTTTAAATGTGAAAAGTTGTCATTTTTTACAAGTGTAGAAAATTTCCACCAAGCAGCCCTGTTCCTCTCACAAAACAGCATTTAATAGCTCTGTCACCCCAAATCAAGGTTGCTGTTGTTACTCCTATACCTGTGTATGTTCAGATGAGGGGGAAGATTAATAAGTAGTACATTTAACACAGAGAAAAAACAACCTATTGCTTCCCCTGGATGGACTGACCACTTGGGAATAGTTTTTATTTTTGAGTTTAACTATAGATACATGTTGAAAAGAAACTGGCACACTAAAATAAGAAAGCCATCTGAGTGAGGTGACTTTTAGCATGTGTTTTTAGCTGTGTATGTGTCACTCACAAGACTTTTAAACTCAGCACTCAGTTTCCACTAATTTTCTCATAGAGATAAAGTTCTCAGAAGGATTTCCTTGAATTCATACAATTGCCACGAAAATAAAAGAGGAGAAAAAGGTCCTAATGGTGATCTTGTAAGGGAATGACTGACCTGAGCCCCCCTAAAGAGATCATCTTCTCCATGCAGGGGATGAGCTTTTGGACAGCAGATAGGAAATTAGACTTCATTGATTTTACTCCTCATGGAACTGCTTATTTTATGCTATCTGTATTCTATCAGTCAAATTCAAAGACTTTGTGCTTTTGTTTGTGTTTTTTGTGTTTTTATTGTTTGGTTTTTTTGTTTGTTTGTGGGGTTTTTTGTGGTTTTTTTTTTTTGTGAGGAAAGACTGCACAGGGTCTAAAACGTAGGTCATCTCAATTGGGGATCACAAGTCTCGTACAACACAAAATCTGTGACGTGGATTTTAGTGTTATGAAAGGATAAATAACATTCTTCATAATTCCTTGCATCTGCAAAAAGTAGAGCATAAATTTCAGCCTATATACGCTACCACAAAATATCATAACCTGTTACGGGCTGATAATATACACAATATTTAGGAAACTTTGGTGGGGCTATGAATTTTCCATGTTTTCACCAAACAATTTTACTCTAAAGAAAAAAACCTTCATAGCACTGGAGACAAAGCACAATATACCAAAGGAACATCCGTGTCACACAACTTCAACTAATGCAAGTTCATTTACTGACGTTTCCCACATCAGTGTCTGGCCTGGAGCAGCAGGTACCTGAAAGCTCTTGACAACATTTCCAGCAGTGACAGTGGCTGCAGGAGGGCTGGGGACAGTCCTGTATATAACTCATATTCTGAGGAGTGAGTAATTCATCCTGCCAAAACAGCTGTGCTACTCACGAGAAAAAAGGTTAAATACCTGTATTGCCAAAGGTTGCCCTGCCCATACATCTTCACTGGCCTGTCAGAACCTTCAGCTGGGAATGTCCCATTATTTCTTACTCAATTTATGTGCTTCTGCCTGCATTAACTCTCTACAGGAACTAACAATTCTTGGCAGTTCTTCATTTCTACTTAACGTTACTGAAGTTTCTTTTGTGTACCAAGAGAAGTTTGTTTATTATTCATTCCACAGTTGATAGTTCACCAGTGCATCCCTCCAGACCTGCTGGCTGCAGTACCTTGGCATTCCCAGGGGACTGCTCAGTGAGGCCAGCTAAACTAGAGTTTAAAAACAATTGGTCATACATGTAAATAGACAAAGTGAAGTAGTCCCACAGGGTAGAAAATTATTACTCCATACAAATATAAATGTGCCAAAAGCCTGAACTCAGTAACTCTTACTAAATATTTTCTCTGTTGAGCAAGGCCTTCGAGTTTTTAAGAACACACATAAGTTTAATAACCACAGTAGCAATTCAAATGCCCTTGGCTGGAACCATAATAGACCTTCCTTCTTATATTTGTTTTGCTTCCCTGGGGCTTGTCTTAAAGTACAAAATGACAGTCAGACATGTAAATAGTTATGATGAGAACATAATCAGGAGGGTCCTCCTCTACTCCATTTGCTGAAGGTTGGGCTCTAGAGATACAGGTAATCCTCTTGATTTCTTCCTTCTTCATCTCATTTTTCATTCTTTGTTCTCCTTCTTGGGTTAAAATGTCTTTACTTTTGGAAGCTATACCATTGTGGAAATGATTATTATCCATTTACAGAGGTACAGCTGTGAAGAAGGTGGAAATAAACCTCAGCAATGAAGTCATGTCACTTAGGAAAGTAGAACCTTCCCTTTCTGTGGCACATGTAGAAAACATTTAATGTACTGAACACAGAGTGGGGACACACAGAAAGAGTCAAAATAACATGAGAAAACTCCAGTGTGAAGTTTTTGAGCATTGCAGCTCTGATAAAGTTACAACTTATCAGTCCTTAAAATGGATAATATTTTAATATTAGTATTCAAATTCAGAGTCTTAAGGCTGTAGACTTAAGACATTCATTCACATTTCATCAAGCTAGAAATAGGCCTCACTTCCACTGTATTCCAGTCTTATTTGTAAATCTAGCAGTTGAATATAGTAAATAAATAAAGGTTAGTAGTAATGTACTCTTGGCATATTGACAGAGAAAAAAAAAAGAAGAAAAAATGAAAGAAAATAAAAAAGAATTAAATAGAAAGGTTATTAAGAGGTTATTAACAAAATGCCAGTGAGTTTTTCCCAAGAAACCATCTGCACCAACCCCCACAAAACTGTGCATGTGCTGGGTTTGACTTCTTAATGCCTAAGGGGAGCTTTTTGCCAATATTTCCAAGCCTATTTATGGGCCAAATGAGCACCCAACAGACTGATGGCTGAGCCTCGGGAGCAACGGCCTGGCTGCTGGGATCCCTGTCTGGTCAATGAGGAGCTCTGGGAGGGGCAAGTGGGGGTTCTGAGGGATTCTGGGAATAGTGAAACCGCTCAGGAAGCATGACAAATAAACTCTGAATATTGAGATAGAGCAGGACATGCCCACACCTGTAGTGAGGGAGTTGCCTCCCCGGTGTCCGTGCGTCATCGGCACCGCTGGGGAGCTGCTCATTTTGCAGGCATTTCTTCCTCAGCTTGATAAGTTGATATATATTGTTTAACATGATAATGCAGCAAGCTGTTGTTTTGTGGTTTGAAAGCCAGCTGCATTTGATTGATGCCAGGAATGGAGGGATTTGTAAAATGACATCGAATTAGATGTAGTCGGTTTATGGGTCTGGGGAAATGAATATTTTATGAAGAATAAAACTTTGTGATGAAGGAGGAATACTGAGGAAGTGTGCATCTTGAATGAAACTCTTTTGGAGTGGTGCATGCCTTTCAAAATACACATTTGTGTCACTAGATTTCTAGGAAGGAGATCTCTATATAAACACTCTGTGATGGTCCAACCCCAGTTGTGTGGTCATTGTGTGTTCTCTCTGTGAACACCTCAACTAGAATAAGAAACATCCTCCCTGAAAATATAGCTGCTGAACTTCTCCCTGGTGTATGTTTTAGCTGCTGGTTTAAATCTGATGTGATTTTTGAGGCATCAGCCACAATTATGGGAGCACATGGGTGATGTTTAAAGAGATGCAGGTTCTGTATGTTCCCAAACAGACAGACTGTTAATATATTATGACATTCAAAGATAACCCCACGTTTTATGTGCATTCCTCCATCCGTTGTGTGCACTTGTGAGAATGGAATAACTTCTGCTTAAATGTAAATGACACTTTGATGGTAGCCAGAAACCAGTAGCTCAAAACTTTTGACAGAAGCAGCATCAAAAAAAAAAAAAAAAAAAGTGGATCTAATTCTCTCCAGCCTTGCTCCTGGAGCTGGCATCTCTATGCAAAATGAATGTAAAACTCTGAGTTGCTGGAATTTCTTATCTGTATGCACCAAAGGAATGATTGCACGGAACAAGATAATGTCTAGTGAGTTGAAAGGTTAAAGAACTGCAGCTGGCAAATCAGAATCAGATTCAGCCATTGTGTTGAGCCAGTTCTGTGCCAGAGTAACCAGAGATCTGGGGATTTACATCACATCTTAAAAGTTACATGTGCCTTCCACAGTCTTATCATCAGAAATATTTCAGTAGAACTATCTGGGACAAGGGTATAAAGAGGATTTCTACCTGAGCATACATTGTAATAAGATTCTAAATCTCTCCTGAGCATCAACTCATCTAATAGATGAATAATAATAGCAACTGGTACATTCATTTAAAATGTTGTCTGATGTACTTGAGTATGGCATCTTATTAAACTGTATTTTTCAGGAAAGCATTGTGTACTGAAACCCATTAAAATTTCACTTGACCTTGGGCACCCTCTAAGATCTCTTGAAGATTTGCCTTTATCCTTATTTATTTCACTGAAGTCCTGTGTTTAGAAGACCTTCATGAAGCACATTATCTAAGATTAACACAAACAATCTTCTAAAAAACATGGTAAAGGTCTAAAAAAATAACACGTGGTGTTGTACTTGTGAAATAAGGGTGAATCTTCATTCCTCAAAATAGAAAGCTGCTCTTTTTTCTATTTTCTTCTGAAATAGTCTCAAACAAAATAGGTGAAAATATCAGGGCTGGGATCATCTTGTAATACTGGAAAACATGGCATGGTATCCAGCAGTAAGCTTCTTTTGGAGCTGTCTGACCTTTAATCACTGGTGAATAAAACCAACATGCTGTCAGATCTCTGTTATTTTTCTCAAGGGGGTAACTCTGCCTGAAGTAGCAACGAGGCAAAACCTTTGAGAGCTTATAGTCAAGGTCACCCCAAGAAGAGACAACACTTTGTACTCTGGGAAGCACAACAAAAGAAAAAAAAAGGCAGAAATGTATCTAAACAAGCCAGTTGTGTTTGTTTAACAGTGAACCAGGCAGTTGGTATATCAGCCTGTAAATAAAGCTGGGTTTGTTTTTATTTTTACCACAATATTTGGGGTTTTTTTTTTGATTTTTAACTTCAAGACCTTCGGAGAGAATACAAATTCACTGGTTTTCATTGTACACGAATGATACACATTCCAGTTACTGAGGCACTTCCAATCTGATGTCTTAGGCCTTGTCTGTATCAGAAGGCTTTAATCACTAATAGTTATTTCTTCGGTTATTATCTCTGTGCAAAGCAGATAAAATGCTTATGACAGAATTTTGCAGGCTGTGCCAGCCTCTGGTGTGTGCCTGTGTGAGGGAGAGGAAAGGACTTGACCCTGGGATGCAGGAGTATGTGTTCCACCAGCTAAGCACAGAATCAGAAGTGGATCAGTCCTCTATTAACTGTCATATGGAAGCAGAAGGAGTTTTTTCCTCTGTCCAGCATTTAAGAACCTGTTCCCTTGTTGCACTCTCTAGCAGAACTGTGTGCTGTAGGAATTCCATGTGACAAAACTCTTCATCCTTGGAAGGACAGTGGGGCTACAGAGATGGGGGTTTCATTGAGGCTGACACAATGAACCCATACATCAGTGCAAATTGAACTTAGAATAATGTAGGCTTTAATAATTACAAAATCCCTTATTGACAGAAATGATGCCCAACAAATTTTGAAACTGTGAGACTTTACAGTGAAAATAAAGACCTTTCTCTTATTTCAGAATTTGCTTCATCATACCCATCCATAGACTTTCTGCCTGCATAATTTAAAGGGAAAAGGTGCACCTGTAGTTCATTTAGGGAATTGCAATTAATAAGGATGGTTTCCAAGCAGACATGGGGAGTTTATGTCAGAGTCACATGTCCTGCTGCAAACCAGAAGCACTGGGTCTGTTGTCTGGGAAAAATACGAACACAAGTACAACCTAAATATCAGGTGGAACTACTTAGTGGTCTTGATGAGATAATTTAGATATTAAACCCACCTGGCTCTCACAGGTAAAAGCAGCATCATTTCACCTCGTTTTTGTTCCCCTTTCCCTCAGGAACCACAGTGATGAGAATGACAGCATTCGATGCCGATGATGCCAGCACGGACAATGCTCTGCTGAGGTACAACATCCTCAAACAGACCCCCACCAAACCCTCCCCAAACATGTTCTACATCGACCCAGAGAAGGGGGATATTGTGACAGTGGTGTCTCCTGTGCTGCTGGACCGGGAGGTGAGTGAAGGCTTTGCTATCACCGGGATCTTCTGGGATGTGAAAAGAGGTTCTCAGCACTGCTGGGGTGGGGATTCAGATGCTTGACTTTGAGGAGTATTTTAATATTGTTGTTGATTTCTTATTTGGGTGTAGGAAGTTGTAAAGTTGTATATTCACTGTTTGTGAATTTAATACTTGATGAATTCTTGACCTGCTGAATGGTGAGAGCAAAAATCTCAGGAATAAGCAGAATTCAGCTTAAGAGTTGCCATCTGATTCTTTGGAGGTAAAAAACCTCCACACCTAATTGTGCATACAGCTTGCTCTGAGATTGCTGTGGTTTGGTGCTTTAAATCCTTTCCTAGAATTTTCTTTTTATGGGTGAATTTAATGGACTAATTAACTTGGAACCCCATGGTCAAAGAAAGAAAATACAAAGAGGAGTAGTAAAGAGACAGGTTGTCTGCGTGTGTTTTAAGGTGAATAGTGCCAAAATCTATGTTTATTACAGATCATTAACATTAGGAGAGCAAAAATTGATAGCAAAGAAAGCTTAGGTATGACCATTTAAAGCTCAGAATATAATAAAATACACCTAATCTGCTAATATAAAGGTTTAGTTGTCAGAATGTACGAGATCTGGGCACCAATACAATGATGACCCAAAACAGCTACTCTATAAATCACCATTTTCTTCAGTTAAGTAGCCCTGGGTGCTCTTAGATTCCTGGAGACAACCAAATTCTTTTCTTATAGGCTGTATGTGCTGTCACTGAACTCGTCCTCTGGGTTGGTTAGATTCATGTCTGTCCAATGTTCTCAGTATTCAACATGTTATTTTTCATTTTAAGCAGAGAAAATGTTGCCTGTACCACTTCCCTTTATCGGTGGGTAGTTTTTCTACAGGCTTTTCCAACAGCAAATATTTATTTATAAATCAAGCATAGATTCCAGATGCTCAGTGCAGTAAAACTAAGGTCTGGGCCTGTAGGTCTGTGTTTTTAGCCTTAAAGAGATTCCAATTTTTTCATATTTGTGTGTCTGGCCACAGAATCATGCCTAAGTTAAGGTTTATACAATCATTACCTTTTTTTGCCTCGTGTTTCCCTTCTAAATTTACTGTTTCAGTTCCAAAGCTTCATCCTGTTTTCTGTAGTCAGTTTTAGGTATTTTTATTCCTAATAGATAACTATTGCCCAGATTAAACCATTTTACTCAAAATAAGAAAATCAATGGAAGGGAATGAACATGCCTGCTTCTCCCAGTATCTTCCAAAGGTCACTGTGATTCATGGAATAATGATTCTGTCTCTGTGCAAGAAACCTGCCCTCAGTCGAAGGGGTGCTGTGGCTGGGCAGTATATCCTGAAAGCAGGATCTGAATTCCTCATGATTTTTACTAATAATCAGTTCAATACCTTTACTTTGGAGGTGACGTGAGAAGCAGCAGTCTTGTTGAAGCTACAAAGGAATTTTTGTTGTTGTTGCTGCAAACAGTGTGTGTTTTATGAGCCAAAATGTAGGGCTGTGGACAACTTTAACACTAAAACCCAACCACTATCTGCAGGTAAAATCCAGCCTCATATTGTCTTGTCAGGGGAAAGGTTTGGGAAAAAGGAGGTTTTCCATTTTTTCCCGAGATGCTCTGTGCTCTCTGCCATATTTGTGGGTTCAGCCTCTTCTCCCCCTTCCTGCTCACTTATGCCTTGTGTGGGAGTTGGTAGTCATGACTCAGATCTGTGGAGCTGGACAATCATGGTCAAAGATGTCCCTAAAATCTGATATTGTGGTTAAAAATAGAAGCTGGACAAGTCTAATGATCCTAATCTGAAAAAAATCTGGGTACCAACATAACTTTGATGCTCTATGAGTAACTCTTCTGTATTTCTGTGTAGCTCATGAAACTTAATTATTGTAAAAAATTGTCTGAGGTGGAGAGAATCAGGAGTAACACCTGGAGGAGGAAATGTCTGATTAGGGAATTTCCTGATTAGGGAACCATGTATCTGCATATCACCAGGCTTGGATAAATGGCTTTTTGGGAGATATTGGGCCAGAGGGAGTACCATGTGCCACTCTTCTGCAGGATGGCAGCTGATATTGGAGCCTTATTGTTGTGAACCTTTGTAAATCTTAAATGATTTAACTTTTTTTTCCACAATCTGCCATGAAATGTGTTGTAGAAACACGGGAGAAAGAAATGTTCTTTCCCCTGAAAGCCTTGCAAGTAGGTGTGTAACATCAGAGGATAAAAAGATGTAGATAGGGGACAAGAATCTCTTGAAAGTGTTTGTGAGCAGGAGACAGGAATGGTTTTACCTCTGCAGTTCTTCCCCTGCTTTTCTTGGCCTCTCAGTGGACAATGTGTTACAGTGGAACACCCAGGGAACAGAAAGTCTTTTCCTCATGTTTTCCACTGCTTGGAAAAGAGACAGGATCAGCTGAGTTGTTCCACATCCAGTCTGACTGGGGTCTGAGTCAGCAGCATTTGCAGGTGACTGAGTGTAGCTCATGAAGGAGAACACGATATTTAGATGAGGTGGGGGAAGGGGAGATTCTGCTGGGGAATTTTGCAGTCCAGAACCTGCAAACATTGGTCCTGGGTAATCTAATTATTCCAGTTTTTTGGGGGGTTTTTTAGGTCTTTTTTTTTTGGTTTTTTTTTTTTTTTTCATTTTATTCCAGTTCAAAGCAGCAGCTTCTCCCAGGTTTTACTTAAACTTTTAGTTGGGTCAATCACATGTGATTGTAGGTGTGCTCCTCAAAACTCTATTAGCCCTAGACACCAATTAAGGAGCTGAATGAAAGTAAAAATTTCTCTAGGATGGACATGGAAAAAAGCAAAAACTATTTCTTATTATTAATTTGTATGTGCTCCAGAGGATTATATGAAGTCTTTTAGAGCATGCTAAAACACTGATTAAAATTATTCCTCTTTTCCATCTCTCTGTAAGTTTTACCACTGCTTGGATCTTGATGCTTTTGGGAAACTCTTCATTACATTTAAGACAAATTAACAGAATGTAAATTCTTTGGGGGTCTTTTAGGTCTTTTTTTTTTTTTTTTTTTCATTTTGTGTATCCTTTGGTTCATGTTTGTGCATCAGAGGGAGCAGGAGACCGGGGGTTTTGCCCAGTGGGAGATGCTGAGATGTGGAGATAGAAAACATCTGGCAGGTTTTGCACAAGCTGGATAGTTCATATTATTTTCCCATGCTTCAACATTTTCAGAAAAAGCTACTGTGGCATAGCCTAGAAATCCTTGTTCCAGAGCAAAAAAATGGAAATACAGATAATTTATTCTAAAGTAAAATCAAGTCTGGCCATCTAGAGAGCTCAGTTTTTATATCCAACTGAATATGAGTGGGAGAATCTTAGCATGCATAAGTGAACTTCTATGTTAATAATTTTAAGAGATGAAAATGAAAGAAAACTTTCTTTTTTGATAATACTTTAGAAATAAAAGCAAATTCTAAGTAGACACTTTTAGAATAAAACAAAAAAGGGAAAAGGAAAGAATCAACTTGTTTCTGGTCAACTTCAGCTGTGCATTGGTTTTTTTTATTTTAGCAACACAGGATCAGCTCAAAGGAAAGACAATATTTGAAATTCTTACAAGCCTTTAAAATTTCATTTGCTGCCAGTGTCATTTATTAGGTGTGTTGGTAAAGGGGGGGTGTGGAGCTGGGAATGCTCCCTGGCAGGATCTGGCTGGGTGTTTGACGTGGGTGCCAGTGTGTGCTTTGGAGCTATTTCTGTAATGTAGGAACTCCCTACAGAAACATGAAGCAAAAAAAAAAAGCCCTTCTCTCCAATATGCAGGAAAAGGGTGTGTGGGAATCCCCCAGATCACACCCAGCAGGCTGCTGAGGGAATGCTTCGTGCCTCCAAAGAAACACTCACAACTCCCCGGGATTTGTATTTATGTACCAGAGTATTTTTATTTATAAATTTTTTTAGATTCAAAGTTGTTTCCAAAAGTACAGGATCCTGGGGGGTTTAAAGCAAAACTCAGATAATTTCTCGAAGAACATCCATTTTCATTTTCAGAAGGCAGGTAAGGACATATTTTTGAAGATTGATGTGTTGGGTTTTTTTCTTGTGGGAGTCAGCCATCCTTGAATGTGTCAGTAATAAAGATTGAAGAGTGTTAGGGGGCAAATTATACCTCCAGGTATCTGTTGGAGAATACATTGTGATTCATAAATTCAGAGGAGAAGGATGCCCTCCATCAAAGCGTGTGGTCTAAATGACCCGAAATAGAGCACAACAGGGAAACAGCAAAAGAGAAAGGAAAAAAAAAAGGGGGAGGGAAAGGACTTGAGGGAAAAAAAAGAGGAAAGAAACCTTGAGGAAATGTCCTAAATCTGTATTTCAGGGATGGAGATTTCACTTCCAAGTGACACTTTGCTGTAGTGAAAGAAAAATAATGCTCCTCATGTGCATAGGTGAAGAAAACACTTGTAGTTTTGTAGAAGCGACTCTTAAATTTCCTTTATGGATCAGTAATCAGGTTTTCTGCTTACCCACAATGCTGTTTTACCAGTGTTACAAACCCCCTCTGCTCTCCAGGAAAGTAACTGTGTGATTTGTATAAATTTTATGACTCAGACACCCTAAGAAAGCTGTCACCACAGTTGCTTAAGTGAAATATTTACTTCTCACAGTTTGAGGAATAACCTGCTTTTGCTTTTGATAGGAACTGCTGTGCTTAATTTGAGTTAAAGCTAGCAAATAGTTTCAGATATCTGCTGTGTGCTGATCTATGTGCTGTCACATATGTTTTTAAACACCTCAGGGAAACCAAGTTCAAGTGTTCTGGGATTCTGAGAGAGCCTGGGACAGAGTCAGGTACATGTAACGTGTGTCCCTGCGTGTGTCACCAGCTCAGTCAGTAAGTGCCCTGCTCTGTAACCACTTGAACCAAACTTGGTGCATCAATCTGCCATTCCTTGAATCACACAAACCTTTTCCTCTCTTTATGGCTTAGAAAAATGGAGCTGAAAGCCTTATGCCATAACCTGTGAGAAAGCTGGAGTTACATCAGCCCATCCTGCTGGTGTTTATGTGAACAGGTTGTGATAAAAAAGGCCTCTCCAATGAGGAGAGACTGCGGGAGCGGGGTTGGTCTGGAGAAGGGAAGGCTGAGATGGAATCTCATCAACACTTGATATCTCCAAGGCAGGTGTCAGAGGATGGTTCCAGACTCTTTTCAGTGGTGCCCAGTGATAGAAGGAGGGGCAATGACTGTGAAGTAAAAACACAAGTTCCACCTCAAGATGAGGAAGAACTTCTTTCCATGAAGGGTGTCAGAGTCCTGGAACAGCTGCCCAGGGAAGTTGTGGAGTCTCCCTCTCTGGAGACATTCCAAACCCACCTGTTCCTGTGTCACCTGCTCTGGGTGACCCTGCCTTGGCAGGGGCTTGGACTGGGTGATCTCCAGAGGTCCCTTCCAACCCTAAAGTTTCTGTGTTTCTGTCCTAACTGGCTGAACCTCCCGCTCAGCCGCCGGCTCTAAGATTTAAAGAACAACTGCAACAAAAATCAGTGTATAACAACCACCCAATGCCCATTCCTGCCTGTCCAGTGATGAATGACTGTAGGGTGGGGAGCAATTTCTCACCTCAGCAGCAGCCCACTGATACATATTCACCAACACACTGCTCCTGAGCAGCAAGGGATGCTTGGCATGAATGTTCTTTACAGTCTGAGCCCAGCTCTGCTGTGATAAGTAAATCACACTGTTCATGCTGATAGTGCTTGAGTTCTCTGAAGGGGTAGCAGTAGGAAATAGAAAAAGCTTGTCCATCCACTGCTGCAGATGGACACTACCCTCTTTATCCCTGTTTCCCATTTTGGAGATAGGTGTCTTAAGCAGTCAATATACTTATTACTTACTCGATCTAAATGCAAATGCTGAACCAACAGTGCACTCTCATTTTTAATGAAAAGATATTAATCTTCCCAGCAAATACATTCCACATTTGATCTTCATATTAACCTCGAAAATATTCATATTTACAGCAATTGTGGGAAAACATATACCTTGGAGCGTAGCAGCTCCGAGTTGGAATAATTGTATCATTTTGTCTTGTCTTCTCTGACAGAATTCCCACTTGCACACCTTTAACTTGTTTTGCAAGGTGGTAAATTTTGTAGCTGAACCTCAATTTCTATGGTTTAGGGGTTTTTAGTGACAGATATAGCAATATCTCATATTTTCTTGCTGCTTAAAATGCAAGATAAACAAGGCATTCATCCTTTTCCCTTGATTAATGCATTTCTTATATTATGGTTTCTGATGCTTGCAGACCTGAGGAGCAGAGGGTCTTGCATCAGAGGAAAAGTTGTGGGTCTTTGGCCTCTTTTCAGAGATTATTCTGTAGTTCATTTTATCTTAAATATTAGAAAAGTAGAGAAATGGGCAGAAGAAATCTTTCCATTATAATGCTACTTATGGACAAATGGACAGAGAGATGGAAAGTGCCTCTTAGCAAGACATAAACTCAAATTTAAATTTAATTTTATGATGAACTTTTCCTTTAAGCTTTTGGGTTTAAATGCCTGCAGTGAGAAAGGATCTTATTTTACTAGATGCACCAGTAATTCTTAGTTTGATTCCTATTACGTTTTTGATGAGAGAGCTCATTAACCTGTTCTTAAGTCTTGAAAGCAGCTGTGAAAAAGAGAAATAAAAGTAAAAATGATACATCAAAATATAAGTAGTATCATTTAAGTTAGAAATAGTAAAGGTTCCTATTGAGAGAACAGAAGAGAAAATGTTCATTAAAAAAAAAAGTCTCATCTATTTGAAGTTTTGTGGCAGAATTTCTGCAAATCTTTCATTATATTGTTAGATAATTGATGATTTAATTTAATCTATCACATAATTTGATAGTCAGATTTTGTTTAAAAAAAAAAAGAAGAACAAGTAAAAAAAAAGACAATTATCTGACAATAAAAGGACCAGAGTTTCTTTTCTATAAAAATCCACGAGGGATGAACACATCACATCAGGAGCCTCTCAGGCAGCCATTGCAGCACAATGTTCCTGTCTCCTCCTGGGCAGGGAACACAATGCTGAGATCCCCAGGCAGATAAATCACTGAATGGCTTTTCTTCCAAACACGAGGCACAACATGTAAGAATCCCACCCCTGGAAAAAAAAAAAAAACAACAAACCCCTGGGTGAACAAACGGGTTTGTTTCATTTGCAAATGAAAGGTTCCCTGAATATTCTCCTGCTTCCCGCTCCCTGTGTCCTGCATTCCCTTCTCCTGCTGGGACTGGCTGCCAAACTCTGGAGACCCCTGGAGCTCCCTTGGAGTCCCTGCATCGCCCCCTCTGTGTCTTTTGCAGTGCTGAATCTGAAAAATCGGCCCAAAAGACTGCTCAGAGACCTTTTTTTATCTTGAAGCAGCAAGGTATTTGTTTATTCAACGTTGGGAGCAAGCCAGCTCACGCTGGGCAAACTTGCTTGACTTGCAAGTGCGAAACTAAGCCATTTTATACACTTCAGATCCATGGTTACATCATTTATTATACATATTAATAAGTAGGCTGGTCTCTGGGCAGAGTCTTTCCAGACATGGGCAGTCTTCTGCTGTGGGGGTTTTCTCCTCGAGCCTTCATCCCTCTGGTGGTCACCAGGGACGTCTTCCTCAATTTGACCTCTTCAATTAGGTGACCTGAGCTCTTCAAGCTTGCAAAATCCTGGCTCTGGGCCTTCTAGATCTTATTCAAATGTCTAGTTTACCTAATTTATTACTGTGTATGTACTACTCCTATTCTTTCTATAATAAGGCCTTTGGTGCAGTGACCAGAACAGAACATGATATTAACCAGTGCTCCTAAAATGTTCTTCCAGCAACACAGGTGTTGGGTTTCTTAGCAGGCCAAGATATCTCAGTTAACTCTTTTAGGCCTGGCTCCTGTTTCAGCTCTGGTTTGCTGGAAACAGCTTTGCAGATAAGAACCCCCAGACTCCCCAGACCCCTGTGGGTCATCCTGCCAGCTCTGCTGCCCGTTGTCCCTGTGGAAGTGATCCTTTACAATTTCATCCAACAGAATCTGGGATAATCACTGTATATACTTAAACTTTTTAAACTGGAGCTTGCAAATGTGATAAATAATCACTTAACAGGCAGAGAGCTTCTGCAAGGACATTTCTCTGCTGTGTGTAGGTGATCCACATTCCAAGCCTTCTCACAAAGGAATCTTTTTCTGTTTGTTGTTGCTGTGCTTGTCTGTGAGGGAAGAAATCATTCCTGGGTCTTCATTAGGATCTCTGATTTATGTCTTAGATAGGCTTCTGGCTCTTCACTCTTCCAGTATGTTAACCACCAGGGTGACAAAACCAGGGGATTCTCAGCTCTCAATGATTTTAAACGTCATTGTAAAATATACACTCCTATCATAGCTTGTTTGCTGGAAAACCTCCATATTTTGCACCAGAAAATGTGAATATGCTTTTTCAAACCATCAGCTCTCTGTAGCTGCACTAAGAAACATTTCTCTTCTCCCTCTCGTGGTTTGGAATAGGAGTTTTTGTATCACTGCCTCCTGGGGCAGAGAGTTTGCTGAGCCTCCAGACATGTCACTCATCTAAACATACTGAGTTTCTCTGACACTGATGCACTGCAGAGAGATTTAAAATATATCATCTTGAAGACACTTACAAAGAGTGACACAAAACATATCAGCTGCTTTGAATAGAGGCTGATAACTGCAATGTTATTTTATTTTTTGGGGGGGCTAGAGTTTCTTTATTCCAAGAATTGAAAAGAATATGAGCTCTAGAGATGTTTAGATGTTAAAATTCCACCGTGACAAATGGCTGTCTAAGAGGGGAAGAGAAGTGGTGCACTTAAACCTGCTGCTTGAGGACTTTTTGGTTTTGCAGAAGAGCTGTTTAGTTGCCAAGTGCTGGCTCACATTCTGTCAGTACAAAGAGCACAATGGTCTCCAAAGTTCATCTGTGATAGAAGATTGTAAAACTTAGAAATTCCAGGTTGGAGGCATACCATGCCCTATGTAGGTGTCTGGGGCAATAGTTTCAGTTCAGGGAGAGAGGTTAGAAGGGCCAAAAGGTGAGAAAAATCTGAATTACTCTCACTGCCAATGTTTTTCAGGCCTTTCTTAGGTCCAAAAAGTAGAAGTTAGTCACTATTGATTAATCCCAATAAATCTTCTTTTTCTTGCAAGTATCCCATTTCCAAACAGGTTTTGCTGTTTGGCTGAGATGAACTTCCTGTTATAGCAGTAGTAAGGAGGTATCAAAGTCAATGCATGAAAAAATGGCCCTTTTGAATTTTCTATCTTAAAACTTTGATTTTTTTGCATGGAGAATCGATACTTTCAGAGCGCTCAGTGCTTAAGAGAGCAAAAGGGAAAACATTTGGAAGTGGTCAGTTTGCAACCAACATGACTCGTTTTTTTAGCAGAAAAAGGGTTTTGTCAAACACAATGAGGTTATTTTCGGTTCCATTAGCACAATTCCAATTTCCCTCTGTGTTATTGGGGGATAATTCCTCCACCATCAATGGCATGTTGCTTTTGATTCCCCAAATGCCACCAGAAAACAGGCTCATCTTTCTTGTTTTTTTATGGCTTTCTACTTTTAGAGTGCACATAGATAAAATTATTTAAAATATTTTGCTTTATCGGTGGTTGTATCTTAATAGCATCAATTGGAAAGTTTTCTCTCAAAATTCTGCTTAATTTTAACTATCTTTTGTGCTGGAGTATCTAATTACAACACCATTAATTAAATAGAGGGGGGGTGTTCAGCTTTTACTCTCAGTGTAATTGTGTTCTTTTGGCTTCTGTGATGCATTAGGTAACATTTCTCTGTGTGGTTGTGTCAACATCCCATAATCCTCATTTTGTAGTATAAAGTGTTATAAAACTCTATTCAAGCTTAAAATAAACCCCTCTTAGTCTACATGAATAATATTAGTTTTTAGTTTCCTGTTTATATACTCACTGCACCAATTAAAAGGTAATTTAAGTAGGCAGAATGTGAATAAATATGTTAAAGTCATGTTAATCAAATTTGCCTCTGCTTCTCTTTTGAACTGGAGAACCCACCAGTATTTCACTTGTAACACATTCATGTAACTTTTTGCCTATTTGTTTTTAATTTTTATGTATTAAGCAAATTACAAAAATTGAAATCTTAATTAAAATATAGCTGCAACATCCTAGAGAGACCAGTGACAGCCTTTGAGCCTGTTTTTAGCTGTAAATGCCCATTACACCCATATTATGTACATTTAAACATCTCAGAAGCTCCAAATCTAAAGCATAAATGAAGACATTCAGCTTTGTCACGGATTACTGGAGAAATAAAGTTCCATTTACCACAGAGGGCCTGGCCTTTTCCTTTATATACATTTTATACTTTCTTTTGATAGAGCTATGAAAGTTCCCTTGGTGACTGATTTTTTTTATTTTCCCTTGCTGGAAGATCACTGCATTTCCTGACTCCCTGGCAGTGATCACAGTGCTGCTGTTTGTTCATGGAACCCAGTTTTGCTGATTCCTTTTTGCAGTTTGCTTTGGACATCTTTAACTTGATCTGTCTTTTGCCATGACTCTTTTATATTTTATTTTATTTTAATTTTTTTTTTATTTTTTTTTTTTTAAGAGAAACTCTATTTCCTTGAGAGGAAATCCATAAAGCATCATTCTCCCTGCAGAACAAGTAGAAGCTGGCTCCCTGGAGACCACATATAAATCACTTTTAAGGGAAGATATTGCTCACTCAGAAAAGTGATTTGTAAACACTTGAAGTTTGTACCATATTATACCATCATCCTCAAATAGGTACCTGCATGGAAAATGCTAAAATATGAATTCTGCCATGGAGGCTGATGGTTCCAGGGAGCAGAATTTATGAATGGTGACTTTTCTTTTTTGGCAAACAACACATGATGTCTTCAGAATATGTGGCCTGATGCTGTTTATTTAATGATCTTTAGAATGCTGGGCCACAACCTGCCCTAGATGAGATGGTTTCAGCACAGGAATTGAATCTCTTTGCCACTTTAATTTTTTTTATAGTATTTATCCAGAGATGTTGCCTTGCATCAAGTTTAGAAGCAGACTTAGGCTGAGCAGATGAGATGCCAGTAGCAGCAAGGAGACTTAGTCTTTGAAATGAGGGATAATTCCATTAACAATCATGGAAATATTCCAGCTTTAAGGGACTGCAACACAAAAGAGGCCCTAGACTCTGCTTTTTGCTTCTGCAGTGAAGTAGTAAATTTTATTCTAATGTATTTCAATTTAATAAACATCTGTCATGTATATTTAAAACTGCCATTTCAGGATGGTAATTATATCATCTGAAAATAAGTCCTCCTCAAAAGAGAACTGAAGTGACAGGCTGAAGAAAATGAAATGTGACGTTGCTCGTTCTCCTTTCATCCTAAAGCTAAAATTTAAATTAATTTTCGTCTTCTTGTCAGAAATTATTTTAATTGGAAAGTACTTTTGATTGCAGTTTTCAGAGAGGAACGGGGTCCTTCCCATTGTGTGTGTACAGAAGTTGTTCAGTGTCTTCATAATATTTTACTTAAATTAATCATTTTGCAGATATTTTAGACAGTTGGTAGCTGTGCAGGCAATTCTAAAGAAAGTTAAAAAAAAAATAAATCCCAAAACCCAACCTGAGATAAATGTAAAGATTGTCACTTTTTTTGTTACTTGGCACCTTTTCATACAGCCATGGTGTGTTTGTTGCCATAGTTACCTGCTTGTTGAGAGAAATGAATATTTGATAGTAGCAGTAACTAGACTGTAAAAATTAGATATGCTGCTTTGGTTCAATTTAGGTTTAGCACAATTTTTTTACAGCTGAATTTCTTTTATAAGTGTTGAAGCAAACTTGTGGAATCATATCCCTGTGGGAACTACCAGTCTCTGTAGTCCTGCAAGTTCATTCACACTCATTCCACAGTCCTCTGATGAGCTGAAAGATCCTAATTAAATTTTCTTCCAACATACTTTAATTTTCAGCTTTCAGACCTCCCATAGTAGGAGTTTATTCTATTAATATCTTAATTTAAATATCACAGAGGACAACAGTAGTGATGCCGTGGCCGTCACAGGTGGTGGCTTTGTGTGCTGAAACAGTGACCCAGTTTATGAGGGATAAAATACAGGTGTCTGGCCTAATATCCCACTTCTGAATAATTGCTTTTTTTGGCATGATGCTTTTTGACAAAATCACCAGCCAGTGAAGCTCCAGAAAGTACAGGAATGCAGCTCTAAATAGCTATCCAGGTAACAATTCAGTGGAAGCTGCACGTTAGAGAGGAAAAGGGTCTTCACAGTAATAAAAAATAATATGTGGTTTTGTAAGAAAAATTCCAGGAGCGAAACAGTTGCTACTCTGGAATTTACCTTGGCATTGGCACTTTGCTGCATGCAGTAAAATCTTCAGCAGAAAGAGTGACTTGAGGAGAAATGATGCTCTGAGTCATGTTTTCATGCAGTGTTGTCTCAGACATGAGAAGTGACAGAAATCCTGTTGGCTCCATTATCTTTCCTTACCCTGATTTCTGTTGTGTCAGAAGATTCTGAATTGTCTCTCTGTACTCTCTTTGATGTATCCTTGATAAAATACACAACTTGCAGAAGAGACAAACTGAAGGCAGATCACTGTTTCCCTGGAGGATTTGTGCCTTCTGGATGAACCGTGAGTGACAGGTGGCAAGAAATGAAATGAGAGTGAGTTTTTCAGGGGAATTTGTCGAAAACACACCTCTAATATTTGAAAGTTCAGAGATTTCCACTAATGTGATTAAATATTTGAGAATACAAGAGAAAGGCAGTCTAATCTGTGCTGATGGTAATAGTAGTCTGATTTAGACTTTCTTGAGGTAACTGGAGAGTTGTCACCTTTGTTTTTTTGCTGAGGACTTTGCAGCAGGTCCAAGGCAGCTGCTGAGGGGCTTTTTGTTGGACTCTTGACTTCTCACCATAGCCTAATTATTACATTAAGGCTTCATGTTCCTGCCTTGAAAGAAAAATAATCACCAGGCTCTGCAGAATGTCAGACTCAAAGGCAGCACTTTTGCGTGGCAATAGATAAAATCATTGCTTTTAGCAGCGTGGCTGAAGAGATGCTTCTGAGAGGTTTAGAGAAACAAAGCAGTGGGGTTCAGTCAGAAAATCCCAGCTCTTTAAAACACTGGGTTTTTTCAAGTCTGTGTTTTCTCTGAGAAGTAATAAGGTCTGAGTTTGATCAGAAAGTTTTAGACACTGTTCTGAGTAGGTTTGAGGAGCTGTCAGGGTCACGGCACACAGGATAATGTGACTGATGTCTGATGCACTCTGGTGCTCCAAGAGGGATACTCTGCTCCCCCCATCTTTCATGTTAGGTCTCTCCACACATCTGTCTGGTTCCTGCCCTAGCAAGAGGTGACCAGCTGTAGAAGCTTCCTGGGTGGCTGAGTTGAATTGACTCAGACCTGCCTGATGCCTCCCAACACACTCCCTGGGATGGAGCCGTGTGGCTGAGCACAGGACAGGATGGGAAGCCTTTTTTCTCAGCAGCAGTGAGTCCTTCCTTAGCTCAGCAGCTTTGGGTAATCCTCTTCTCTAGCTCCTGACTTCCTTTCACTTACGTAGTTTTATCAGTGTAAAATGTTCCTTCTTTCAAGCACGTGTAATGCCTGGAGCTTATTTGTTAACTTAATATAAAGTTTGCATTAAACAAAATTTCTAATGACACCCTCCACCCTACCCCAAAAAAAAACAACCAAAAAAATCAAGCCACCAACCAACCAAACTCAACAAAGCTCCAAGAGTTACACTCCATTTCCTCCAGCAGCAGCCAAGGCTGGCACAACACTTTCTCCTTTGTAATATATCTCAGATTTTGCTGCCACTCTGCATTCCCTGTCCATGGCTCTGGTTCTGCAACGGGCATTGATTTCCTCCTGAGTAGAGAATGACACAGTTGAAGGCACTTTCACCTTGTAAAAAAATGCCCTCATCACTGACAACATGGTCCTTCTTCCCCAGCAAATAAGGAAAGGAATTTGTTTTTTACACAGTAGACATTTTCACTAACAACAGCCTCAAGCCTGCAGTGGATTTTCCATCTTGCCTAATTTGTTAAGGGCTGGGTAAGATTTTCAGAAGTGTATTCTGCTAAGAAAAATTCTTTAAAATCCAGTTCTTTGGTTCACTGGATGTAGGGAGGATTCAAAATTTGTTGTCGAACAGGGATCCTTGAACTAGTAATTGTGAACTTCTTAAGTACATATAGATTTTTATATATGTAAATCTATATATGTTTATATGCTTTTTTTTTTTATTTTGCACTGAGAATTCTTTGAAAGATATTTTATAACTCCCTTGCCTTCAACTGGAAAATGGGACAGGGAATTTCAAATGGTTGTGTTGTGAATGCCACACCTCAGCATGAAAAGTCAATCCCATCTCGTGGAAAGGTGTAGACAGAATAAAATCAAGCTTTTACCAAAGCAGCTGCAAATGGAGTCTCACAACTTGGTTTGAGGGAGGAAGCAATCTTTAAAAAACAAAGCCATGATTTAAGACTGTGGAAATAAGCAGAATTTC
Source organism: Pseudopipra pipra (assembly GCF_036250125.1). Classification (NCBI taxonomy): domain Eukaryota; kingdom Metazoa; phylum Chordata; class Aves; order Passeriformes; family Pipridae; genus Pseudopipra; species Pseudopipra pipra. Next base: position 5,606,326 of record NC_087562.1, read on the forward strand.
AGTTGTAAAGCAGGTCTGGTCTCTCTTTGGGTGGAAGGAGCAGAATAAGGAACACCTGAGTCCAAAAAGTTTTAACAGAAACTCCTGCCTTGTTAAGTACTTTCCACTTGTATCAATGTATCAGCTTCTTATTTATGCCTCATAGTTTGTATATCATATTCAGTTTATCAACCTCCATGTGAGGCAGACAGGATTTGATTATGTGCTCTGACATGTCAATGTTATTTTTGGGAGGCAAAGGGGAGTTTGATATGATCTCAGTGACTTGGTAAGTTACTCCTACTTGAAGAAATGGGATTTAAATTAAACTGAGGAGATTCGTTTCCAATAGATAAAGCAAGATTTCTTTTTTTCATCCCCGAAATGATAGAAAGAAGTGTGTAATTTTTGTTTTATGAAGATGGAAGACCAAAAACTGACATAGATTTTGGAATATAAATTAAGAATTTAGATGACATTTTGAGGAAATGGATAAGCAGAAGATGCCTTTTGCTTTAGTTGGAGCAAAGCCCGTCTTTTTCAATCCTATCCAGCAAAGATAAATTATGTAGTATAATTCAGACTATTACTGATAAGTGTAATGGATCAAACAGAATATTCTAAGTTTCAATAAACAGTAGCAAGAAAGGTACCTTTCTGAACATTTCCTATTTTCTGTGCAACCCATCTCAGAAAATGCTAGACAGTATCTTTAAAACAAATCATAAAATGCAGTGCAAAAAACCCCATACTACAATATTTTATATAATTTAAAACACATTTTTCACTCAGTTATAATATTGGAGAAAACTGGAAAAGTGTTATAGCATTTTGCATAGAAATATATTTCCTATTCATACCTGGGCATGCCGGGAACCACTCAAAGGTGCAACAGTTGATTTAAGACTTGTAGTCAAAAAGGACTCTCCTGCAAATAGAAAGTAAAGGCTAAGAAATTAATAGTTGTTCTTTTTAGAATTCTGGGAGAAAGTAATGGGTAGACAAGAAAATGAGTAGCAAATTCGAAGTGCTCAAGAATTTGTGAGGGGATTTAACCTAATTTAGGCTTTTGAGCAAGGTGTTCACTGATATACTCAAGGAGAAAAGGGATGTTTGGCTCTTAGGTGTGTTACAAAGTCCATTAAAATGCCTGTTTCTCTCCACTGATAAATGAGAAGCCAGAGTGTGCTTACAAACATCCCCTGCTGTGAGCCCTCTGCTCGCAGATAAAGGGGTGACTGTGCCATCCACTGCCCCCAAAAAAGCAGCGTGGAAAGGGTTGAAATGAAAAAGACCCCAGGCCAAATTCAGTTTTGCACAGTCATTTCCTCTCCGTGCAATCCTGCTGGGTGGCTTTTTACTGCTGGGCAAACATCTGGAGAGATACAATGGTGTGGGCTCAAAATCTCGGTCGCTTGAACGCAGTTGGAACTAATTCTGGGAACTCCTGCATTTTGGCTTTTAGCTCTGTGTGCATCTGGAAATCTCAAGAAGGCAAATTTCTTTCTGTAGTATATGGATTATATTGTCTAATAACAATTTCTGTCACAGCAGAAAAGAGTAGCAACATCCTTAGAGATAAAAGACAAGGCTTGTTCTGACAGAGCCTCAGCCAGTAACACAACTCACTGCTGGGGGTTTTGGCTGCTTGTGGAAGGTTCAGGAACATTTCTGCTGCTACTGTTGGCATCCATCTGGGTCTTCAACAACATGCATTGAAGAGCACATCCATTTGCTGTTCCTATTCCATGTTTTCCTGTTGCTGTTGAATACTCAGTTGCTTGGTTGGGACCCAGCTAATGCAGAACAATCCGTTTTTGCTTTTCCAAAATCCTGGAGGAATTTGCCTGCTGGTGTTGGTAGGGACCGACCAAGGAAAGCACCACTAGGATTTATCTCTTTGTTCAGTCCTTCCCTGCAGTGGGGAAAACCTCAAGTGGCCTTTCTACCCACCTTTTCCTGGGTAATCCATCTCTGGAAGAAATCTTTCCTGTGTATAATTGTCTCCTTGGGAGGACTGGAGACTCCTGTGCTGGTGCCATCCTGATTTACTCCTCTGCTAATCCTTGGGTGGTTGGCAACAGAACACTGGAATGTTAGGAATTTATGTCTGCAAGAAATAACTGGATGGATGATGACAGAATAAAAAAAGATTGGTGTTGAACTATTTATCTTAAAGCTATTTTCTCATCTGGTTCTATTTGTTTTCCTTTTTCTTCTAAAGTTGCAGTCTGATAAATAATACCTTTTCAGTGGCTCTCACCTTCTGATGAATTTCTCTTTCCCAAGAAAAAACACATATTTAAGTAAATAACATATTTTTAAAAAATTCAACATAAGTGAGGTTAAAGAAAAAAAATGTAAAGAAATAATGAGGAGTTGCAGGTGTATTGCTGCAATAATAAAACATACATCAGCTTTCTACTCTGGCATACATTGGAGCAAAACTAGGGAAAACAGAGAAGAGGAACAGGGATAGGGAAATTTGCAGAAGAGACTGAAGCACAAAAATAATCTGATAGGTTTAGAATTTTGATTAGCTCACTTGTGTAAATTGTATTTGTGAGTAATGGAATGGAACTGGATAAAGGAAAATGTCCAGGAACCTTTTGTAGCAAAGATTACACTACAAAATTCCCTTCTAATGGAATGTTCACATGTATTCTTTGAAGGAGAACTGAAAAAACCCAACAACTTCCAAAGAGTGCTTAAAGAAAAAAGCCATTGATGAACAGAGTACCAGCCAGAAAAAAGTAGTTTTCAGGGTTCAAAATCTTTTGTTTCCTACATTTGGAGGTGTTTTTTCGATATATATTTTGAAATCGATAGACAGCTTTTACTGTGGAATTAAAAGTACTTAGTTTTGAATCTTCATGGGCAACTTTGTGTTTAGGTTTCAAAAAGATAGAACAAGTAATCAGTAGATGAGATATTGGGAAGAAATTCTTGCCTGTGAGGATGGGGAGGCCCTGGCACAGGTTGCCCAGAGAAGCTGTGGCTGCCCCATCCCTGGAAGTGTCCAAGGCCAGGTTGGACAGGGCTTGGAGCAACCTGGGCTAGTGGAGGTGTCCCTGCACATGGAAGGGGGTGGAATAAGATAATTTTTAAGGTCTCTTCCAACCCAAACCATTCTATGATTTTAAAATACTTATTAAAATATTTCCTTGAAGGACTACTGCAGAGTATAAATCAGTCTGCAGGCAGCAGCATCCTCGGATGTGTGAGGTGTATCAGGGCTTTTAATAGAAAAGTAAACAGGTGAAAAGCATCTGTGGTAGTTCTGAAGAGCCCTGATGACTTTTGGGAAGAACAAGTTCATTTCTGAATCATCCAGATGTTCAGATAATAAGGTGCTATTTAAAGTTAGCACAAACTTCCCTGTGTCTCTCTAGATAGCATCAAACTTCTGAAGTCTTTTAAAAGATATGAATTGAGTACTTCAGAAAAAAAAAATGCAAATCGACACATAGAGCGTGGCAGAAGAATAGAAACAAGAAAGGGTTTGAAAATGTTGTTTTATCCACATTGTTTTAGAGTTTGTGAGTCATCCAGGCTTCTTCTCTGCTGTGGAAAATTGCTGCAGAAATTGCTCCAGGCAGTTACTCAGAAATCATGTTTCCAGATTTGTTCACAGACTTGCAACACTTGCTCACATCTGTTCACTCAAAATGGACACCTTACAAATGGGCTTCATCCCGCACTTTGAACTTAATTAAGGTGCAAGGTTTGCTGAAACCTAAGCATGATTTTTTATGTAAATATTTGAGATTTGTATTAAGGAATTCTTTCTGTCCCTCCTTTTGTAACCAGCAAACCAGCTGCCGTATGGTGAAAAAAGCGATGGTGATATTGCTGAAAGTAAAAAATCTGGTAAAGTTAGTGCCTGGAATCACTATTTGCCAGAGTCACATAAAGAAAACCAGCAGATAAATAAAATTTTCAGCCTCTAAAAGTATCTGGTACACAATGAGAGAGTCAATGGAAATAGAAATCTTTGGGCAAATGCTTTGCTGCCCCCGACCCCATTCGGTGTTGGAGAGAATACTGATGAATGTTGAGGATGATTTCTTTCTCCTCAAAGAAGTTTGGGTTCCAGGTCACCCTGCAAAGACTTGCTTTGACATTCATTTTGACATAAAGGTTAAGCTTTAGGAGAAGATAGGCCTGGTGGAAAGTCACTGAGGTTTTTACTGAAAGAAGTATTTAAATCTTTTTTTTTTTTTTTTTTTTTTTTGGTGTGTGTAAAATGTGCTGAATTTATTTATTAGCATTGAATATTCTTTTGGATATTTTAAGTGTGGTTTGATGACCTCTGGAAGCATGTCCAAGCCTGGCAGTAAAGCCAAAGATACTTTCCTTCAGCAGCTACACAAATCTCTGGCCCGTGTAAAGTCCTTGAGAGAAGTCATTTTTCCCACATTTTTCCCATGAAATGAAGCCAAGCAAGGTGAAGGTCGATGGATACAGTGAATATATAACTTACCTGAGCAAGACCACAGGGCAATATGAGCATTGAGAGGGCTGAGCATTAGAGACTGGAGGCAAAATTTCCAAGGCAGGCGGGTAAAAAATAGGTGTTTTCTTCCATATTTAATCACTTAAACAAACAGAGATTCAAAAGTATTGACTTTGCCAACAGGTGGGACTGCTCAACACCTTTGAAATTAAACTGTTTTCCACATGGTTGGCGAAAGGAAAATGTAAGAACCTCATTTCAGACAACCAGGATGTCAGATTCAATTGCATTTGCTTAATCTCGGCCATCTCCTGAAGAGGAAATGGCAATGGAATGATCATATCAATATTCCAGGTATCAGCAGAGGGGAAGTAATATTTTTAAAATATAATTTATATGAAAATGTTCCTCCAAGACACGTATTACAAATACAAAGGAGATGAAGGATATCAAATGAGCTCATAGAAGGAGGAAGACAGCAATGCCTTTTATTACATCCCCTTTAATCACAGGAAAATCTATTTTCAGCTAATCAGCTATTGATATGCAGAATGATAGGTTCTCAGGAGTTCAGATGAGTGTTTCATCTGGAGATGCCCCACTCTGTGGCCTGTAGTTCATTTGATCTGTTCCTTTCACCCACTTTAGCAGATAAGAAGATAATAGAAAAGATCTGAAAAATGTTTACCTAGGAAAAAAAAAACCCAAACATGCTGAACTCTTTTATAAGAGATCACAGCTTTTGTGAGCAAAGTGTGGTTATTTTACCACCAGCTGAAGTCTTTTGAATCTTTATTTCACCAACAAAATGGAAGTTTGTTAAGCAGGCATTAGTATTGGGGCAAATGGATCAAGGTCCTGGCATCTCAGAACTTTCTTTTGGTGACTGTTTCTTTCTATATAATTTCTTTGTAAACAACATATATGAAGGTCAAGACTACATTGTGTTTCAGCTTTAAACACACAGATAAGAGTCCTCTCAGCACTGTGTTCCCTTGCAGAGGTCCCACCACTTCAGAGCTGTCTGTGAGACCCTTATTATGCATTAATAAGCAATTCTGTGTCCTCAGTTATCCTGAAGAGGTTTGAGTGGATGGAGAGTTGTTCTTAGATGGATGATAGAAGTGATTTTCTTTGGAACATATACAAAACGACTGTTATGCACAGGGAAAATCTTATTTTGGTCCATAGTCTTGAACTGTGAGTCTTAGACTGAGATGAAATTTGACTGTCAAAATGGGTTTATTTTTTTCAGGCTTTCTGTTTTTCCCAGACTTGAGTCATTGTGGTTGTGTGATGTTTAAATTAAAACACACTGTGTGCACAAAGGTGGTGATCCATTTTGTTTGATAACATGATCAGATTCTAGATCATATTTTACATAATTATACATTATTATGTTTATTTATGCTATATATATATATATTCTGCTTACTGTAGTTGCTGCATAAGTTCAAAAAGCCCCATTATTTACAAAAAGAATAGTTTTGACCGTTGTAAATGTTTTTGAAGGTTGCAAATACTGGAAACCAGGTGTGTTTATTCAGTAGTTACTGCATTTAGTTCACATTTACTGAATCTGTAAGATTAAGTTAATATGTAAAGCACATCAGAGTGGTTTAAGGTAAAACAAGAAAATATATTCAAGACAACTAATCCTTAAGCCAATTACAGAGAAATCCCAGATCCAGGTGTATTTATCTGCCTGTACAGGTCCTCACCTGAGGCAAACAAGTGCACAGGGTAAGGTTAATATTTTACAGTATAAAGGTCACAAATATGCACCTCAAATTTCAGTCATGGTCCAGATTTGTGAAACAAGACTGCAGTGAAAGGGTAAAATATCAGACAGTGCAGCCTGAATAATTCCTAGACTGAACAAAAACTCATTATCTAAAGAACACCCATAGTTTTCTGGGACACTAGTGGAGGAAAATCTGGTGAGTTGTTATCCTGATGGAGGTAATAAAAGAGAAGAGCTTTAAGTTTTGCCAAAGTTCAAGTGTTGAGCATTTCCAAAGGTGGTGGCAGAACCCGTCCCTGTAAATATTCCACCCCAGGAAAACTGCTGCTTTTCTTATTTCATTCTGTTAATTAGGGTGTCAGAAATACTCATTCCTTAAACTCAAATACTCAGATGCTAATTTTAAACCTTGCCTTTTGCCATCTAAGACTGTGTGCCATGTTTATAGTGTTTTTTGGAAAAAAAATGAATTTAAAAAAGAGCCAAGTTGCAGAGAAATGGTTTACAAGCTCATAAATTCTCATAAGGCTTTGCATACAAACCCTCTCCTCCTAGAGAGTGTTAGATGGGTGTGCTTGTGGAAGTGGTTTTATTGAACTGCAGTAAATAGAGAATTCTTTACCTGTCCCAGATATTCCTTTACCCTCCAAAAACTTTTCTGTGTGGCCTGATTTTAAGTGGGCTGCTTGATTTCTTGTTAGCTTTGGTCTGTACAACAAACAAAACACAGGAGACAAAATCATTTTTAGAAGACATTTTGAGCGTGGGTAATTTAGTTACAGGGTGAAGCATCATTAATTTTTATCAGGCCATATAAATGGAAGGGAAAAATAAGTCTAAATAATAGAAAGGTCAAAATCATGGGTATCTACACTTATTAGCAGAGCTTTATGGGGCATTAAGAATTGATATTCCCAAGTGACTCCTAAACCTCATTTTATAATTGACAAATAAATATAATTGCTTGCCTCACAGCCATGATTATTTTTTTTCCCTGTAGACCTAAGCACTAAATTATATTCTGCCCTCACAACTTTGAAATGTTACAACTGAAAATGATACCTGGGTCTCTGCTTGAACCTTCTTAGAGCTTTGATGTGGTAAAAGAGCCTTTGGGGGGGCTAAAATCACACTCTCTTGTAACTGTGTTTGGCTCTACAGGGCTAAGAAAAGCTAAAAAAACACGGTGTGGAGCTTATTTTAGGCAAAGATTGTAGACATACTGACTGAGAAGAATCTACAGGCCATTTTCAGCACAGAAACCTACTGAGGGTTTTCCTGGCTGACCAACACTGAATGTGTGAGCACTATGTGCCCCAGGACTGCAAAATGAGTGTCCTGCATTAAAATTGGGTTCTGGAATGTTGGTTTGTGCAGCTGAGTGTGGAGCACACTTGCTGCCTGTGCCTGCATATGCATGGCCCTTGCTAACCTGCTCCATCTAGGGGATGCTTTACATAATTCCTGTTTTCACATACACTTTAAGCCTTTTAAGTCTTTTAACACCATTTAAATTGGATTTACAGTAGTGTAATGAAATAAAAATCTAGGCTGTGAATAGCAGAAATCTACTTTATTCATTCAACAGTATGATCACAGCACTTGTTTTTCTTCCTGGTACTTGTTTCACCTCCTGGTTTTTAGTAAACGTACAAAACTAGATTATTGTTTGAGGGTCTGACTTCCAGTGTTGCTTCGACAGAACCTCCATTTAAACTGCTCAGTGAAATATTTACAAAATGTATGTTTGGCCCACATAGGGGTTTTATAGACACTGTCTTGTTAAATGAATCCAGTTTTGTAAAATGTTTAATCCAAGAACGGAATTTGAAAAGTTTCAAGGAGTGTGAAAATCAGTTAAAGACAGATCTTATGCTGAACACATAGTTTTCCAAAGGGTGTTTTTACTGTCTTGTACAGTAGTCTAGGAATAGTTTTAATGTATTTGGAGCAATTTGAATAACCTAGAAGCACAAAGGCTGGTAATAAGATGCTTTTTTTGCCTTCCTTGCCTGACCCTTCTCTGTGCTGACCCTGCATTATAGAGATACTTCAAGTGAAGGGCAGTCAGTGATTAGCTGTAAGAAGCACACGTCTCATCATATTAGACATTGCTAATTTGCTTTAAACCGATGCCTGGGTCTGAATCAGAACACCTGACTTTCATCTAGGAATGCTATTTCTTACTCATTGATACTGATTTTAATGTATGAACAATGTAAAATTATTTTAATTGAGGTAAACTTGTGCATGTTCTTTTCATTAGTAATACTTGTGCCATTAGCTGTATATTTTTAAGGTATTTAGTTGCAACAGGCAAAATTTTATGCAAAATTAGAATAACAGTCACATCACTAGTTACAACCACACCAAAAAAATTTGGGTTGTGAAGTAGCTCATTCCTAGATGTGAACTCAACACAAAGCACAGCTTCTCTCTGCTACTGGTTTTAAAAATCCAAGGATCAAGGTTAATGATAGAAGAGTGAATAACACCAGAAATGAGTGTGAGCTGCTGTTCTTGAGCTAAAATGTGAGAAATAACACACTTGCAGGGACTTAGTCACTAATAAGGGTAGAAAGGGGAGAGAAAAAAACCCCCAAACTCTAAACAGGGAAGCCACAGCAGTATAATCTCTGGATGGTGGAGGAGATAATGCTAAAAAAGTGCTGCATTCAGACACGGTTTCTGGTCTGAAACCTGTTACATTCCCAGTCCAGGTGATTCTTCCCCCCAGAAGCCCCCGCTGGTGTCAGCTGTCCCATGTTGGCGTGCAGAGCAGGGTCCATCCCGTGCTGTCCTGGGGGGTTTGTGCTCTCTGAGGGTCACTGGGTCACCCAGTGACACTGCTCAGGCAGTTTGTGCCCAGTGGTGACTGAACCAGCAGGGCTGTGGCAGCTCATGGGCACCTGAATTCACCAGCTTAAAAATGCCTGTTGAAACTGTGGGATCTGTTTGAGAAAGAAAATCTTGCATTTTGAATATTGTGAGGAGGACAGTGACACTTCCATCAGCTTCCAGCATCCTGCACCAGCCCTTAGCTCAGAACTGTCTCTGGTTAGGCCCTCTCTGTGGACTTACCCAACTTTGTGAGCCTTGTATGGAGAAATATTCTCCCCATTGCTCCAGCCATGACCTCCTCGATGCTCCTGCCCTGGAATTGCACAGCCTGGGGTCACGTTTTCCCCTGTCCTCACCCTCACAAGGCTTTGAACTTTGCTGCCTGTCTGTGTTTGACTAAGAGAGTTCCTTGCAGGCCTGGCATTTCCCTTTAACCTTCCCTTGGATTCACTTCTGGCTGTGCCCTCCCTGCAATGCTCTCTGTCAGGCACCGAAAATGTAACTTGTATTGTCTTGCAAGGGAAACAGCAAATTACTCTTATTACTCATTTCTAGTCCTTTGCTGCAGCAATCCGTTAGGAAAGAAATAACCACTAAAAACTAACAGCAAAGGACAAAAAGAGCAGCTGAGCTGAAATCACAGCTGCCTTTCCACAGTGGTGGCTACTTCCAAATTATTCTGCTGTTTGTGGCCCCTCTCATTCAGGATTTCCCAGGTGATTGCCCCATGGTGAGGACACCTTCCAGCACCTCTGAGAGGAAAAATAATCCATATTATGCCAGTTTCATAAGTGATGGATAAGAAGGATGAAGTGTGAAAATATTGAATGTCTAGGTCTAAATCAGCTAGGAAATTTAAATTAATAAAATTTACTTTAATCACGATTAAAATAGAAGGAAAATACACAAGTAATCTTGAACACAACCACGCTTACACAGTTTTCTAAATTACATCCTATGAGTGTTCATTTTCTCTTGTGATTAATATGGAAAGAAATAAGTGACTTCTCACATTATTTTATAGTTTCATAGCTTGGTACTTAGGCAATGCAGTAAGTCAACTGCAATGAAGAGCTCAATACCTTGGAGTATACTTGCCATTTTTCTGACAGGAAAACCTGCACAAGTGAGGCCACCATTTTGAAAGTCAGTTTTCATAAATAGAAAATTGGACTTGAAACCCCACAAGAGAAAGCTTTTTGTGCAATTTTAGGCAGCTTCTGCTTTGACTTGGTTTGGAATCCCAGACAAATAATCCCTTGTGCAGCAGACATCAACAGTTATGGTTGCCTTAGATGTGGGTCAGGAGGGGTGATAAATATTAAACCTAATCTTCTTTATCACTGATACAATCCTAGGTAAAGTTGTCTGCTTAAATGGATGATAGCATTGCAGTAAAAGGCAGGTAATAAGTTTCAGTGTGTGTGGTACAAGGCATTTGATTCCAGGCATTGCTACATATTTTATAGACTTTATTTAGAAATCAAAAGTGAGAAGTCTGAGTACATGTCTGTACGTCTCAAATATTTATTTGTCATCCCAGCTACGGCTTAGTTGAAACATTTGGGGCTTCTCTATCTGATCCCAGGAGATGTCCCATAAAAGAGTTTTGCCTGTGGGTATCAATATCTATATGCAACACAGCTGTTAGACTCGGCAGCGTGGTGGATCCAGCTTTTATGAACATAATGAAATGGAATTTTTAAATGCAGTAAAACCAGACATAAGACAGCACATCAAACGGAATAGAGTCCGTCTGTGTTTTCCCTTTCAGGAGCGTTGCACACACTTCTGTTGCTTTCAGAACTAAGGACAGCTCCGAGGATTCTACATCCCGCTTTCGGCGCTGGAGCAGGGGCTGATCTGCTCCGCACAAATCAAATCGGGCTGAACCGCATATTAATCAGAGCCCCTTTAGCAGTGCCTGCCACTCAGAGAGACTGTAACACTTTCATCCTTGCACAGAATGTGCTGTCATAATTGGTTTGTGTTAGGTGTTAGAAACATCTTGTGACTGAATGACCTGTAACTAATAAGAAGCAATGCTCAAATGAGATGAAGGTCCTTGTCTTCCAAGCACTGTACAAATGGGTTCCATCTGGCAGCATAGTGACTTAATGTGTGATTTATGTTGGACTCTTATGTGTGAGAGTTAAAGAATCTCATCAGAATGCAGGGGTTCCTATTACAACTTTTAAGCTTTTTGAACCCGATTTGGAAGCCTTAGAGGCAGAAGTTTAATCGGAGAAAAGAGAATTTTTAGCCTAGAGATTTTAAGAAGAGTTTCATTAGCTTAGGACAGAGTCCACCTCTCCTATCCTGTTTAGTTTAGTTTTCCACCATTATCTGAATCAGCACAAGGATGAAGTACAGACTGTTAAAAAATGAAAGGCAACAGTGACATGGTGAAAATATTCACCTGGAAATCTCGCTCTGTGCTTTCCATACAAAGACTTGAACCTCAGTCTATTTTTTAATGAGAGTTTGTTTTTAGTGAGACCATATTGGTGTTGAAGTTTTTTTCTTGATATGTATTTCATTGAAACCAGTGCTTTCCAATTAGAAATGATGGTCTTAAAAGATCCATGTTTTCTGATTATTAAAAGTTTGTTTAATACTCATACAATTGTTAATGTTGGAAAAGACCTCCAAGCTCATTGAGTCCAACCACTAACCCAGCACTGCCAAGCCCACGAACTAAACCATCTCCTCAAGTGCCACATCTACACATTTTTTAAACACTTCCAGGAACTGTGAACACTTCCAGGACACTTCCCTGGGCAGTAGAGGGAAGTTCCAATGCTTCATGACCTTTTCAGTGAAGAAATTCTTCCAAATATCCAAACTAAACCTCCCCTGACACAACTTGAAGCCATTTCTAACTGGTTATCATGAGAGCCAACGTTGTGTCTTATACTGGAGGCTGAGTGAAAATGGGAAAACATTTCATAAAATGAATGGAATACTTATTTCTTGCCATCACATGTTCAAAAATCAAAGTGATCAGCACATTGGATTGTATTTGAAAAGAATTCAGAAAGGTCACTGGTGGCTTCACAGGTGCTGATCAGCTGTAACACACTTTGCTTTTCACCCTGACAGTGACTATTTTCTCTCTTCTCTCATTCTTTGTTCCTTGTTCCAGTATCTTAAGGTTCTTCATAGCCACCCCCTGGGACAGGAGGTATTTCTGCTGTATTTTCTTGTTCTTGGGTGGGAACAGCGTGGTTTGTTAACACAGTAGGTCAGCAGCTGAAAGGGATTGCCTTATCTTGTTCCCTGCATGTTGTGATCAAGGGGAAAGCAGTGACAGGAGGGTTTTTCTTCCTCTGGGGAGAGCAACAAAGTGTGTTAATTTGGGAACAGAGCTATCAGGAGTGCAGGCATGAGAGGAAGACAGCAAGCTGAGAGCCTCTCACGCAGGGAGCAACAGGACACACACAAAAAGAGCAGGGAGCAGATCTCCAGCCAAGCCTGAGTCATTATGGAGAAAGAGAGAATTCCTAGGAGGTCTGTGTGAGTTTGTTACAGACTGAGAAGGCAGTGAAAGCTGCTGGAGGGAG